>NC_091294.1:68070062-68415526 GCF_038502225.1 Cherax quadricarinatus | reverse complement strand
GATTTAGAAAGGACATAGGAAAGTATTGGTTTGGAAGTAGGGTAGTAGACGAGTGGAACAGTCTACCTAGTTGGGTTATTGAGGCTAGGACTTTGGGTAGTTTCAAATTTAGGTTGGATAAATACATGATAAATATTGAGTGGTGACGTGTACTTAGCTCAGTGGTGACTTTCCAGCCTTGACGTAACTTCCCTATTCACCAAAGTACCTACTACACAAGCCATCGATCTCTTGCGCAGGAAAATTGACGATTCACTTGATCTTCCCATTCCAGCCAGCGATTTCATCGACCTTGTTGAACTATGTGTTGGCTTTACGTGTTTCTCCTTCGAAAACCACCTCTTTCAGCAGACTTTTGGATTACCCATGGGTTCGCCACTCAGTGCGGTCCTGGCGAACCTATACATGGAACATCTTGAAGCCGAACGTTTCTCCACCATTATTCCTTCGTCTGTCACCTGGCTCCGTTATGTTGACGACATTCTCCTCATAACTCCTAAACGCTTCAATGTTAAAGCTCTCCAAGACAAGCTCAACCAGGTCGAGCCTTCAATCCAGTTCACACTTGAAGAAGAAGTCGACAACACTCTACCTTTCCTTGATGTTCTACTTTGCAAAGCTGACCACGAACTTCGTTTTAAAGTCTATCGAAAACCCACCAACCAAAACGATCTTCTCCACTTTTACTCTCACCACGACACCAAAACCAAACGTGGTGTAATTATAGGCTTCTTCCTGCGTGCACTCAGAATCTGCAGCAATGAGTTTCTTGAAGAAGAATGCACGATGATTGAACAAGTATTTTCTAAACTTCACTATCCTCGTCACTTCATCAGAGACTGCAGACGGCGGGCATTAAACATCTTCAACACACCCAGAGAAGACACTGCCGAGAAGAGATACATAGTCCTCCCCACCAACTCCATTGCTAAACACGTTTCCAACATCTTTTCCAATACCTCATTTCAAGTATCTACCTCCACAACCACGACCATCAAGGACATTACCAGTGATAGACAGGACAAGCTTCCACCCTCTGCAGGGGTATACATAATCCCTTGTAATGACTGCAACAAGTTATACGTTGGCGAAACATCAAGGGACCTCCAAACACGTATTTCAGAACACCAATACGCAAGCAGGTCTGACGATACAAGGAATGCCTGCGTACAACACCGTAATTCACACAACCACTTGATAAACTACAGAAACTCAAGACTTATCGCCACAGAAGACAACACTCAATACCGAAGAATCCTGGAATCATCACTTATTTCTATATCCGACAACTTCAACCAGAATAGTGGCTTCTATAACATAGCTGAACCACTTACCAAGAAGCTTCTTCATCGCTATCCCACATAAGAACACTGTAGAAGGTCTGCTCACAAACTTGTCCAATCTCCTTTCTATAACCCCACTCGGTACATCATCAGATGCAGCATTCTCCACCTGACCTCAGCATTCTGAACCTGACTATATATACTCGCGTTCCTTCCACCCCAGGTAGTTCTGTTTGTGACTTGAAAAAGCCCACTGTGTGGGCGAAACGTAGTCAATAAAGGATCACATTATACTGCATTTGTGTTTATATTTCCATTGTGTCGGTATTTTATACCATTTATTTCCACCTCATTCTCCTCCTGTTCTTCAAGTTTCTCCTACGTATGGACTGATGAAGCCACTGTGTGGCGAAACGTTTCCTCAATAAAGATACCCAAGAGTTGCAAATGTGTCTAATTTATCAACATGAGGCAAAGAATTGTCGACATTTATCGCAGAGGAAACAAAATAATAACCATCCTTGAGAGAAGACAAGCAACCATTGTGTTAATTAGTACACACTATGATACTAAAAAAAGTGGAAATCGAGTAGGAAGCACAAATCGTGCAGCTGCGTACATAACATTTCTCTCAGTGTACAACTCATGGCTAATGAAGAGTTAGTTACGATGAAGCTTAAAAGGACATAAAATGCTTTCATTAATCATAAAAGTAATTATTAGAAAGAAAGAGAACAAAGTATTTACAATATTTTTTAGCTAACAACTTGCAAGTAAAGGCAGCATATATCAAGCTCACATTACATATATGTAATTTTTCTTTATTAATAAATATTTCACAAAAAAATCACAAAACACATTTTTAAAGAGAAAAATCGACATGAACATATGTAAATGAGGTGAATAAATAATATGTATACATATACATAAAGGACTAGGACAACCTGCAGAGTTCACACGTTACGTCTTCACCACAAATTACACTTCTGATTCCAGTGCTACTGCAAGTGGCGTCGTCGTCATTAGTTGAGTCTGTGTTGTTGGTAACGTAAGTTGTGATGTCTTCATTATTGTTGTAAATAACGTGGATGCCATTGGTGTTAGCCCAACCAATTATGTCAGCTTGAAGTTCCGGCAGACGAGTATAAGAGCCGCTGTGTAGAGGGATTCTTGTGAAGGGGTCGTAGGGAGACTCCAGCAGCAGTTTGATTAACGTAGACTCGTCCACTACCATATTGGATGAATGTAGCAACACTGGCGCCACCATCATCGCTGCCGTCACACTATCTACGAACTTCTCTGGACATTCTTCTGGAGATTCCTCTAGTGGGGTTGGGAAGTGATGGAAAGAAACCCCGAACTGCGATGCCTGATGTTTGAGGGAAGCAAGAACCTGCGCATGGTCATGTTGCAGAACATGATATATGGATCTCGCTCTTTCTTCATTGGTCAATGAAAGGAAAATGTCATCTAAGCGAGATAGTAAAAATTTGAAGTAAAAATGATGTTGATACTTAGCTATCAGCGTGACTAAAGATGACGCAGTTCTGACCAGACATGCAGCAGAAGCCTGGGCCAAGCCTGGGTACTGAAAGGTGCCTATAGTTGGTGGCGTAAGCACCAACAGCTCAAAGATATTCATAATATTATTGTATACACCTGCAATTTTAGCACCGCTAGTAGAGTTTGCAACAAACCTCGCTTGTGTAACTTCTGCTTTTTCGCCTAACAGAGTTAACAGCCGATTGAAGAAAGCTGCTTCTGCTCCAGTTTTCAAATTCTTCACCTGCTGCACGGCAATAACAGCGACAGCATTTAAATGGCCGTATTTATTAAGGATTCGTAGCACCTTGCAGAAGATATATAAGAAGCTTATTTGTATTCCAACGGGCATAAGGTGAGACACGTTTACGTAGGCGCTGGTGGCCACCAGCCCGACAACTGTAAGCCTGCCCGAGGTTATGTCTTCTAGGTACGTTTCTGGCCACATACTAATAAAGCGAATCATTTCCAGACGCAGATACACATTAGGGCACAATGAGGGATCCGTGTACATCCGGAGTATCCAAGACTTCAATCGAGATGAAAATAGATCGCTAAGATTCCCGTTATGTCCTGGGCGCCAATGCTTGGAAAGATCAACCATAGTCCAGAGAACACTTTCCCATTGGCCTGACATACTGATTAACGTCTTCTCAACTCGTAATGCCAGAGTTTGTGCCAAAGCCAATGAAAGACGCACTTTGCTGACACTTAACGAGCTTAAATCGTTATGAAAAACAGTATCAAGATGCTGTACAGTAGATTTTACAATTGTTAATAGATGATCAACACAGAAGCCCCAGTACCAAAATGGCGCCTCCACTTCCTCTTCACTACCATCAGTCTGATCTGGCGCGAAAAATTTCAAGGTATCCATTCTTGTATATTGGAAATAGACAATGATAATTGTTGTCTCACACAACCTAACTGGATGTACGCCAGCGATCACCTGCCTTATATATCACGCTATAAAGAGAGGTGAAAACGTACATGGCAGCTCCGTCTCAACACTAACCATTCCTGGAAATATAAACACATATGCAGTATAATGTGATCCTTTAAACGTTTCGCCCACATAGTGGGCTTTTTCAAGTCACAAACAGATCTACCTGGGATGGAAGGGAAGCGAGTATTTATAGTCAGGTTCAGAATGCTAAGGTCAGGTGGAGAATGCTGCATCTGATGACGTACCGAGTGGGGTTATAGAGTCTAAAATCTTGGGTAGCTTGGAAATGAGATTGGATAAGTTTGTGATCAGACCTTCTACAGTGTTCTTATGGGCTAGCGATGAAGAAGTTTCTTGGCAAGTGGTTCAGCTATGTTATAGAAAGTAAAAGGACACAAGTGCAACTAATGTGACATTTATTGTGGCAACGTTTCGCTCTCCAGGAGCTTTATCAAGCCATTACAAACAATACATGGACACAGAGGGTATATAAAGGCTCAGAGTGAGGTGTAATACTAGTGAGGTACCATTTCGATGTTCACTAGTGGTAGTAGTAGTAGTAGTGGTAGTGACAAAAGTAATACAATATGGTAGAGCAATTAATTCGTACATGAGTAAAAGGATATAAAAGCTATTACTTGGGTAACAAAAATAGGTTGGACAAATATAGACTGGAATGAGGCAGCTTGTTTCAGTGTTCACTCTCTGTGCTTTGTGTAGTATAACATAAGAACATAAGAACATAAGAAAGGAGGAACACTGCAGCAGGCCTGTTGGCCCATACTAGGCAGGTCCTTTACAATTCATCCCACTAACAAACATTTGACCTACCCAATTTTCAATGCTACCCAAGAAATAAGCTCTGATGTGCAAGTCCCACTCAAATCCAACCCATCCTACTCATGTATTTATCCAACCTAAATTTGAAACTACCCAAAGTCCTAGCCTCAATAACCCAACTAGGTAGACTGTTCCACTCATCAACTACCCTATTTCCAAACCAATACTTTCCTATGTCCTTTCTAAATCTAAACTTATCTAATTTAAATCCATTACTGCGGGTTCTCTCTTGGAGAGATATCCTCAAGACCTTGTTAATATCCCCTTTATTAATACCTATCTTCCACTTATACACTTCGATCAGGTCTCCCCTCATTCTTCGTCTAACAAGTGAATGTAACTTAAGAGTCTTCAATCTTTCTTCATAAGGAAGATTTCTAATGCTATGTATTAATTTAGTCATCCTATGCTGAATGTTTTCTAACGAATTTATGTCCATTCTGTAATATGGAGACCAGAATTGAGCTGCATAATCTAGGTGAGGCCTTACTAATGATGTATAAAGCTGCAGTATGACCTCTGGACTTCTGTTGCTTACACTTCTTGATATAAATCCCAGTAATCTATTTGCCTTATTACGTACGCTTAGGCATTGCTGTCTTGGTTTAAGGTTACTGCTTACCATAACCCCCAAGTCCTTTTCGCAATCTGTATGGTTAAGTTCTACATTATTTAACTTATAAGTGCTAGGGTTATGGACACTCCCGAGCTTCAGAACCTTGCATTTATCTACATTGAACTGCATCTGCCACTTTTCTGACCAAGAGTAGAGTTTGTCTAAATCCTCCTGAAGTTCCCTAACATCTACGTTTGAATCAATTATCCTACCTATCTTCGTGTCATCGGCGAATTTGCTCATATCACTAGTAATTCCTTCATCAAGATCATTGATATATATTATAAACAACAACGGGCCCAAGACTGATCCCTGTGGAACGCCACTTGTTACTGATCCCCACTCGGATTTAACCCCATTTATGGACACTCTTTGCTTCCTGTCTGTGAGCCATGATTCGATCCACGAGAGCACCCTTCCCCCAATGCCATGAGCTGCTACTTTCTTCAACAGTCTTTGGTGCGGAACTCTATCAAATGCCTTACTAAAATCTAAGTAAATAATATCAAATTCTTTATCGTGGTCAACAGCCTCAAAAGCTTTACTGAAGAAAGTTAATAAATTAGTTAGACAAGACCGGCCTCTTGTGAATCCATGCTGAGTATCATTAATCAAGCTATGCTTATCGAGATGGCTTCTTATAATCTCAGCTATAATTGACTCTAGTAATTTGCCTACAATTGAGGTCAGGCTTATTGGGCGGTAATTTGACGGTAACGACTTGTCCCCTGTTTTAAAAATAGGAATTACATTAGCCATCTTCCACATATCAGACACTGCACCTGTTTGAAGAGATAAATTAAAAATATTAGTTAATGGTTCACAGACTTCCATTTTGCATTCCTTTAGAACCCTTGAAAAAACCTCATCAGGACCCGGTGACTTATTTTGCTTCAGTCTGTCTATCTGCTTCACAACCATTTCACTAGTGACTGTGATGTTACATAATTTATCTTCTTCTGATCCACTATAAAAATTAATTACCGGAATATTATTAGTGTCTTCCTGTGTAAAAACCGAGAGAAAATAATTATTTAAAATCGAGCACATTTCATTCTCTTTGTCAGTAAGATGCCCATAGTTATTTTTAAGGGGACCTATCTTATCTCTGACTTTTGTTCTATAGACCTGGAAAAAACTTTTTGGGTTAGTTTTAGAATCCCTAGCAACTTTAATTTCATAGTCCCTTTTAGCTTTTCTTATCCCCTTTTTAATGTCCCTCTTAATGTCAATATACTGATTCATAAGATGACCCTCGCCTCTTTTGATACGCCTATAAATTCCTTTCTTATGCCCTAGTAGATATTTCAGCCTATTATTCATCCATTTTGGGTCATTTCTATTTGATCTTATTTCCTTATAAGGGATAAACGTTCTTTGAGCAGCATGTATTGTGTTCAGAAAACTGTCATATTGATAGCTCTCTTCGTTACCCCAGTCAACAGATGATAAGTGTTCTCTAAGCCCATCGTAATCTGCTAAGCGAAAATCTGGGACTGTTACTGAGTTATCCCTACTATCATACTTCCATTCAATTCTGCATGTAATTGATTTGTGGTCGCTAGCACCCAGTTCCTCTGAAACTTCTAAATTATTAACAAGGGATTCATTGTTTGCCAGAACTAAGTCAAGCAGGTTATTACCCCTTGTAGGTTCTGTCACAAACTGCTTCAAAAAACAATCCTGAACTACTTCTAAGAAATCGTATGATTCTAAATTCCCAGTCAAGAAATTCCAATCAATATGACTAAAGTTAAAGTCTCCTAGAATTACTACATTATCGTGCCTTGTGGCCCTAACAATTTCCTCCCATAGTAGTCTCCCCTGGTCCCTATCTAAATTTGGGGGACGGTATATCACACCTAAAATTAATTTTTCATGTCCCTCTGAAAATTCTATCCAAACAGACTCTGTATGTGTTACTTCAGACTTAATACCCGTTTTTATGCAACAGTTCAAGCGATCTCGGACATACAATGCCACCCCACCTCCCTTCCCGATACTTCTATCTACTTGGAACAATTTAAAACCCTGAATGTGACATTCTGCAGGCATGTCCCGACTTTTTGAATTAAACCACGTCTCAGTAATGGCAAATACATCTATGTTACCTGCACTGGCAACTAGTCTCAACTCGTCCATCTTATTCCTAGCACTGCGACTATTTGTGTAATAAATATTTAATGACCCTCCTATCTCTTTACCCTTCCTGCTCCTTTCTGTTATTCCACTAAACCTATTACTGTCATTGTCAATTAGTGCCACTGGCTTTCCAATATCCTCCTCATTTTGCCTATTACTAGTTCTCCTAGTACTCATGTTACTACCCTGCGACTTCACAGTTTTCCCGCCAAAACCCATACCACTAACTATTCCTAGTTTAAAGACCTAACAGCTCCCTCCACTGCGTTGGCCAGTGCTCCCACCCCACACCTAGACAAGTGAACCCCATCCCTGGCATACATGTCATTTCTGCCATAGAAGAGGTCCCATTTGTCAATGAATGTTACCGCATTTTCCTTACAGTATTTGTCCAGCCAGCAATTGACACCAATTGCTCTGGACAACCATTCATTTCCAACTCCTCTCCTTGGCAAAATGCCACATATGACAGGTTTCCCACCCTTCTTCCTAATTATCTCTATTGCTGACCTATACCTGCTAATCAGGTCCTCACTCCTACGTCTGCCAACATCGTTGCCTCCAGCACTGAGACAGATAATAGGATTGCTCCCATTACCTCTCATGATGTCATCCAGACGGCTAACAATATCCTTCATCCCAGCCCCAGGAAAACATACTCTCTGCCTCCTAGTCCTGTCCTTCAAACAGAATGCCCTATCCATGTACCTAATCTGGCTATCCCCAACAACAACAATGTTTTTACCTTCCTTGGCGTCGTCCGTAGTGATGCTCCGAGTAGTCGACTCACATTCGCCAGGTAGCATTACACCACTTGTAGAATTCGTCATGACGTTCTCGATGGTCTTCGTTGGGGTTTCTAGGGATGTCTCACTCACGTCTGCCAATGCTTCCTTGGTGCTCGTTGTGGCATTCCCAGTAGAACACTCACATTCGTCAGGTAGCACCGAGAATGAGTTGGAAGTTTCCACGGCAGTCTTCTGGTTTCTCGTTGTTTCTGCCTCTCCAACCGTTTTCTTAATCTTCAGCTTGGTTCCATGTTGCCCGGCCACTGACCAAGCTCCCCTCTTAACCTGGGGACTCACAACAGGTGGATTACTACGAATCCTCTTGTTCTCCTCCGTTAATCGCCGTATCTCCAGTTTAGCAACTCTGAGTTCTTCTCTCAGCTGCTGGTAAAGCTGCTCAAGAGAGGGCATCCTGGTTCAGATTCACAGAGAGCACACAAACAGGTCTTCACAGAGCTAAGTTCACTGAACTAGAGAGCACACACTGACCACTGCATAACTAGGTCTTAAGCTGCAGAATAACCTCTGGACTTCTGTTGCTTACACTTCTTGATATAAATCCCAGTAATCTATTTGCCTTATTACGTACGCTTAGGCATTGCTGTCTTGGTTTAAGGTTGCTGCTTACCATAACCCCCAAGTCCTTTTCGCAATCTGTATGGCTAAGTTCTACATTATTTAACTTATAAGTGCTAGGGTTATGGACACTCCCGAGCTTCAGAACCTTGCATTTATCTACATTGAACTGCATCTGCCACTTTTCTGACCAAGAGTAGAGTTTGTCTAAATCCTCCTGAAGTTCCCTAACATCTACGTTTGAATCAATTATCCTACCTATCTTCGTGTCATCGGCGAATTTGCTCATATCACTAGTAATTCCTTCATCAAGATCATTGATATATATTATAAACAACAACGGGCCCAAGACTGATCCCTGTGGAACACCACTTGTTACTGATCCCCACTCGGATTTAACCCCATTTATGGACACTCTCTGCTTCCTGTCTGTGAGCCATGACTCGATCCACGAGAGCACCCTTCCCCCAATGCCATGAGCTGCTACTTTCTTCAACAGTCTTTGGTGCGGAACTCTATCAAATGCCTTACTAAAATCTAAGTAAATAATATCAAATTCTTTATCGTGGTCAACAGCCTCAAAAGCTTTACTGAAGAAAGTTAATAAATTAGTTAGACAAGACCGGCCTCTTGTGAATCCATGCTGAGTATCATTAATCAAGCTATGCTTATCGAGATGGCTTCTTATAATTTGAGCTATAATTGACTCTAGTAATTTGCCTACAATTGAGGTCAGGCTTATTGGGCGGTAATTTGACGGTAACGACTTGTCCCCTGTTTTAAAAATAGGAATTACATTAGCCATCTTCCACATATCAGACACTACACCTGTTTGAAGAGATAAATTATAACAGGAGAGACTATGTGATGGCAGGGTTTACTGTTTTCAGGAGGATTCTTGCTAAGACTTCGGAGATGGTGAAGCTGCCGTTGTTTTGTTTAATTGTATTCGAAACAGCGATCAGTGCTGATTCGAGGCACTTGCGTCTGTGGAAATTAGTTTCTTTGATCACTAAGTGGGCGTCTCTGAATTTCATAAGAACATAAGAACATAAGAAAGGAGGAACACTGCAGCAGGCCTGTTGGCCCATACTAGGCAGGTCCTTTACAAATCATCCCAATAACAAACATTTGACCAACCCAATTTTCAATGCCACCCAAGAAACAAGCTCCGATGTGCAAGTCCCTCTCAAATCCAACCCCTCCCACTCATGTACTTATCCAACCTAAATTTGAAACTACCCAAAGTCCTAGCCTCAATAACCCAACTAGGTAGACCGTTCCACTCATCAACTACCCTATTTCCAAACCAATACTTTCCTATGTCCTTTCTAAATCTCAGACACTGCAACATCATGGAATCTTAAAACTGCTTTATCTAATGTGTCTTACTCTCAACTTTCCTATGTCCTTTCTAAATCTAAACTTATCTAATTTAAATCCATTACTGCGGGTTCTCTCTTGGAGAGATATCCTCAAGACCTTGTTAATATCCCATTTATTAATACCTATCTTCCACTAATCTAGGTGAGGCCTTACTAATGATGTATAAAGCTGCAGTATGACCTATGGACTTCTGTTGCTTACACTTCTTGATATAAATCCCAATAATCTATTTGCCTTATTACGTACGCTTAGGCATTGCTGTCTTGAGACGTTTCGCCTACACAGTAGGCTTCTTCAGTCGAATACAGAAAATAGGCAGGAAAAGTAGAGATGTGAAGACGATGTAATCAGTCCATCACCCTTGTAGTCGTAGAATTTGAGGTTGTCAGTCCCTCGGCCTGGAGAAGTTCAGTTCCATAGTCAGGAACTATCTCAGGAACTATCTCAGATAGTTCCTGACTATGGAACTGAACTTCTCCAGGCCGAGGGACTGACAACCTCAAATTCTACGACTACAAGGGTGATGGACTGATTACATAAGAACATAAGAACATAAGAATGTTGATGCGTGGAGAATTAATGATCTGAAGAGCTCTTTTCTTGCAGTCTTTGATGAAAAAAGGAAAATGTAACTCAGTAAATGTTTGGTGAATATATGTACATTCCTCGTCAAGAAACTCAGGACTGCAAATTCGGTATGCTCTTAGGAAAAACCCGATGATGATGCCTCTTTTGGTCTTGGTATCTTGACTGGAATAGAAGTGTGTGAGATCATTTTTATTGGTGGGTTTCCGATAAACTTGAAATCTTAGGTTGTTGTCTACTTTCTTGACGAGGAATGTACATATATTCACCAAACATTTACTGAGTTACATTTTCCTTCTCTTTTCATCAAAGACTGCAAGAAAAGAGCTCTTCAGATCATTAATTCTCCACGCATCAACACAACTCCCAACAAAGTTATAATTCTTCTAGCATGGATTGAGGCATGGCTTACCAATAGAAAGCAGAGAGTTACCATTAATGGAGTGAAATCTGATTGGGGATTAGTCACTAGTGGCGTTCCACAAGGATCAGTTTTAGGCCCTCTCTTGTTCATAATTTACATTAATGACCTTGATGAAGGGATTACTAGTGACATGAGTAAGTTTGCTGATGATACAAAGATAGGCCGTATAATTCACTCTGAGGAGGATATCAATGAACTCCAGGACGATTTGAACAAATTAATGTCTTGGTCTGAGAAATGGCAGATGAAGTTTAATGTGGATAAGTGTAAGGTACTTGCCCTTGGTAATGAAAATAACCCTCGAAGCTATAATCTAGGTGAAGTAGAGCTTGGTCATACAGAATGTGAAAAAGACTTGGGAGTCATGGTAAGCAGAAATCTGAAGCCAAGACAGCAGTGCCTCAGTGTGCGCAACAAGGCCAACAGATTAGAACATAAGAACATAAGAAAGGAGGAACACTGTGTGGGCGAAACGTAGTCAATAAAGGATCACATTATACTGCATTTGTGTTTATATTGCCATTGTGTCGGTATTTTATACCATTTATTTCCATTAATCAAGCTATGCTTATCGAGATGGCTTCTTATAATCTCAGCTATAATTGACTCTAGTAATTTGCCTACAATTGAGGTCAGGCTTATTGGGCGGTAATTTGACGGTAACGACTTGTCCCCTGTTTTAAAAATAGGAATTACATTAGCCATCTTCCACATATCAGACACTACACCTGTTTGAAGAGATAAATTAAAATATTAGTTAATGGTTCACAGACTTCCATTTTGCATTCCTTTAGAACCCTTGAAAAAACCTCATCAGGACCCGGTGACTTATTTTGCTTCAGTCTGTCTATCTGCTTCACAACCATTTCACTAGTGACTGTGATGTTACATAATTTATCTTCTTCTGATCCACTATAAAAATTAATTACCGGAATATTATTAGTGTCTTCCTGTGTAAAAACCGAGAGAAAATAATTATTTAAAATCAAGCACATTTCATTCTCTTTGTCAGTAAGATGCCCATAGTTATTTTTAAGGGGACCTATCTTATCTCTAACTTTTGTTCTATAGACCTGGAAAAAACTTTTTGGGTTAGTTTTAGAATCCCTAGCAACTTTAATTTCATAGTCCCTTTTAGCTTTTCTTATCCCCTTTTTAATGTCCCTCTTAATGTCAATATACTGATTCATAAGATGACCCTCGCCTCTTTTGATACGCCTATAAATTCCTTTCTTATGCCCTAGTAGATATTTCAGCCTATTATTCATCCATTTTGGGTCATTTCTATTTGATCTAATTTCCTTATAAGGGATAAACGTTCTTTGAGCAGCATGTATTGTGTTCAGAAAACTGTCATATTGATAGCTCTCTTCGTTACCCCAGTCAACAGATGATAAGTGTTCTCTAAGCCCATCGTAATCTGCTAAGCGAAAATCTGGGACTGTTACTGAGTTATCCCTACTATCATACTTCCATTCAATTCTACATGTAATTGATTTGTGGTCGCTAGTACCCAGTTCCTCTGAGACTTCTAAATTATTAACAAGGGATTCATTGTTTGCCAGAACTAAGTCAAGCAGGTTATTACCCCTTGTAGGTTCTGTCACAAACTGCTTCAAAAAACAATCCTGAACTACTTCTAAGAAATCGTATGATTCTAAATTCCCAGTCAAGAAATTCCAATCAATATGACTAAAGTTAAAGTCTCCTAGAATTACTACATTATCGTGCCTTGTGGCCCTAACAATTTCCTCCCATAGTAGTCTCCCCTGGTCCCTATCTAAATTTGGGGGACGGTATATCACACCTAAAATTAATTTTTCATGCCCCTCTGAAAATTCTATCCAAACAGACTCTGTATGTGTTACTTCAGACTTAATACCCGTTTTTATGCAACAGTTCAAGCGATCTCGGACATACAATGCCACCCCACCCCCCTTTCCGATACTTCTATCTACTTGGAACAATTTAAAACCCTGAATGTGACATTCTGCAGGCATGTCCCGACTTTTTGAATTAAACCACGTCTCAGTAATGGCAAATACGTCTATGTTACCTGCACTAGCAACTAGTCTCAACTCGTCCATCTTATTCCTAGCACTGCGACTATTTGTGTAATATATACTTAAGGACCCTCCTATCTCTTTACCCTTCCTGCTCCTTTCTGTTATTCCACTAAACCTATTACTGTCATTGTCAATTAGTGCCACTGGCTTTCCAATATCCTCCTCATTTTGCCTATTACTAGTTCTCCTAGTACTCATGTTACTACCCTGCGACTTCACAGTTTTCCCGCCAAAACCCATACCACTAACTATTCCTAGTTTAAAGACCTAACAGCTCCCTCCACTGCGTTGGCCAGTGCTCCCACCCCACACCTAGACAAGTGAACCCCATCCCTGGCATACATGTCATTTCTGCCATAGAAGAGGTCCCAGTTGTCAATGAATGTTACCGCATTTTCCTTACAGTATTTGTCCAGCCAGCAATTGACACCAATTGCTCTGGACAACCATTCATTTCCAACTCCTCTCCTTGGCAAAATGCCACATATGACAGGTTTCCCACCCTTCTTCCTAATTATCTCTATTGCTGACCTATACCTGCTAATCAGGTCCTCACTCCTACGTCTGCCAACATCGTTGCCTCCAGCACTGAGACAGATAATAGGATTGCTCCCATTACCTCTTATGATGTCATCCAGACGGCTAACAATATCCTTCATCCCAGCCCCAGGAAAACACACTCTCTGCCTCCTACTCCTATCCTTCAAACAGAATGCCCTATCCATGTACCTAATCTGGCTATCCCCAACAACAACAATGTTTTTACCTTCCTTGGCGTCGTCCGTAGTGATGCTCCGAGTAGTCGACTGACATTCGCCAGGTAGCATTACACCACTTGTAATTCGTCATGACGTTCTCGATGGTCTTCGTTGGGGTTTCTAGGGATGTCTCACTCACGTCTGCCAATGCTTCCTTGGTGCTCGTTGTGGCATTCCCAGTAGAACACTCACATTCGTCAGGTAACACCGAGAATGAGTTGGAAGTTTCCACGGCAGTCTTCTGGTTTCTCGTTGTTTCTGCCTCTCCAACCGTTTTCTTAATCTTCAGCTTGGTTCCATGTTGCCCGGCCACTGACCAAGCTCCCCTCTTAACCTGGGGACTCACAACAGGAGGATTACTACGAATCCTCTTGTTCTCCTCCGTTAATCGCCGTATCTCCAGTTTAGCAACTCTGAGTTCTTCTCTCAGCTGCTGGTAAAGCTGCTCAAGAGAGGGCATCCTGGTTCAGATTCACAGAGAGCACACAAACAGGTCTTCACAGGAACATAGGTAAGTACTGGTTTTCTAACAGAGTTGTAGATGCGTGGAACAGTCTTCCCAGTGGGGTGATAGAGGTTGGGACCTTGGGTAGCTTTAAGAAGAGACTGGACAAATATATGAGTGGGAAGGGCTGGGTTTGATTGGTGTCAAGGGGTACGGGAGTTATTTCTTGAGTAGCTTTAGGTAGATGTCGTTTTGATAAGGACCTGCCTCGTATGGGCCAGTAGGCCTTCTGCAGTGTTCCTACATTCTTATGTTCTTAACAGCCAGGTTGCACTGAACGTCTCAAAAGTACTTTCACAAGCTAACATCAGAGTCGCCATCGCTTCTAGCACTTCAGTAAAGGATCTAACCAGGACACAATCCAAGCACCACGAACCAGTAAATGCAGGAGTTTACACTATACCCTGTGGAGGCTGTGACAAGATTTACGTAGGTGAAACAGCAAGAAACCTCGACACCCGCCTCAATGAACACATTTACGCATGTAGGAACGATAACTTGAACAACGCCTGTGTACAACACCGAAATTCCACCAGTCATCTCATGAAATTCAGAGACGCACAATTAGCGATCAAAGAAACTAATTTCCGCAGACGCAAGTGCCTCGAATCAGCACTGATCGCTGTTTCGAATACAATTAAACAAAACAACGGCAGCTTCACCATCTCCGAAGTCTTAGCAAGAATCCTCCTGAAAACAGTAAACCCTGCCATCACATATTCTCTCCTGTTATACTACACAAAGCACAGAGAGTGAACACTGAAACAAGCTGCCTCTTTCCAGTCTATATTTGTCCAACCTATTTTTATGTTACCCAAGTAATAGCTTTTATATCCTTTTACTCTTGTACGAATTAATTGCTCTATCATATTGTATTACTTTTGTCACTACTACTACTACTACTACTACTACTACTACTACTACTACTACTACTACTACTACTACTACTACTACTACTACTACTACTACTACTACTACTACTACTACTACTACTACTACCACTATTGAACATCGAAATGTTACCTCACAAGTATTGCACCTCACTCTGAGCCTTTATATACCCTCTGTGTCCATGTATTGTTTGTAATGGCTTGATAAAGCTCCTGGAGAGCGAAACGTTGCCACAATAAATGTCACATTAGTCGCACTTGTGTCCTTTTACTTTACATATTGTCGGTAATTCTATCAACTTTGTAATGGCTTGATAAAGCTCCTGGAGAGCGAAACGTTGCCACAATAAATGTCACATTAGTTGCACTTGTGTCCTTTTACTTTACATATTGTCGGTAATTCTACCAACTTTATTACAAGGTGACTTCTGATAATGTCAGCTATAATTGATTCTAATAACTTGCCCACTATAGATGTCAGGCTTATTGGACGGTAATATGAAGGAGTGGACTTATCCCCCGATTTGAATATAGGAATCACATAAGCCATCTTCCACAACTCTGGCACAACACTGGTAAGGATGGACGCATTGAATACACTCGTTAATGGCTGACTAAGCTCCATCTTGCATTCCTTAAGTACCCTTGAAAACAACTCATCGGGTCCCGGGGACTTATTTTGTTTCAGTTTGTCTATCTGTTTAATAACCATGTCCCTCGTGACAGTAATATTAGTTAACTTAAATTCATCAGGAACTAAATAATTGTTAATTACTGGAATCTCATTTACATCTTCCTGTGTAAAAACTGACAAAAAATAGTCATTAAATAAGGAACACATTTCCAGTTCATTATCCGTCAGCTGTCCATTCACAGTTTTCAGAGGTCCTACTTTTTCCTTCACCTTCGTCCTATACACTTGAAAGAACCCCTTTGGATTAGTCTTTGATTCATTAGCAACTCTAATTTCATAGTCACGTTTAGCCTTTCTAATCGCCTTTTTTAATTCTCTTTTAAGCTGAACATATTGGTCAGTAAGGTTAACCTCTCCTCTTCTGATGCGCCTATAAATTCCCCTTTTCTCCCCTAATAGATGCTTTAGCCTCCTGTTAACCCATTTGGGATCGTTATTATTAGACCTAATTTCTCTCTGGGGAATGTATATACTCTGGGCACTGTGTACATTATTAAGAAAACAATCATAAAAGCAGATCCCTTCATATTCATAAGTATGATTATCGTCAATAAAATCATTAGCTAGATAACCCCAATCAAGATTAGACAGATGTTCCCTAAGTCCATTATAATCGGCAGAACGAAAATCAGGGATTTTTACTGTATTATCATTATTCTTGCATTCCCAATTAATGCTAAAAGTGATGGATTTGTGATCACTTGCGCCAAGCTCTTCAGTGATCTCCAGATTATTCACGAGTGTTTCCTTATTTGACAAGACTAGGTCTAGCAAATTATTACCCCTGGTAGGCTCAGTTACGCTCTGTTTCAGAAAACAGTCCTGAACTGTTTCCATAAAGTCACTGGACTCTAGATTACCTATCAAAGAATTCCAGTCAATTTGACTAAAGTTAAAGTTCCCTACTATGACTATGTTACTGTGTCCAGAAGCCCTAACAATTTCGTCCCAAAGAAGTCTCCCTCTATCGTGATCCAAGCCTGGAGGTCGGTATATTACACCTATAATTAGTTTTTCTTGACCCTCCACGAACTCTACCCAAACAGATTCTGTTACTGCTCCATCTATTTTTATACCTGTTTTTATGCAACAATCAATATTTTCTCGAACATACAATGCAACTCCTCCCCCTTCCCATTACATCTATCCACATTGAACAACTTAAATCCCTGAATATTACACTCAGCAGTCATATCCCGATTCTTTAAATCATACCACGTTTCAGTTAATGCAATGATATCAAAGTTCCCACCACATGCTACCAAACGTAGTTCATTGATTTTATTACTTGCACTTCGACTGTTAGCATAAAATACCATCATATGTTTTTTCTTCTGCACATTTTTCCTATTCATCTTTGTTTTTACACAATTTCTGAAATTATCATTACCCAGAGTTACTCCATGACAGTTACTATTAAGATTCTTAATATCAGAGCATAAGTCAATATATCCATACTCATCATTTATCATTTCTAAACCCATACCTCTAACTAATCCTAGTTTAAAGTCCTAACAACCCCCTCAACTGAGTTAGCAAGAAAACCCACACCTGCCCTGGATAAGTGAATCCCATCCCTGGCATACATGTCATTTCGGCCATAGAAGTTGTCCCAGTTGTCAATGAATGGTACTGCATTATCCTTACAGTGTTTATCCAGCCAACAATTAATACCAATTGCTCTGGACAACCATTCATTACCAACACCTCTTCTTGGCAAAATGCCACATAAAACAGGGCGCCCCCCCTTCTTCCTAATTATGTCTGTAGCTGTTCTGAACTTTCTAACTAAATCCTCTCTTCTACGCTTGCCTACATCATTGCCTCCAGCACTGAGGCAAATAATAGGATTGATCCCATTACCGTTCATGATGTTGTCAAGCGGGCTAACAATGTCCTCCATCCCAGCCCCAGGAAAGCATACCCTTTGTCTCCTACTCCTGTCCTTCAAGCAGAATGCCCTATCCATGTATCTAACCTGGCTATCCCCAACAACAACAATATTCTTACCTTCCTTATTGTCGTTCGTCGTGACGATCCCAGTAGTCGACTCACATTCGTCGAGTAGCACCGAGAATGCGTTGGAGGTTTCCACAGGAGTTTCCACAGCAGTCTCTTTCTTCTTCATCGTTTCTGGCTTTCCATTCGTCTTCTTGATCGTCAACTTCGTCGTCCCCTGCTGTCCAGCCCACTGACCACGATCTCTTCTTGACCTGAGGACTCGAAACAGGAGGACTACTATGAATCCTCTTGTTTTCCTCGGTCAATCGAGGTATCTCCATCTTCGCTGCCCTCAATTCTTCCTTAAGTTGCTGGTAAAGTTGCTCGATGGAGGGCATCTTGGTTCAGTCCACGGGAGCAAACAAGATACTTCTTCACAGAGTTAAGTACAGGTCACCACTGGGTTAAGTACAGATTCACAGAGAGCACACAAACAGGTCTTCACAGAGCTAAGTACACGTCACCACTGACTAAGTACACGTCACCACTGACTAAGTACACGTCACCACTGCTAAGTACACGTCACCACTGACTAAGTACACGTCACCACTCTTGTGTTCTTATGTTTTGAGTATGACCTTCCTTCTAAGTTTTCACCTCTCCTTACCGCGTGATATAAAAGACAGGTGATCGCTGCTGTACATTCAGTTGGACTGTGAGACAAGAATTATCTTTGACTATTTCCATTTTGTAAGTATGGATACCAGGGATTTTTTCGTGCCAGAGCAGACTGGTGGTACCCAGGAGGGTCGGAAGATGCCGTGTTGGTACAAGTATTGGGGCTTCTGTGCTGATCATCTCAAATCAATGGTAAAATCTACCAAAAGATTTCTCGAAAGGGTTTTACATAACGATTTAAGCTTGTTAAGTGTCAATAAGGTTCGTCTTTCATTAACCTTGGCACAAACCCTGGCATTACGAGTTGAGAAGACGTTGATCAGTATGTCAGGCCAATGGGAAAGTCTTCTCTGGACTATGATTGCTCTCTCCAGACACTGGCGCCCAGGATACAACAAGAAACTTAACGATCTATTTTCATCTCAATTAAAGTCTTGGATACTCCGGATGTTCACTGACCCCTCATTGTGCCCTAATGTGTATCTACGTGTGGAAATGCTTCGCTTTATTTGCATGTGGCCAGATACATACCTTGAAGACACAACCTCTGGCAGGCTTACAGTTGCCGGATTGGTAGCTACCAGTGCTTACATGGACGTGTCTCACTTCGTGCCCGTTGGAACACAAATCAGCTTATATATCCTCTACAAGGTGCTAGGAATCCTTAATAAATACGGTCATTTAAATGCTGTCGCTGTTGTTGCCGCGCAGCAGGTAAAGAATCTGAAGACTGGAGCAGAAGCAGCTTTCTTCAATCGGCTGTTAAATCTGCTAGGCCAAAAAGCAGAAGTTACACATGCGAGGTTTGTTGCAAACTCTATTAGTGGTGATAAAATTGCGGGTATATATAATAATATTATGAATCTTTTTGAGTTGTTGGTGCTTACGCCACCAACTATAGGCACCTTTCAGTATCCAGGCTTGGCCCAGGCTTCTGCCTCATCTCTGGCCAGAATTGCGTCAACTTTAGTTACACTGATAGCTAAGCATCGAGGGGAGTATTACTTCAAAGTTCTAATATCTCGCTTAGATGACATTTTCCTTTCATTGACCAATGAAGAAAGAACGAAATCCATATATCATGTTCTGAGACATGACCATGCCCAGGTTCTTGCGTCCCTCAAACATCAGGCATCGCAGTTCGGGGTTTCTTTCCATCACTTCCCAACCCCACTAGAGGAATCTCCAGAAGAATGTCCAGAGAAGTTCATAGATAGTGTGACGTCAGCGATGATGGTGGCGCCAGTGTTGCTACATTCATCCAATATGGTAGTGGATGAGTCTACGTTAATCAAACTGCTGCTGGAGTCTCCCTACGACCCCTTCACAAGAATCCCTATACACAGCGGCTCTTATACTCGTCTGCCGGAACTTCAAGCTGACATAATTGGTTGGGCTAACACCCATGGCATCCACGGTATTAATAACAATAATGAAGACATCACAACTTATGTTACCAACAACACAGACTCAACTAATGACGACGACGCTACCGATATTAGGACGGGAATCAGAAGTGTAATTTGTGGTGAAGACGTAACATGTGAACTCTGCAATTTGTCCTAATCCCTCATGAATTTATGTACCTTCACATCGCTTTTCCCTTTAGAAATATGATAAATTTGGTGAAATATTTATTAATAAAGAATAATTACATATGTGTAATAATTGTTTGATTATATGTTATCTTACAAAATATCGCAAATGTTTTATTCAATATTCTGATTTTTATTATGACTAATGGATGAGAATTATTCTTATATTTAATTAAAACAAGGAAAGCCTTTTTATTTTATTGAATTTATATGCTAAGTCTATATGAAATGTCTCACCTATGTCCTCTGATCTTTGATGCGCCAACGTGCATGTGTGCTAGATAAGTCGGATGCGCGTAAAGGAGTAAAGAATCTAAATCCGCTATACATTTTGCTGCCTAACCAAGGGCAGGAAGCCTCCCTCTGCACTCCTGTTGCTGTCTGAAGTCTCCACACCTCAGCCAGTACGTGTGATCTGCACGCCATACAGCCAGTGTTGCCTCTCCTCACCGTTCAGGGCATACAGTGCTCCACCAAGCTACAGCTCACCTCCTCAGTGTCCTGTGCCTCCAGAGACGGACTCCACAAGAAACTTTAAAGTTATAGCCAGGCAAGTACTATGCCTTCAATGCCTTCCACTTCTTTCCCCCTTACCACTTCTCCTCTACTGCCAACACCTGCCTCTACTCTACTCCTGCCTCTAAATCCTACCCTGCCTCTACCTCTTCCGAACCCAGTTCTTTCTCGCTTAACCTCAAATACTCTAAATCTGATCATGCCACTATCTGTCCTGGAAATTTATTGTACCAGATCACTGGCGCTCCTCAACTGAAAGTCTTTAAAAGCAACTCAGGCTTCAAACTACTTCTTGACAGACATTCTTACGAAACGTACACCTCAACCGAGACCAGACAAAAACTTCTCAACGCAGGCTTCACCATTATTTGGACTCCTGAGCACCGCGCAAAATGCACAGTGATCGCAAAACACGTAGACAATTCTCCTGACTGCCTAAGACACAGACAAAGAAGACTTAATCAAAGACATTAGAACTAAGAACAAAGTCTCTGTTGACGATATTTACAGACCTGAAAACTCTACCATCCTCAAAATACGCTGTTCAACTCCTTCTGATGCCTCTACACTCTTCAATCAAGTAATCCTTGCCAAGACCATCCGCATTCCTCCAAACTCTCTCTTCACTCCGAACTTCCACCCCATCACACAATGTCTGAAATGCTACAAATTCGGTCACGACAAAATCTCATGCACTTCCACACAAACCTGCTCCAGATGTTCAGCAACTGGCCACTTCTGGAACACTTGCGACCTCCCCCCTTAAATGTTCTAACTGTGGCGGGTCACACACTGCAGTTGCAAACTCCTGCCCTACTAGAAAAGACATTCTCTCCACCCTCAGAGCCAGCCAACCTCCCTCCCTCCCCAACCCCTTCCCTGCACCTCCCTCCCCAACCCCTTCCCTGCACCTCCCTCCCCTTTCATATCTCCCTCCCCTACCCCCAATGCCTGGGCCTCCCAATGCACTTGGTCTACCTCTTCTACTCTACACACATCAAACACCAACACAAACTACAAGCACTTCTCCTTCTACACCTACACCCACATTAGACTACAAAACTAACTGTCAACTCGCCACTGCTGCCCACTCTGCGATGGTAATCTCACAAGCTTACCAATCAGACTACTCACATGTCCTTAACCTAATCTTGTCTGCTAACAGTCTTCCCTCTTTAATTATACCTCCTTCCTGCTTCTCTTCTAAGCCTACTACAACCTCTCCCTCCTCCCTCTCAACCACCCCCCACTTCCTACTCCAACCAGCTTTCCTCCTCCCCTACCCCTCTTCACTACTTCCACACCTCCCACCAACACCCCTACTGCTGCTGCTACGACCACCCCTCCCCCCACTTCCTCATCCCCTTCCAAAGCTTCCACTTCCTCATCCCTTACCATAGCTTCCACTTCCTCATCCCTTACCATAGCTTCCACTTCCTTATCCCCTACCAAAGCTTCCACTTCCTCTGCATCCACCTTTGCCCACTCCTCCACCAGAACCAAAACTTCATCCAGGTCCAACTCCACCTCCTCCAGACAAAATCCACTCAAACCTAAACCTGCCCCAACTTCTGACAGACAGACGAAAGAACATAAAAACAAATCCATCTCTTCCTCCCCCTCCAGGAAACAGGTCCGTAGCACCTACAAACACACATCCACTGATGGCACCACTATCAAGGGCTTTAATCCAAACTCCTCCCCCGACATTAACTTTGCTATGACGAAACCATTAAATCACGTTTAAGGTGATTCAGTTCAACGTACGTTCTTACTTTACAATTAGACACCTACTGGCCGAGCTCCTTGAAGCAGAGAGGCCAGATATTGTTTTGCTAAACAGTACCTGCCTCAAAGCCCCTCAACGTATCCGCCATTATGGCTATACTGCTCTACAGTCCCCCTATGATCCCCACGATGGGGTTGCCATCCTTGTCAATTCCAACATAAAACACGAATTTCTCCCATTCCCTTTTTTTCACCAACACTGTCTTGCAGTCAGAATATACACCCACCTTGGTCCCTTTATCTTTTTCACCACCTATGCTCGCCCAAACACTATTCTCAACATACACGACCTTTCCTTAGTCTTCAACTACACCAACACACCAACATACCTACTAGCTGACATGAATGCCAAACACACCGCCTTTCATCACACCAGTAACAACCAACTTGGTCTCCAATTACTCAACTTCACAAACCATAAACACCTAATTCATCTTGGCCCAGACTTCAATACCTTCTACAACCACACGGGCCAAGGCAAACCAGACATCATTCTGGCAAACCGAGCCAGCTCTCTATTTCAACACTACATCTCACCTGGCCCTATTACAGGCTCTGATCACATCCCAGTCATCGTACACATCTCCTCCAACCCTATCCTCATTCCACCCACACCTTCCTTCTCCTACAAAACGCTGACTGGGATGCTTTCAAACAACACATAGACAATATTAACTTCACCTATGACTACAACAACAAACCCATCTCTGACATCGATACTCAACTTGATCTCATCCAGGACACCATTACACAAGCAGCCAACATCGCAATACCAAAGAAAACTCACACCACTCGTTATTCCTTCAAACCGTCACTCAGAACAAGAATACTAATTATCTGCTACCACAACCGCTTCCTCTACAACACTTACCTTAGAAACGATATTTTACGCAGCCTAGACCAAGACCACAACAATCACTGGTCACAACTCATACAACAAGCAGACAAACAGCGTATTAAAAACACTAAAGCCTTCTGGAACTTTATCAAAAAAATCAGAGGCACAACTCCCACCAACAAATTCAAACACATCACCCACAACAACACACACATCTCAGACCCGCAGGCTGCTACCAATATCTTCAAACACATCTGGGAGAACATCTTCCACCCTCACCCACCTCACCCTAACGTTATTCAACACATTCAGAACATAGAACACTGGAACACTGCACACACACAAGAAACAACACCAGACAGCCACATACATCTAGACTCTCTTACCTCCTCCCAAGAACTCGACTCTCCTTTCACCAACACAGACATTAAAACTCTCCTCAGGCACCTTCCTCCCAAGGCTCCTGGTACTTCTGGCCCAAACTATATTATCCTGAAACACCTTCCTGACACTATCATTACTGCCTACACAAACCTCCTCAATGCCTCCCTTGCCTCTGGATACTTCCCTTCCCTCTTCAAAGCTGCTACTGCTATCCTCCTTCCTAAACCCAATAAAGACCACTCTGACCCTAGAAACTATCGCCCTATCAGCCTCCTCGAAACTTTAGGAAAACTCTTTGAAAAAATCAATCATCGCCTTCGCAGATACATGGAACACAATTCTCTGCTTTCTGATGGCCAGTTTGGCTTCAGAACACACAGATCCACACAGGATGCCATTAACATCATTCTCAACTACATCCACATAAACACAAAACAAAGAAACAGGACAGCCCTGGTTGCAAAAGACGTTGAAAAAGCCTTTGACACTGTCTGGCACGAAGGGCTCAAGTACAAACTCTGCACTAACTTCAACCTGCCTCTCACTACTCGTAAACTCCTCTGCAACTTCCTAGACGGCCGTACCATGAGAATCAAATTCCAAGGCTGTTACTCTGACTACTTCACACTAAAAGCCGGAGTACCCCAGGGATCTGTCCTCTCCCCTACCCTCTACATTTTATACACTAACGACATTCCATCACCTGTATACCACAACTTCATCACAATAGCCTATGCAGACGACATTACACAACTTATCACTCATGCCAATATAGATACACTCACACACAAAACACAAAATGAGGTCGACAGGATAGCCATCTGGGAACAAAAATGGAGGATCAAAACCAATGCAGCTAAATCCAGCATTACGTATTTTAACTACAGGAAACGTGATCCTCCATTACCTGTCGAGCTCAGAACAGCTGACACCCGCACTTACATCCCCATCACACAATCTGTCACTGTTCTTGGCGTTAATCTTGACTACCTTCTTCGTTTACACGGACACATTCACTCAAGGCATGCAATAGCTAGTAAGGCCCTTGCGGGCATCTACAAGCTGAAACATGCCTCTCAACGCACCAAACTACACCTCTACAAATCCCTAATTCGTCCTCTGATAACTTACTCTCCTCTAGCCCTTTCTCTTGCAGCAAAAACAAACTTACTTAAACTGCAGCGTGTCCAGAACAAGGTGCTGCGCTGGGTGCTTGATGTCAGGTGGGAAGACTTCGCTACAAGCGAATCTCTCCATGCGCAATTAGACATCAGTGCGCTGAATCTGTACTGGAAGACGCTCAGTGACAGACAGATAGACAAACTTGAGACACGACATGACTACTGGACCACTCTCCTTGACGAAGACATTCGCAGACCCACAAACCAACACAACCTTTTCTACTCCTTGCATGATCCTGCTCCAAACCCTATTTACAAATAACCTTGGATTCGCTGACAGGTACCTTCTATGACAGGTACCATTCTCTGACCCACGTTCGCCTTAGCTTTTGGGTTAAGACATGGCCCAGTTCTACACTCCTCTCTAGCCCTAAACGTCGCATGTCCCTTCCTCCTCGCTCACCCCACTGGAGTCCCAACAGAAGAGCCTGAATTTCTCTTCTCAACATCTGTCCCACGATCGCCTTCGCTGCTGGGTTAAGCCCTGGCTCTATTTCTACGACTAAGAACACTCCTCTCCAGCACTATTCTTCGTCTGATCCGTCTTCCCCGCTCATCCCATTTGGGATCTTCCCTGAACTTTCGTTCGTTGGTTCGCTGTACATTCAGTTGGACTGTGTGAGACAAGAATTATCTTTGTCTATTTCCATTTTGTAAGAATGGATACCAGGGATTTTTTCGTGCCAGAGCAGACTGGTGGTACCCAGGATGGTCGGAAGATGCCGTGTTGGTACAAGTATTGGGGCTTCTGTGTTGATCATCTCAAATCAATGGTAAAATCTACCGAAAGATTTCTCGAAAGGGTTTTACATAACGATTTAAGCTTGTTAAGTGTCAATAAGGTTCTTCTTTCATTAACCTTGGCACAAACCCTGGCATTACGAATTGAGAAGACGTTGATCAGTATGTCAGGCCAATGGGAAAGTATTCTCTGGACTATGATTGCTCTCTCTAGACACTGGCGCCCAGGATACAAGAAGAAACTTAACGATCTATTTTCATCTCAATTAAAGTCTTGGATACTCCGGATGTTCACTGACCCCTCATTGTGCCCTAATGTGTATCTACGTGTGGAAATGCTTCGCTTTATTTGCAGATACATACCTTGAAGACACAACTTCTGGCAGGCTTTCAGTTGCCGGATTGGTAGCTACCAATGCTTATATGGACGTGTCTCACTTCATGCCTGTTGGAACACAAATCAGCTTATATATCCTCTACAAGGTGCTAGGAATCCTTAATAAATACGGTCATTTAAATGCTGTCGCTGTTGTTGCCGCGCAGCAGGTAAAGAATCTGAAGACTGGAGCAGAAGCAGCTTTCTTCAATCGGCTGTTAAATCTGCTAGGCCAAAAAGCAGAAGTTACTCATGCGAGGTTTGTTGCAAACTCTATAAGTGGTGATAAAGTTGCGAGTATATATAATAATATTATGAATCTTTTTGAGTTGTTGGTGCTTATGCCACCAACTATAGGCATCTTTCAGTATCCAGGCTTTGCCCAGGCTTCTGCCTCATCTCTGGTCAGAATTGCGTCAACTTTAGTTACACTGATAGCTAAGCATCGAGAGGAGTATTACTTCAAAGTTCTAATATCTCGCTTAGATGACATTTTCCTTTCATTGACCAATGAAGAAAGAACGAAATCCATATATCGTGTTCTGAGACATGACCATGCCCAGGTTCTTGCTTCCTTCAAACATCAGGTATCGCAGTTCGGGGTTTCTTTCCATCACTTCCCAACTCCACTAGAGGAATCTCCAGAAGAATGTCCAGAGAAGTTCGTAGATAGTGTGACGTCAGCGATGATGGTGGCGCCAGTGTTGCTACATTCATCCAATATGGTAGTGGGTGAGTCTACGTTAATCAAACTGCTGCTGGAGTCTCCCTACGACCCCTTCACAAGAATCCCTCTACACAGCGGCTCTTATACTCGTCTGCCGGAACTTCAAGCTGACATAATTGGTTGGGCTAACACCCATGGCATAAACTGTATTAATAACAATAATGAAGACATCACAACTTACGTTACCAACAACACAGACTCAACTAATGACGACGACGCTACCGATATTAGGACGGGAATCAGAAGTGTAATTTGTGGTGAGGACGTAACATGTGAACTCTGCAATTTGTCCTAATTCCTCATGATTTTATGTACCTTCACATCGCTTTAGAAATATGATAAATTTGGTGAAATATTTATTAATAAAGAATAATTACATATGTGTAATGGGTGTTTGATTATATGTTATCTTACAAAATATCGCAAATGTTTTATTCAATATTCTGATTTTTATTATGACTAATGGATGAGAATTATTCTTATATTTAATTAAAACAAGGAAAGCCTTTTTATTTTATTGAATTTATATGCTAAGTCTATATGAAATGTCTCACCTATGTTCTCTGATCTTTGATGCGCCAATGTGCATGTGTGCCAGATAAGTCGGATGCGCGTAAAGAGTAAAGGATCTAAATCCGCATGTTCAAACTATCGTGAATGGGAAGTAAGGGAAGTAAGGAAATTAGAAAGATGATCGCCGTCAGGTAAATCTGCTGCAAACCAAGTCAAGCGTAGTTGAATAGCATAGAGACAGCTATGTAAGAGAGTTCGAGTGCAAGGGTCAAGATGAGTGGGAGTCACAGTGAGATCTCCCCGGAGGAAGAAACTCGAAGATAAAAGAAGAGCAGAATGTATTGTTACTACAATCAGAACTAAGCACTAAACCCACCAGGGTCATACGGCACTGCAGGGCAGGATGGGCTAAAGATGTACTATGCCAGGTCAAAGATTAAAGATGGGGCTGTCAGCGAGGAGGGCAAAAGAAGGGAAGGGCGTTAGAGCGGTGATGCCAACTGTTGTGAAGGTGTTTAGAGATTACTGTAAAACAGTCTGAGAATGGATTACCCCTATGTGAAGCGTTAAGGTCGTGTACAGCTGACCGGGCAGCAGAGTGTCTGCTCGTTGCCCTGAACATTCAAATGATCAGCAGAAAACGACGTCTGTTTTTACTAGAAATGCGATGCAACCAAAGTCGAGTACGAAGAGCTAGAGGATGAAAACCAAATTTTTTAATAGTGCACAAGGCACTTTACTACAGGAATGAGAACTGCATACTATTCAGCCGTGAAAATGCTAGATGATTCTCACAAATGTCCTCTTACAACACTGTCCTAAAACACTGCAGCAAACCCTACACCATCAGAGGATTTAAAACCATCAGTTATTATAAACTGAAACGGCATGAGATGAGACCGTAATTAGTTAAGAAAAAGGGAGCGAGAAGCTACTGTATGTACATGAGCTATCACGCATGGCAGTGGAGAACACACACTGATCGTCAGAATTTTCCAAGGAGGAAGAGAAAGTTGGATCGCGGATGAGAAGAAAAGTGAATACGAAGGTCGAAGTAAGCCGAGGCAGTGATCAAATAAAGGGCCTCTACTAGCATTTGTTACTGTCCTGTATGTAGAAGGATCGTGAAGGTCATGAGAGCGGACAAAATATCGGAGACAATGAGCATCACCCCGATCGCGCAAAGGTGGAACTTTCGCCTCTGTATATAGGCTCTCCACCGGTAAGGAACGAAAAGCTCCTAGACACAAACGTAATCCATGATGATGAATGGGATCAAGTTTAGAGAGTTGCGGGAGTAGCTGCAGAATATATCTGGTCACCATAATCTAGTTTCAATAAGATTAAAGCAAAGTTAAGTGGATGGAGAGTTCGTCTATCAGCTCCCCAAGAAAGATGAGCGAGGGTTTTTAAAGAGGTTCAGTTGGCTATAGCAAGTTGCTTTCAGGGATGTAAAAGTGAGGTCTCCAGGACAGCCGGAGATCAAACAGAAGACAGAGAAACTTGACTGTATCACGTTCAGGAATACTAAAAAAATAGTTGTAATGAAGCATTAGAGACAGCCGTGTATCTAGTAAAACTGGCCCCTGTGGCCTGGTGGCAAAAGCTCTCGTTTCACATGGCGAGGGGTCCGGGTTCGATTCCCTGCGAAGTGATGGAAACATTGGACGTGTTTCCTTTCACCGGTTGTCTATGTTCACCCATCAGTAAAATGGGTACCTGGGTGTTAGTCGACTGGTGTGGGTCGCATCATGGGACAAAACTGACTTAATTTGCCCGAAATGATCTGCATAACAAGGGACTTTCTATATAGTAGTATGTCATTGATGTCAGTTAGGCCTGTATACCTTGTACATGTACTTGTAGTAAATAAATATATTATTATTATTGTTATTATTTTAGAACCAGAAAATTTAAACCCACGTGGATCCTGGAGAGAGACTGCTACTAGGTGAGTCAGCGCCTTCCTTCACAAACCATAGCAAAACTATCAACATAAAACGATGATCAAATATTAGATGGGAGAACCGAGGCCAGATCTTTAACAGCCAAGAACACAATCCTGAGGGACACCTTCAGTCTGGATATAGTCTGGGAAAAGCATATTATTATTAGCATGGACACAGGAGGGTCTTTGTGAGGGAAAAGTTCAACAGATAGGAGTAGCGAGCGAATATATGGTGACTATAATTTGGCAGTCTGCTTGTTAAGGTAGGGTTAATGTCTAGCTCCTGCTATCCCCTCCCTTTTTCTCCACATGGAAAGGTGACGTGCGGGGCTCCGGCTAAATGGAGAATCACTTGACTAGCGGCTCCCAACACTGCTGTACGTACTCACCTCTGCTTCTGTCTTAATTTATATATTGTTTAAAAGCTTCACTTTAATTTTGCGACTTAGTTCATCTTGCCCTGACTTTCATGTTGAAATCATTTATTTAAATCCTCACCATTCCTTTTAAATACCATACACTTATCATGTAGAGTGATTTATCGAGCAGTGGGTAACTTTCGTCTTTCTAGCTTGGACTGCCAGCTAGGGTCATCTGGTAACTACAGAGTATTTCTGACAGAGTAGGACCAAACTCAGTTACGAGACGTCACCCACGATCTACTTACCTTATTGTAGCTAAACCCAGGCAGCTACCACTCATTTTTTCAGTGGTGACAGACCTTGACGGATCATTCAAGGCTCGACATAGTGTGGCTAAATTGTCGTTAGATTGTCACGTACCAGCTATGCCCCCCCCATTATCTTTAACAAAGGCCAGTTTCTACAACGCGCTGTGTCAACAACATCGATATGATCTACTATTACGTCTGTACAAGCTAGCGTTTGATTCAGTTATTTTTATATTTCATTCTTCATTTTTCTTTCAAGTAGGATTAATTCTCATGTTTAATTGTTTTACATTTTTCAGCATAAATTTTAACAATAAAGTGTTTATATTTGTATGTTATTGTTATTTTTCTATTATTATTTTTCCTAAGGAGGAGCCAACCTTGTTAATACTTGCATAAGATCTTACAGGGTTGAGTAAATCTTCACAGCCTCAGAGAAGAAATTTAAGGAAAAGTGGCAGATTACCCAGAAGGCCTAAAGAATGAGCTTGGACCAAGCTGTTATATCACTAGGAAGTTTCGCACGCGTTTTCAAGATAAAAAAAAGACCACGATAATTCACTGGTCAACAACCAAAATACTTCCGAGACCAGAGTAGTGATTTCCAACTAATTTTAGGTCACTGTTAATGAATATCATGGTTAAAATTGTTAGCTCTGCTTTTCAGTATACACCTACGTATCACAACAGGTTTCAACAGGCTTGTGGCAGTGTTTCTTACCACGCTCACAGTCTCACTGACCTTCATTATTGTTCCAGCAGTCATAGAAGGTGGTTGTGATGTGCAAGTTTATATTTTGAGTTGAAGGGTAGGTGATTTTCTTACCCAAACAGGGCAGATACAGCAAGTACTGCTGCTTTCCAAGTGACTGGGACAGCTGTGCAAGAGGTTCCCACTACAACAGAAGAGACTGGCCACCTCATCAATCATTGGAACCTGGGATGAAAAATGTTCAACATCCACCTCTCAATGAACCAAACAAAATTTTACTACAACCAATACACACAAAACTGAGGTTCATGAAGCTTTGTAAAAGCTATGGATAAATCCGGTCAGGGATTAAGGTATTTAACATCAAAATTCCCCTCACTGAGTGATGCTAAGTGAGGGAGTCTTCAATGATCCTCAGATTCGAGAGCTTCTTAAGGATGGTGACTTTGAATCAGACCTTCATGGGGAGGAGAAAGCTGTTTGGGAAGCATTCATGTTAGTGGCGAAGAGATTTCTCATAAACAGAAGGGAAGACAACTATGAAGAATTGGTGGAAAACCTCATCAAGACTTACAAGAACATGGGATGTAACATGTCACTTAAAATCCACATTTAGACTTTCCCAGTGAACTGTGAGGCAGTTAGTGACAAACATGGTGAAAGGTTTCACCAAGATATTTCAACCATGGAAAAATGGTACCAGGAGAAATGGGACACAAGAATACTTGCAGACTATTGCTGGACATTGGCAAGAGATGATTCTTCAGCCCACTATAAGAGTCAAGCAAAAAGGCAGAGAGTAGATACGGATTAGAGTTTAAAACATACTGACACATATTGTACGTTATAATAAAATAATCAAATATTACATGTCTCGTATCTTTAAACCTACAGCCAATAAGCATTTTTCAAGGTGATATTTGGATTCAGGACATGAAAATACATAAGAATTAACAATCTCATTTAAGAAGCATACAACTTTTCAAGAAAATGTTGACCAGTGATATAACCAAGAGGTTACTAGCAAAGGTATTATTAACATAGGTATCTAAACGGAGTATGGGGTCGATAGTGGATCAACTTTTACTAAAGCCAAATTGACTAATGGAAAAACTTGTGTGATTCTAAATGCCAAACTAAACGTTTATTTACTACATGTTCCAGCAACTTGCAAACTGTACTAGTCAGAGCTATGGGTCAATAGTGGAAGGCACCATGGCCTGAAGTACCCGATTTATGAAGAGGTAGATTATTATAATTAAAACTAAGCACTAAACAATGATGGTCATACAGCGCTGGTGAAGAGGTAGAACAACAGCAGTTTTCCATGGACGAGGACGAACCCTTTGTGACCAAACAAGATTAAAGGGTTGTGATAAGGCTACAAGGGCCGTCAGATGTAAATACTGAAGCATAGAGATAAATGGTATAAAATACCGTTACGATGGAAAAATAACATGAATGCAGTATGTGATCCTTTATTGACTACGTTTCGCCCACATCGTTATACTGCATTTGTATTTATTTTTTCCAAATACTGAAGCACACAAATATGGATGCCATCAGGTCCAGCTGCCGAAGGAAGGATCAAGTTGACTCAAGTTTTAAAAGTGTAAAAGGTACGATGTGAGACTCCTCTACGGTAGAAAGTGTCTAAATATGCTAACTCTGGTAGACTTGAAAGAAATGAGAGGACTCGGATGTAGCCCTTGAAATATGGTGACTAAGATGTTTTCCATTTACCGTGGCAACTTCACCAGGGTCTGCAATGCTGACAACGGCAGTCCTGAGAATGGGAGCTGGGTCTGCAGAGTGCCAGCCATTTAACTTCCGCACTTCCGCAAGAGAACTTTGATTCTTGAATTTGAAGTCGGGAAACCACCCTTGTCCGCTTAAAATCAAGAAGTCGCTCTGTAGTCCTATTGTGAGGATAACAGCCCCATGTAGGATGCTTCAAACTCACTGCACGAGCACAGGTAGACCAACACCAGGGTACACATTTTTGAGTGCTCCTACCAGCGATTTGGGGGATTGCATTTAAAACTGCAGTTAAGAGAGGTCGCAAATAAGTGAAACAGCTCGTCAGGGAAGGACACTGGAGAAGATCCTTCACCAAAAACGGTTTGAAGAGTAAACGGTCCAATTCACACATTCAAACTGCCAACGTGGGCTACACGGATGTCGAGAATATGTATGGGAAGTTAGGAAGATAGGAAAATGATCGCTGTCATGAACATCTGGGACCACAGAGTAGGCAAAGTCGAGTGCAATTAAAGAGGAACAAATACAGCACTTTTGAGTGCAAAGGTCAAAATGAGTGGAGGTATCCGTATTTAAATCCTGGAGGGAAAGAAGTGAGAAAAGCCTCTAACTGAGCTCCACGAGTGTCACCGTGAGATTCTTCCCAGGGGAAATGATGAGTATTAATATGAAGAGAGGAGGTTGGGAAGAAACCAGAAAATTAACATCAGGGATAGATAGCGGTCGAGAAGGAGAAAGATACGAGAATGTGGTATACCAGCGTGCACAAGTAGTAAACTTTATTTAAATGTCCCACCGGGAAAAGGATCCAGTGAATGCAGTAAGGTATAGTCCAACACAGGATGAATAACAGTGGAGCGCAATTTTGGTTCTTGCAAACATACAGGGAAAAACTGGGAGCAACATGTGAAGCTATCCCCGATTACCCCTGAGACCTCGAATACTCCGCTGTAAATAAGCCACGATCCGCGAATAGAAGCACAACAGTAACATTTAACAGAAGTTGTCTACGGATCAGGAGGGTCAGTAAAGTCAACATGCAGAGGCAGTAGGAAATTAGTAAGGAGTGAAGGATTGGAAGAAAGGCGGTGTGTAGAAGGTTGCATAAAGTGAGAATGTAAAGTGGTGGGGGTGGATTGGTGTCCATCACTGGTTTTGTCTCCTCGATAAACGAAGAGATGGCTCCAATAGTTTGAGACAAGAGGGGTGGAAGTAGCATTGGTGGAGGAGAGAGAAGATGTAGAGTAAAAACTGGAGAACAAAGGAAGACACCAAAGAAGGGGCAGAGGAGTCCTGGCAGGAAGAAATTTTTGTAGACAGAGGCGAGGGAGCAATTGTACTTGGGGGTGGACAAACTTTCACAACAGTAACAGAGGAATGTCATTCCATTTGGAGGCTGAAGGAGAATGAGATTTAAATGAAGTTTTAGACTTTGGAGAAGAAGGGCGTATGAAAGTAGAAACATGAGAGTGGGAATATTAATTTTTTTTTATATTTTTATTTGGTTTAGAAAGACACGTAAGCAAACACTAAAACATATTTATTAGAAAACGTTTCGGTCCTGGGACCTTGGTTAGAAGTGATCAAGGTCCCAGGACCGAAACGTTTTCTAATAAATATGTTATAGTGTTTGCTTACGTGTCTTTCTAAACCAACTTGTCGGTATTTATTACCAAGGTTTATACCATATTTTTATTTAAAACATAGAACAAATACAAGAATGTGTAAGAGTATAATAAAATTAAAAACTATACTGGATATTAACAATAACCTCTATTACACAATCCAGTACAGAAAATAAACACTATAGATAATGTCCATATTACAACCAGATACACAACCCACAAAATATCCTACAAACCCCGCCTTTTACAATAATTACTATTGCCAGTGTAGCCACAGCTGACACTTCTCCCCCCGTAAATATTTATATTCACTGTTCTAAGAAACATACCTAATTATCCTAATTTAGGGTCATACCCTGACCTCATTAAAAACTTAATGAGTATTTACTAATAGTTGGTGGTGCATGAGCATCAATAACACAAAAACATAAAATTACAGACTAAAACAGATATAAACATTACATGCCTATACACCCATATACCTTTATAAGTAGAAGGATATACACCGACAATATATAATATCAATATTAATGTAACAACCATGAAATTCAAGCTCTTATAACATTACATAACGTGAAGTTCACGCTTTAAAATGCAGGAAGATACACCACATGCTACATTATCGGTAAAATACTAGGATATGTAAATATTTTAAAAGAATCCAAGACTATCCAAAGATTATCCAAATGGTTCATCTTGATTTTAGTAAGATAACAATACCATACCAAACTCCTTATAACATCTAACATGCCACATACAAACATATCAAAACTTAACACATTCCACGAGACTAGACTTTCGCTGTGCCTTCTAGCACGTGCCTAACTAGTATTACATACAAATAAATATACAATGAATATTAATTTAGGTTACTAATCCTTATTCACACATAATTACATAATAGGTAATTACTTCAAAAAAAGATGCAGGAACACGTTACAAAAATTGCAAAAACCTCCATGTTTCAAGGAACATAGTGAAAGGAAAACCCTCTCAAGTTAAAATTCACTTGCAAGAACAGTACAAGCGGGACATAATTCGCTACCAAAGAAAAAGTTCATGTTACATATTGTATGTGTTATATATTTATAAATGTTATATATTTAAACTGTCATTTATACCTTCCCCAAGAAGGGAACTAAATAAAACAGATCTTACACACCATCACATTCAGTTCCACAAGTATACCTCCAGTCGCGCACCATCCACCATCACTGCACACCCAAGGAGGTCAGTCCGTTGAATACCCCTGACTCCCCCCCCCCCTTTTCTACCAACATACTCACCCCGGCAGTTAAAAACCCGTTATAACGCCCTTAAATTCCCTATTGTTAGTCCTCTATAACTTTCAGAAAAAACCTCACCCCACCTTTTCCCATATATGTCTCTTACCTGGAGGTTACCTGGAGGTTATTCCGGGGATCAACGCCCCCGCGGCCCGGTCCACGACCAGGCCTCCCGATGGATCAGGGCCTGATCAACTCTCTTGCCACACATAGTTCGATAAAACGTCGCCGCCAAAATCCTTCTCAGCACTTCCCCACCCTCCTTCCCCCTCATACCCCACAAAACATATATGCAGTCCACGACTATATATGCTAAACCCCTTGCCACACCCTCATCCACCCCACTCATATCAAGACTCAACGCTCGCAATACCGACGCACCTTGACACCCCACCCTAGCCACTACCCTACTCATCCATACCCTGATGCACTCCAAACCATCACAAAAATAGACATCATGATATGCAGTCTCTTCCCCACTGCATCTGCTACAACCCCCACCCTCGATGACCCTCCTATCTCGGTGCATCGCTCCCGTTGGCAATATACCATGTAGGAAATGATACATAACCTCATGGGCCCTAGATCGTATCCTTAATTTACTAAATCTTTGCCATATTACATCCCATGCATACATGGGGTAGATCCCTTCAACCGGCACCACTATATGTCCCTCTAACAATTTACACAAAGTTCCCACCTTTACTTTTCCTGGTTCCCTGGCTAACACTAAGGCACATAACACTTTTTCACATTCCTTCATTTCTGCTCTCCCATGCCATTTCCGTAGGTGATCATGTACCTTATCTAGCTGACCCCCCCCCTCCATCCACTTGCATGCATCACTTCCTCTAAATGAACGCACATTTCATGAGCTTTTTCAAGTAAAACAAACCCAACCCTCCCTTACATACCGGCAATGTCACTACCTCCCTTCGCAACCAGTTGCGCCCTGAACCCCACAAGAATTTAAACACCATTCTAAGAATACTCGTGATCGCCATTCCTGTTAATGGCAACACTGCCGAAACAAACCAGACTTTACTATATAGTAATACATTGATGACAATTGCTCATTGCCTAAGGGTTAAATGGTGAGGTCGCAGCATTCCCAAGTGTCACTGCACCTGTTCCACCATCCTATTCGAATTATTGACCCTTGCAGCACTCAGGTCAACCTCATATATGACACCACAGATTTTCAAACTCCCAGTCTGATGCTGCATGACATCACATCCCCATTCTAATCTCCATGCCTACTCTCCCAGCCCCATTATCATTGACTTCTCCAGATTTACCTTCATCCCAGTAGCTCTCCCAAACATGTGTACAACTTCCCCTAAAACTCCTAACCGTGTCTCCTCACACACCAGAATAGTTGTATCATCAACATAACCCACTAAGCCAGGCCAAGGCTTCTGCACACCATCTCCCCCCATTCCTTAGATGATCCTCCATCATCCTATAAAAAGGATCCTGAACACATGCAAACAAAAGTTGTGATACTGGACAACCCTGCTGAAGACCCCACTCCATGTTGACTCCCTCCCCCGCACACCCATTGATTTTCACCCTTACCTTTGCTCCTGAGTACAACGTATCCACCCACCCCTCTATTTCTTTGCCAAACCCCTGTCTGAGGAGAACATCTTGCAAAGCCCCTCTTTCCACCCTGTCATAAGCCCCTTGCCAATCCAATGCCAACAATGTCCCTTGCCAAGAATGCCAAGAATGCCCCTCTGCCCCCTTCCATGTCCTCCAGGAACCCCTTTATGATCCCATGGCCCTCAACCATTGACTTAACCGGCAACCCAAACTGAGACTCAAACACCACTCTCCCCACAACACATTTAAGCCTATTCCCAAGAATTTTCGCAAACAGCTTATAATCAGCACAAAGCAACGAAATGGCTCAGTAATCCCGAAGGGTACTCTGCTTTTTACCCCACCACCGTTGCCTGCGATTCTCCCATCTTACATCCGTCTTTCATGGCATTCATTAACCTTACTAGGAAACCCCTTAGCAAACCCCAGTGCTGTACATAAAATTCGCTTGGTAAACCATCTATCCCGGGCACCTTTCCCTTCCTCATATCCATAAGGGCTCTCCATATTTCCTCCTCCTCAGTGACCCCACCCAGTGCCTCCCGATCACTCCTCCCCAGTTTGCACAACACATACTCACATACCTGCCCAAGAACCTTGCCATCCACCCAAGTACTTTTCCCATACTATCTGCATACGCACTCATCCCCATTGTTTCCCGTAATACCTGACCCTCTCGAAAACCCCCCACCAAATAAATGAGTTGCAATCCTGGTATTGTAGTCATTTGCTGTCATACCTTCTGTCCTCGCAGCACGCAAGCCAATGGCTTGTCGCCCCAGAGTACTTCGTCCAGCCCCGCTTGTACGCATACCACTGCAAAATGCTCTTCTTGCAAATCCTTTATCCTGTCCTTCAACATTTGTTTTTCCTCCATGTGGTACACCCCAGCCACCCCTCCCCCATGTAACAATAATTTGACAATCCATACCACAATTGATTAATGTGTTTGCCCTCCCTCACAAAAAATTGACGTATTCTTGCCTTAGCCACACTATCCCACCATCCTACCACATCCTCTTCAGTCCTTCCCTCTGCACAGAGCTGTTCCCAAAATACTGCAAAACCTTCCACTCCCTCCCCATCCCCCAAAACCATCGTATTCAGTTTCCAATAGCTTCCCTGCCTACGAGCCAAAGCTTCTCACCCAACCTCCACTATTACCACCCTATGATCGAAGACACCATCTCAATAGTTTTAAAAGACTCTTCCAAACCCCTCTGAGATAAATATATCCTGTCCAAACGAACTACGTATCCCCGCCTTATAAAAGTATGTTCCACTTCCCACAGACCTCCCCCAAAAGCATCACATAACTGAAGATCTCTAAACAGGCCCCCTAAGACTGAGGAAAAATATCCCGCTCCTCTGGGTTCCACGTCTGCCCTCTTAACTACACAATTCTAATCCCCCCCCAGGATCGCCACAGACTGTAACGTGCATAGGAAGTAGACAAGTTCCTCCCGCACAAGATCCGTCTTTACTTTCACGTCACTTTCTGCTGGGGCATACACACACACAAACCCCACTCTCTCTCCCATCCACCATCCTTCCACACGTAATACTCTCCCCCTCCCCCCTCTTTCCTGTGCAATACAAACGGGCTTGCCTCCCTGATCAACACACCCACTACCCCTTTTAAACGCTCAGACGGCAACACATAAGCCTGGTACCCAGGCACCAGTAATTCACAACCAAGTTTACAATTGTGTTCCTGCACAAAATCCATGTCAACCTTATATCTATTCAAGAACATCCGGAAATACTCACGTTTTACACCATCACACAGATCATTAATATTTATTGTTACACACCTGAGGAGGCCGGTTTAAGGTTTCCCTCCCTGCCTCATTTCAAGACTCTTCCCTTTCTGACCATTCCCCTGGTCATTGCTTTTGCCACGTACTCCACCCTCCTTCCCAACCATCCCCCCCTTCTGTTGTGGCCCTCTCTTAGAGTCACTCTGGGTACCATAACCCCATGCCTTTTTCCCTGGCCTTTGCACTGACATCAGAACATCGTCCGAATCTGCATCCGCCGCCCTTTTCCTCGTTGCTCCCTCCGTCTCCATATCTGTGTCCTTGGAGTCCTCACAATGGACTTCCACCTCTACCACCCTTAATTCGCCTCCATGTCCTTCCATGACACTCGCACTGTCCATCACAGGTGCCACCTGGTCCTCCCTCCTCCAGCACACACCTCCTTCCGCCATGATCACAGGTTCCTGCTCGCTGCGACTCTCCCTCTCCACCTCCGTAGACTGTAGCATAGCCTGTAACACCGTCGCCAACTCCTCATCGATAGCTTTCACTTCTGCACCCACTTGCACCTCCTCACTCGACAACTGTACTGTCAATGGGCTGGGTGATTCATGAGTCACCACTTCCCCTTCCGATTCCACATGCGCAGGTCCTCCGCCTCTTGCCGGCCCAGGAGCCATATTCCGCTTGCCACAATCTGCCGCCATATGGTCATATTCGCCACACAGTCGGCACGTATGCCCCTGCCCGGCATACACCACCATTACCTGGGTTTTAAACTCCTCGAGATATACATACGAGGGTTTAGGATGTCTCACCGTCATCTTGAGATTGAAAGTACCCTCCGGAAATCCTGCATAAGCTCCTTTTACCCATTTTCCAGGTTGGGCTAGATGCACAGTCCCATATCTTTCGAAAACACTTCTGATATCTGCTTCATCAGCCTCAAAAGGCATGTTGCGGAGCTTGACCCACGAATAATGTCTTGATACATTCGTCAACCTGACCCCTCACTGCTGGTGTTACGTTAATGCTGACATCTTGGTAACGATCCACCAATGCTTCATACACTTGAGCTGTTAGCACTTTCACGAATATTCTATAAATACCATTTAGTGCCACTCCATACAAATCTTCGTCTCTGATGCCGTATGTCTCTCTTATAATTTTGGGCAATAACACATCGACTGACGTAGGCGTTAAAGCCCCAATAATGAGCTCAATGCCCACAGTATTTGCTCTCTGGCGCACACCTAGTGCCATATTGTTTTCTGAGTAGCTCGTCTGGGTAAACAGTAGAGGGGTGCAAAGCACGACCGCACTCTACCTCATCCAGGCAGCGAATGAATATTAAGTAGGGACAGTAAGAGACGAGGTTGGAACCTCAGAGCTTAGGGCCGCAAAAGGGATGGAAACGGAGGTAACTGTCAAAGTAGGGGATACAGAGGCATCTGTGGAAGCAGGCACCACCGAGGTCTTAGGCCGTCTAGCGACCTTAGAATAGGAGCCGCAGGAGTCTCCCTTGAAGGCGGAGATGGGAAACTCGTGTCGTAATCTAAACTCACCTTCTCTAAGACGACAGATCTCCCTTTCCTTTAAGAAAATTGGGAAACTGCGAGAATAGTTAGGATGAGCCTCTGCAGTTAAGGCAAGAGGGAGGGTGGCTGCAGAACTGACTGCTATGGTCAGCTGCACCACAGACAGGTCTTTCTGCCACTGACCTGCAGTATTTCGCTGGGCGGCCAAAGCACCAGTGATTTTAGCATTTTGGTAGTGTAGAGATGACCTCCCATACTTTTAAGCACTGTTCCGCTATGTAAACATAAGGTTGCAATTCACGGTTGTCGAAAGTTAACTTTGCTATGTTGCAAGAACAGTTCCTCCGTCAGCGGGCAAGTAATATGATTATTATAATTATCAAAGTTTGAGCAATAAATTGGTTGTTGTCAAAGAGTCAGAGGAAGAGTCAAAGGTGGGGCCGTCAGCAAGGAGCAAAGAAAAAGTTAAGGTATTAGAGCTGTGACGTGTTGAGTGAGTGTTCCGGAGATATAGACGATTGAAGAAATACACACTAGGTCGGTTGGTAACATATATTGAAAGAATCTTGAGGGGAGAAGCCCAGGCCTACCTATCGAGTCTATGCCTATGGTTCAAGTGAGAAGGATGCCTGCGGGCAAGCTCTCACATGCCCGGGGCTCGGTAAATTCTGCATGCTTATTGACAGGACAGTTCAATAGAATATGGCAAACTGAAACCAACTTGAATTCCCACAGAGTGGAACAGGGCGCCACTCCATGAGATACTCCCGAAATGCTGTACGCAGATTATTATTATTATTAATTATATTTTATTTAAAACTTTATATACATAATACACAGGTAATTCAAACATAACTAGACGTGAAATTACAACTAAACTCAGAAATTAAACTATATGAACCCGCAAGTGACTCAGACTATATATACAAAACTTCATTTAACTGTTAAACATGAGAGAGGAACGTATATTCATTAAGTTTATCACAGTTTATGTATGAATATTCATCCATTGGCATTACAACAGTTAAATGAAACACATGTAATGCAATATTCACACAAAATACGTCCATCACATAATACACAAATTTATAAACAATTTATTACAGTTTATTACAGTTTTATAAACACTTACACTGTTCCTTCCAACAAAGTGGAACTGGAAATTAAAATGAATGTTCAGTACAATATACACTTCAACCTCTCAAAAGTTAAAACTATATCTACCTTTAAGTGGCTCAACAAAATATCAAAAATACGTTCATTCGCCGCCTAGACAGAGGCTTTGGTGGACGTGGAGTTAGAGCTCCATCGTACACGAGTGTAGTTTCCTTGAAGGACGCATCAGATCTAGAGATCACAGGTTATGTGTTGTCTACTGGACGTTGAAAAGGTGGCGTGGCTCTCTTGGTGGGGAAGTCTTGCAATTTTGTGTACCATTGTAGTGGTGACATTGCAGACCTGGAGAGTGTACAAAGAACTTTCACGGCACACATAAGTACGATAAGGCACCTGAATTACTGGGAACGGTTGAAGATCCTTGATCTGTATTCCCTCGAACGCAGGCGAGAGAGATACGTGATAATATACACTAGGAAGGTCCAGGAGGGATTGGTACCCAACCTGCACACGAAAATCACTCCACATGAAAGCAAAAGACTCGGCAGGAGATGCAACATTCCCCCGATGAAAAGCAGGGGCGCCACGAGTACACTGAGAGACAACACAATAAGTGTCCTGGGCCCAAGACTGTTCAGTTACCTCCCAGCATACGTAAGGGGGATTACCGATAGACCCCTGGATGTTTTCAAGAAGGCACTGGACAGGCACCTAAAGTCAGTACCTGACCAACAGGGCTGTGGTTCGTACGTCAGCTTGCGTGCGGCCAGCAGTAACAGCCTGGTTGATCAGACCCTGAGCCACCATGAGGCCTGGTTTCAGACCGGGCCGCGGGGGCGTTGACCCTCTCAAGGTAAGCTCCAGGATAGAGTGGGGAAAATTTGTTCTATGCCTCTAGTATGTGTGTATGCGTCAGCAGAAGGGAATGTAATTCTTAAAAATAATTTCGTTAGGGAGGATTTAGTATTTTTTTCCTTAGATCATTGCCGACTTTAGCCTTTGTGAGAGGAGACTAGAATTGTGTTGTCCGGAAGAATATAGTCCAAAGACGGGCGGGGAGTTATTTCCGTTTTGAGTGAGCTGTTGCGTGATATGTAACTGAAGAATGTGTTGTATGTCAGAAGTGTTACCAGCCCAAACATGTGAGGAGGGATTATGGGGCCAGATTCGATAGAATTACGTTAAATTATCCGTAATTGTGAGTTCAGTATGCACGGTGACAGCTGCAGTTCTGACGGAGGTGGGATGGGACACACTGGCGCAGCGCGTCACAGAGGTTACTTTTGGATGTAGACCTGCTCACACTAGTAATAATATACTTATTTCTGCAAGTACAAGATATACAGATCATAGCTGACATCAGTGACATACTACTATATAGAAAGCCGCTTGTTATGCAGAGCATTTCGGGCAAATTAGGTAAATTTTGTCCCAGGATGCGACCCACACCAGTACACTAACACTTAGGTACCCATTTTACTGATGGGTGATCATGGACAACCGGTGTAAGGAAACACACGCAATGTTTTCCACCCTTGTCGGGAATCAAACCCAGAACCTCAGTGTTTGAAGCCACCAGGCCATGGGCCACCTGGATGGTTCCACTGTGACTCCGTCTCCTGCTCTGGCTCACATGACTACAGTATGTAAGTTACTTCCCCGATCATATGCTGTATTTTCTTCAAGATTGATTTACCGAACACATCGATTCCAGGCTGAGGGACTGATTACCTCAACTCTTCCTCCCATATACTGCATGTGTCTCGTGGTGAGAGGTAAACAAATATCGGGGGTGTGAGGAGGGCTTGGTGGGATGAGTGGTGAAACCTACCATACGAAAGTTTTATGTAAAGGAAGGTAGTAGGTATAATACCATGAGACACGGGTTATTAGATTATTATGAGGATATACGTACTGCGTCAATGTTACAGGAAGGGGCGGCTCAGGAGCTGTAACGTATGGAGGAAATAGAAGGCTTGAAGTGTTTGATCTGGGATTTGCATAATGAGTTTTATGACGCAGTGCGTGTACAAGCTGCGGATGAGGAGGTTTTATGAGGAGACGAACCTCCGGTGCACAGCAGTAGCGGAGGCAGCGACTACTATTCCATGTTTAGAGCTGCACTGTAATATATTCTTGCTGGAAGGATAGGTCCTGAAAACAACTGAAGCGATAAGGAGTGTCCGTGGACAAGTTGTATGAGAAGTTGTTGGGAAAAGAGGATAGTGGATGGGGGAGGGCTGTGTTCGACGTTTGCAAGGAAATTAGATATAATCTCAAGAGAAACAGGATAACGTTAGGAGGAGCTACTAACGAAGGGGAAGTTTTAGGGCAATATCGGCAATGTTGGTTTGATGGGATACCAGCTATATTTTATGTAAAGCATTGGAAGTTAATGAGAGTATTTTGATACGCCTCATAAATGTCATGAAAGAGGCGGTAGTCGTGCTCCTCCCAAAGGGTGAGGCGCAGGTAGGGATCTGTAATTATTGTTCTGTTTCACTTTTATGTGGGGATTATATACTCTTTGCTAAGGTGTTTGGGAATGGAATAGTGTCGTGGGTGGTGCTGTGTCACCAGGCCAGTACAGTATTACGGGAAGATCCATGTTAGCTGGTCATCATGCCATTAGTGATGATTTTGCGAGTTAAAACAGGAGAAAGGGAAGGGCGCGTTATTCACCCTTAACTGGAAAGGTGCATATGATTCTATAAGAAGAGAAACGATGAGAACTATCGCCCTTGGGCAGGAGTTAGGAGGGGAAATAACGAGGTGGAATGATACATTGTTATTGTGTAATGGAGGCTAAACAACAAGGCAGTGGTATATTTGAGTGGGTTTACATCTGACCTTGCAGCGCCGCTGTGTGACCCTGGTGGGTTTAGCGCTTATTTTTTCATTATAATGCTAAAACACTTGACCTTATTTTCACTAACAATGACGACATGGAACGATATATGACAGAACCAAAGATAATTAATTCTGATCACAGCTTAATCGAGTCAGACTTGCATGCACAAGTGACCTGACCAGCAAAATGCACTCATTTATGAGAGTACATTCAGCAAATTCAACATCAGAAACAAGAGTGCATCACAGTGGTAGTGAGATGGAGAGTGTCACAGAGTGGTAGTGGGATGTCACACACAGTGGTAGTGGGATGGAGAGTGTCACAGAGTGGTAGTGGGATGTCACACACAGTGGTAGTGGGATGGGGAGTGTAACACACAATGGCAGTGGGATGGAGAGTGTCACACACAGTGGTAGTGGAATGGAGAGTGTCACACACAATGGAAGTGGGATGGAGAGTGTCTCATACAGTGGAAGTGGGATGGAGTGTCACACAGGGGTAGTGGGATGTCACACACAGTGGTAGTGGGATGGAGAGTGTCACACAGTGGTAGTGGGATGGAGAGTGTCACACACAGTGGTAGTGGGATGGAGAGTGCCACACAGTGGTAGTGGGATGTCACACACAGTGGTAGTGGGATGGAGAGTGTCACACAGTGGTAGTGGGATGGAGAGTGTCACACACAGTGGTAGTGGGATGGAGAGTGCCACACAGTGGTAGTGGGATGTCACACACAGTGGTAGTGGGATGGAGAGTGTCACACAGTGGTAGTGGGATGGAGAGTGTCACACACAGTGGTAGTGGGATGGAGAGTGTCACACAGTGGTAGTGGGATGGAGAGTGTCACACACAGTGGTAGAGGGATGGAGAGTGTCACACACAGTGGTAGTGGGATGGAGAGTGTCACACACAGTGGTAGAGGGATGGAGAGTGTCACACACAGTGGTAGTAGGATGGAGAGTGTCACACACAGTGGCAGTGGGATGGAGAGTGTCACACACAGTGGTAGTGGGATGGAGAGTGTCCCACACAGTGGTAGTGGGATGGAGAGTATCACACAGTGCTAGTGGGATGTCACACACAGTGGTAGTGGGATGGAGAGTGTCACACAGTGTTAGTAGGATGGAGAGTGTCCCACACAGTGGTAGTGGGATGGAGAGTGCCACACAGTGGTAGTGGGATGTCACACACAGCGGTAGTGGGATGGAGATTGTCACACAGTGGTAGTGGGATGTCACACACAGCGGTAGTGGGATGGAGAGTGCCACACAGTGGTAGTGGGATGTCACACACAGCGGTAGTGGGATGGAGATTGTCACACAGTGGTAGTGGGATGGAGAGTGTCACACACAGTGGTAGTGGGATGAACAGTGTCACACACAGTGGTAGTGGGATGGAGAGCGTCACACACAGTGGTAGTGGGAGGGTGAACATACAGTAGTAGTGGGAGGGCGAACATACAGTAGAAGTGGGAGGGTGAACATACAGTAGTAGTGGGAGGGGGAACATACAGTAGTAGTGGGAGGGGGAACATACAGTAGAAGTGGGAGGGGGAACATACAGTAGTAGTGGGAGGGGGAACATACAGTAGTAGTGGGAGGGTGAACATACAGTAGTAGTGGGAGGGTGAACATACAGTAGTAGTGGGAGGGAGAACATACAGTAGTAGTGGGAAGAGGAAGCATGCAGTACAAGTGGGAGGGTGAACATACAGTAGTAGTGGGAGGGTGAACATACAGTAGTAGTAGGAGAGTGAACATACAGTAGTGGGAGGGTGAACATACAGTAGTGGGAGGGTGAGCATACAGTAGTAGTGGGAGGGTGAACATACAGTAGTAGTGGGAGGGTGAACATACAGTAGTAGTGGGAGGGTGAACATACAGTAGTGGGAGGGTGAACATACAGTAGTAGTGGGAGGGTGAACATACAGTAGTAGTAGGAGGGTGAACATACAGTAGTAGTGGGAGGGTGAACATACAGTAGTAGTAGGAGGGTGAACATACAGTAGTGGGAGGGTGAACATACAGTAGTAGTGGGAGGGTGAACATACAGTAGTAGTAGGAGGGTGAACATACAGTAGTAGTGGGAGGGTGAACATACAGTAGTAGTAGGAGGGTGAACATACAGTAGTGGGAGGGTGAACATACAGTAGTGGGAGGGTGAACATACAGTAGTAGTGGGAGGGTGAACATACAGTAGTGGGAGGGTGAACATACAGCAGTAGTGGGAGGGTGAACATACAGTAGTAGTGGGAGGGTGAACATACAGTAGTAGTGGGAGGGTGAACATACAGTAGAAGTGGGAGGGGGAACATACAGTAGAAGTGGGAGGGGGAACATACAGTAGAAGTGGGAGGGTGAACATACAGCAGTAGTGGGAGGGTGAACATACAGTAGTAGTGGGAGGGTGAACATACAGTAGTAGTGGGAGGGTGAACATACAGTAGTAGTGGGAGGGGGGATATACAGTAGTAGTGGGAGGGTGAACATACAGCAGTACAAGGAGGGTGAACATACAGTAGTGGGAGGGTGAACATACAGTAGTAGTGGGAGGGTGAACATACAGTAGTGAGAGGGGAAACATACAGTAGTGGGAGCGGAAACATAGAGTAGTGGGAGCGGGAACATACAGTAGTGGGAGCGGGAACATACAGTAGTGGGAGCGGGAACATACAGTAGTAGGAGGGGGAACATACAGTAGTGGGAGCGGGAACATACAGCAGTAGGAGAGGAAACATACAGTAGTAGGAGGGGGAACATACAGTAGTGGGAGCGGGAACATACAGTAGTGGGAGGGGGAACATACAGTAGTGGGAGCGGGAACATACAGTAGTGGGAGCGGGAACATACAGTAGTGGGAGCGGGAACATACAGTAGTGGGAGGGGGAACATACAGTAGTGGGAGCGGGAACATACAGTAGTGGGAGGGGGAACATACAGTAGTGGGAGCGTGAAGATACAGTAGTGGGAGCGGGAACATACAGTAGTGGGAGCGGGAACATACACTAGTGGGAGCGGGAACATACAGAAGTGGGACGGGGAACATACAGTAGTGGGAGCGGGAACACACAGTAGTGGGAGGGGGAACATACAGTAGTGGGAGCGGGAACATACAGTAGTGGGAGCGGGAACATACAGTAGTGGGACGGGGAACATACAGTAGTGGGAGCGGGAACATACAGTAGTGGGAGGGAGAACTTACAGTAGTGGGAGCGGGAACATACAGTAGTGGAAGCTGGAACATAAAGTAGTGGGAGGGGTAACATACAGTAGTGGAAGCGGGAACATACAGTAGTGGGAGCGGGGAACATACAGTAGTGGGAGCGGGAACATACAGTAGTTGGAGCGGGAGCATACAGTAGTGGGAGGGGGAACATACAGTAGTGGGAGGGGAACATACAGTAGTGGGAGCGGGAGCATACAGTAGTGGGAGGAGGAACATACAGTAGTGGGAGGGGGAACATAAAGTAGTGGGAGCGGGAACATACAGTAGTGGGAGGGGAACATACAGCACTGGGAGCGGGAACATACAGTAGTGGGACAGGGAACATACAGTAGTGGGAGCGGGAACATACAGTAGTGGGACGGGGAACATACAGTAGTGGGACAGGGAACATACAGTAGTGGGAGGAAGAACATACAGTAGTGGGAATGGAAACATACAGTAGTGTGAGTGGGAACATACAGTAGTGGGAGCGGGAACATACAGTAGTGGGACGGGGAACATACAGTAGTGGGAGGGGAACATACAGTACTAAGAGCGGGAAAATACAGTAGTGGGAGGGGGGAACATACAGTAGTGGGAAGGGGAACATACAGTAGTGGGAGGGAGAACTTACAGTAGTGGGAGCGGGAACATACAGTAGTGGGAGGGGGAACATACAGTAGTGGGAGCGGGAACATACAGTAGTGGAAGAGGGAACATACAGTAGTGGGAGCGGGGAACATACAGTAGTGGGAGCGGGAACATACAGTAGTGGAAGAGGGAACATACAGTAGTGGGAGCGGGGAACATACAGTAGTGGGAGCGGGAACATACAGTACTGGGAGGGGAACATACAGTAGTGGGAGGAGGAACATACAGTAGTGGGAGGGGGAACATACAGTAGTGGGAAGGGAACATACAGTAGTGGGAGCGGGAATATACAGTAGTGGGAGGGGGAACATACAGTAGTGCGTGGGGAAGAAACAGTAGTGGGAGCGGGAACATACAGTAGTGGGAGTGGGAACATACAGTAGTGGGAGCTGGAACATACAGTAGTGGGAGCGGGAACATAGAGTAGTGGGAGGGGGAACATACAGTAGTGGGAGCTGGAACATACAGTAGTGGGAGCGGGAACATAGAGTAGTGGGAGGGGGAACATACAGTAGTGGGAGTGGGAACATAGAGTAGTGGGAGCTGGAACATACAGTAGTGGGAGCGGGAACATACAGTAGTGGGAGCTGGAACATACAGTAGTGGGAGCGGGAACATACAGTAGTGGGAGCTGGAACATACAGTAGTGGGAGCGGGAACATACAGTAGTGGGAGCTGGAACATACAGTAGTGGGAGCGGGAACATAGAGTAGTGGGAGCTGGAACATACAGTAGTGGGAGCGGGAACATACAGTAGTGGGAGCTGGAACATACAGTAGTGGGAGCGGGAACATACAGTAGTGGGAGCTGGAACATACAGTAGTGGGAGCGGGAACATAGAGTAGTGGGAGCTGGAACATACAGTAGTGGGAGCGGGAACATACAGTAATGGGAGCGGGAACATACAGTAGTGGGAGGGGGAACATACAGTAGTGGGAGGGAGAGCATCCAGTAGTAGGAGGGGGAACATACAGCAGTGGGAGGGGGAACATACAGTAGTGAGAGCGGGAGCATACAGTAGTGGGAGGGGGAACATACAGTAGTGGGAGCGTGAACATACAGTAGTGGGAGAGGGAACATACAGTAGTGGGAGGGGGAACATACAGTAGTGGGAGCGGGAACATACAGTAGTGAGAGGGGGAACATACAGTAGTGGGAGCGGGAACATACAGTAGTGGGAGCGGGAACATACAGTAGTGGGAGGGGGAACATACAGTAGTGGGAGCGGGAACATACAGTAGTGGGAGCGGGAACATACAGTAGTGGGAGGGGGAACATACAGTAGTGGGAGCGGGAACATACAGTAGTGGGAGGGGAAACATACAGTAGTGGGAGCGTGAAACATACAGTAGTGGGGCGGGAACATACAGTAGTGGGAGCGGGAACATACAGTAGTGGGAGCGTGAAACATACAGAAGTGGGGCGGGAACATACAGTAGTGGGAGCGGGAACATACAGTAGTGGCGGCGGGGAATATACAGTAGTGGGAGCGGGAACATACAGTAGTGGGAGGGGGAACATACAATAGAGGGAGCGGGAACATACAGTAGTGGGACGGGAAAAATACAGTAGTGGGAGCGTGAAACATACAGCAGTAGGGCGGGAACATACAGTAGTGGGAGCGGGAACATACAGTAGTGGAAGCGGGAACATACAGTAGTGGGAGTGGGAACATACAGTAGTGGGAGCGGGAACATACAGTAGTGGGAGTGGGATCATACAGTAGTGGGAATGGGAACATACAGTAGTGGGAGCGGGAACATACAGTAGTGGGAGCGGGAACATACAGTAATGGGAGCGGGAACATACAGTAGTGGGAGCGGGAACATACAGTAGTGGGAGCGGGAACATACAGTAGTGGGAGCGGGAACATACAGTAGTGGGACGGGAAACAAACAGTAGAGGGAGCGGGAACATACAGTAGTGGGAGGGGGAACATACAGTAGTGGGAGCGGGAACATACAGTAGTGGGAGGGGGAACATACAGTAGTGGGGGCGGGAACATACAGTAGTGGGAGCGGGAGCATACAGTAGTGGGAGGGGGAACATACAGTAGTGGGAGCGGGAACATACAGTAGTGGGAGGGGAAACATACAGTAGTGGGAGCGTGAAACATACAGTAGTGGGAGCAGGAACATACAGTAGTGGGAGTGGGAACATACAGTAGTGGGAGCGGGAACATACAGTAGAGGGAGTGTGAACATACAGGAGTGGGAGTGGGAACATATGGTAGTGGGAGCGGGAACATACAGTAGTGGGAGCGGGAACATACAGTAATGGGAGCGGGAACATACAGTAGTGGGAGCGGGAACATACAGTAGTGGGACGGGAAACATACAGTAGTGGGAGCGGGAACATACAGTAGTAGGACGGGAAACATACAGTAGTGGGAGGGGGAACATAAAGTAGTGGGAGCGGGAACATACAGTAGTGGGAGCGGGAACATACAGTAGTGGGACGGGAAATATACAGTAGTGGGAGCGGGAACATTCAGTAGTGGGAGCGGGAACATACAGTAGTGGGAGGGGGAACATACAGTAGTGGGAGGGGGAACATACAGTAGTGGGAGCGGGAACATACAGTAGTGGGAGCGGGAACATACAGTAGTGGGAGCGGGAACATAAAGTAATGGGAGCGGGAACATACAGTAGTGGGAGCGGGAACATACTGTAGTGGGAGCGGGAACATACAGTAGTGGGAGCGGGAACATACAGTAGTGGGACGGGAAACATACAGTAGTGGAAGCGGGAACATACAATAGTGGGAGGGGGAACATACAGTAGTGGGAGCGGAAACATACAGTAGTGGGAGGGGGAACATACAGTAGTGGGGGCGGGAACATACAGTAGTGGGAGCGGGAGGATACAGTAGTGGGAGGGGGAACTTACAGTAGTGGGAGCGGGAACATACAGTAGTGGGAGGGGAAACATACAGTAGTGGGAGCGTGAAACATACAGTAGTGGGAGCGGGAACATACAGTAGTGGGAGTGGGAACATACAGTAGTGGGAGCGGGAACATACAGTATTGGGAGCGGGAACATACACTAGTGGGAGTGGGAACATCCAGTAGTGGGAGCGGGAACATACAGTAGTGGGAGCGGGAACATACAGTAATGGGAGCGGGAATATACAGTAATGGGAGCGGGAACATACAGTAGTGGTAGCGGGAACAAACAGTAGTGGGAGCGGGAACATACAGTAGTGGTAGCGGGAACATACAGTAGTTTGAGCGGGAACATACAGTAGTGGGAGCGGGAACATACAGTAGTGGGAGCGGGAATATACAGTAATGGGAGCGGGAACATACAGTAGTGGTAGCGGGAACATACAGTAGTGGGAGCGGGAACATACAGTAATGGGAGCGGGAACATACAGTAGTGGGAGCGGGAACATACAGTAGTGAGACGGGAAACATACAGTAGTGGGAGCGGGAACATACAGTAGTGGGACGGGAAACATACAGTAGTGGGAGCGGGAACATACACTAGTGGGAGCGGGAACATACAGTAGTGGGAGCGGGAACATACAGTAGTGGGACGGGAAACATATAGTAGTGGGAGCGGGAACATACAGTAGTGGGAGGGGGAACATACAGTAGTGGGAGCGGGAACATACAGTAGTGGGAGGGGGAACATACAGTAGTGGGAGCGGGAACATACAGTAGTGGGAGGGGGAACATACAGTAGTGGGGGCGGGAACATACAGTAGTGGGAGCGAGAACATACAGTAGTGGGAGGGGGAACATACAGTAGTGGGAGCGGGAACATACAGTAGTGGGAGGGGACACATACAGTAGTGGGAGCGTGAAACATACAGTAGTGGGAGCGGGAACATACAGTAGTTGGAGCGGGAACATACAGTAGTGGGAGCGGGAACATACAGTAGTGGGAGCGGGAACATACAGTAGTGGGAGCGGGAACATACAGTAGTGGGAGCGGGAACATACAGTAGTGGGACGGGAAACATACAGTAGTGGGAGCGTGAAACATACAGTAGTGGGGCGGGAACATACAGTAGTGGGAGCGGGAACATACAGTAGTGGGAGCGGGAACATACAGTAGAGGGAGTGGGAACATACAGTAGTGGGAGTGGGAACATACAGTAGTGGGAGTGGGAACATACAGTAGTGGGAGCGGGAACATACAGTAGTGGGAGCGGGAACATACAGTAGTGGGAGCGGGAACATACAGTAATGGGAGCGGGAACATACAATAGTGGGAGCGGGAACATACAGTAGTGGGAGCGGGAACATACAGTAATGGGAGCGGGAACATACAGTAGTGGGAGCAGGAACATACAGTAATGGGAGCGGGAACATACAGTAATGGGAGCGGGAACATACAGTAATGGGAGCGGGAACATACAGTAGTGGGAGCGGGAACATACAGTAGTAAGAGCGGGAACATACAGTAGTGAGAGCGGGAACATACAGTAGTGGGAGCGGGAACATACAGTAGTGGGAGCGGGAACATACAGTAGTGGGAGCGGGAACATACAGTAGTGGGACGGGAAACATACAGTAGGGGGAGCGTGAAACATACAGTAGTGGGGCAAGAACATACAGTAGTGGGAGCGGGAACATACAGTAGTGGGAGCAGGAACATACAGTAGTGGGAGTGGAAACATACAGTAGTGGGAGCGGGAACATACAGTAGTGTGAGTGGGAACATACAGTAGTGGGAGTGGGAACATACAGTAGTGGGAGCGGGAACATACAGTAGTGGGAGCGGGAACATACAGAAGTGGGAGCGGGAACATACAGTAGTGGGAGCGGGAACATACAGTAGTGGGAGCGGGAACATACAGTAGTGGGAGCGGGAACATACAGTAGTGGGAGCGGGAACATACAGTAGTGGGACGGGAAACATACAGTAGTGGGAGCGGGAACATACAGTAGTGGAAGGGGGAACATACAGTAGTGGGAGCGGGAACATACAGTAGTGGGAGGGGGAACATACAGTAGTGGGGGCGGGAACATACAGTAGTGGGAGCGGGAACATACACTAGTGGGAGGGGGAACATACAGTAGTGGGAGCGGGAACATACAGTAGTGGGAGGGGAAACATACAGTAGTGGGAGCGTGAAATATACAGTAGTGGGAGCGGGAACATACAGTAGTGGGAGTGGGAACATACAGTAGTGGGAGCGGGAACATACAGTAGTGGGAGTGGGAACATAGAGTAGTGGGAGTGGGAACATACAGTAGTGGGAGCGAGAACATACAGTAGTGGGAGTGGGAACATACAGTAGTGGGAGCGGGAACATACAGTAATGGGAGCGGGAACATACAGTAGTGGGAGCGGGAACATACAGTAGTGGGAGCGGGAACATACAGTAATGGGAGCGGGAACATACAGTAGTGGTAGCGGGAACATACAGTAGTGGGACGGGAAACATACAGTAGTGGGAGCGGGAACATACAGTAGTGGGACGGGAAACATACAGTAGTGGGAGCGGGAACATAAAGTAGTGGGAGCGGGAACATACAGTAGTGGGAGCGGGAACATACAGTAGTGGGAAAGGAAACATACAGTAGTGGGAGCGGGAACATTCAGTAGTGGGAGCGGGAACATACAGTAGTGGGAGGGGGAACATACAGTAGTGGGAGGGGGAACATACAGTAGTGGGAGCGGGAACATACAGTAGTGGGAGCGGGAACATACAGTAGTGGGAGCGGGAACATACAGTAATGGGAGCGGGAACATACAGTAGTGGGAGCGGGAACATACTGTAGTGGGAGCGGGAACATACAGTAGTGGGACGGGAAACATACAGTAGTGGGAGCGGGAACATACAATAGTGGGAGGGGGAACATACAGTAGTGGGAGCGGAAACATACAGTAGTGGGAGGGGGAACATAAAGTAGTGGGGGCGGGAACATACAGTAGTGGGAGCGGGAGCATACAGTAGTGGGAGAGGGAACATACAGTAGTGGGAGCGGGAACATACAGTAGTTGGAGGGGAAACATACAGTAGTGGGAGCGTGAAACATACAGTAGTGGGAGCGGGAACATACAGTAGTGGGAGTTGGAACATACAGTAGTGGGAGCAGGAACATACAGTAGTGGGAGTGGGAACATACAGTAGTGGGAGTGGGAACATACAGTAGTGGGAGCGGGAACATACAGTAGTGGGAGCGGGAACATACAGTAGTGGGAGCGGGAACATACAGTAATGGGAGCGGGAACACATAGTAGTGGTAGCGGGAACATACAGTAGTGGGAGCGGGAACATACAGTAATGGGAGCGGGAACATACAGTAGTGGGAGCGGGAACATACAGTAGTGGGACGGGAAACATACAGTAGTGGGAGCGGGAACATACAGTAGTGGGACGTGAAACATACAGTAGTGGGAGCGGGAACATACAGTAGTGGGAGCGGGAACATACAGTAGTGGGAGCGGGAACATACAGTAGTGGGACGGGAAACATACAGTAGTGAAAGCGGGAACATACAGTAGTGGGAGGGGGAACATACAGTAGTGGGAGCGGGAACATACAGTAGTGGGAGGGGGAACATACAGTAGTGGGGGCGGGAACATACAGTAGTGGGAGCGGGAACATGCAGTAATGGGAGGGGGAACATACGGTAGTGGGAGCGGGAACATACAGCAGTGGGAGCGGGAACATACAGTAGTGGGAGCGGGAACATACAGTAGTGGGACGGGAAACATATAGTAGTGGGAGCGGGAACATACAGTAGTGGGAGGGGGAACATACAGTAGTGGGAGCGGGAACATACAGTAGTGGGAGGGGGAACATACATTTGTGGGGGCGGGAACATACAGTAGTGGGAGCGAGAACATACAGTAGTGGGAGGTGGAACATACAGTAGTGGGAGCGGTAACATACAGTAGTGGGAGGGGAAACATACAGTAGTGGGAGCGTGAAACATACAGTAGTGGGAGGGGGAACATACATTTGTGGGGGCGGGAACATACAGTAGTGGGAGCGAGAACATACAGTAGTGGGAGGTGGAACATACAGTAGTGGGAGCGGTAACATACAGTAGTGGGAGGGGAAACATACAGTAGTGGGAGCGTGAAACATACAGTAGTGGGAGCGGGAACATACAGTAGTTGGAGCGGGAACATACAGTAGTGGGAGCGGGAACATACAGTAGTGGGAGGTGGAACATACAGTAGTGGGAGCGGTAACATACAGTAGTGGGAGGGGAAACATACAGTAGTGGGAGCGTGAAACATACAGTAGTGGGAGCGGGAACATACAGCAGTGGGAGCGGGAACATACAGTAGTGGGAGCGGGAACATACAGTAGTGGGACGGGAAACATATAGTAGTGGGAGCGGGAACATACAGTAGTGGGAGGGGGAACATACAGTAGTGGGAGCGGGAACATACAGTAGTGGGAGGGGGAACATACATTTGTGGGGGCGGGAACATACAGTAGTGGGAGCGAGAACATACAGTAGTGGGAGGTGGAACATACAGTAGTGGGAGCGGTAACATACAGTAGTGGGAGGGGAAACATACAGTAGTGGGAGCGTGAAACATACAGTAGTGGGAGCGGGAACATACAGTAGTTGGAGCGGGAACATACAGTAGTGGGAGCGGGAACATACAGTATTGGGAGCGGGAACATACAGTAGTGGGAGGGGGAACATACAGTAGTGGGAGCGTGAAGATACAGTAGTGGGAGCGGGAACATACAGTAGTGGGAGCGGGAACATACAGTAGTGGGACGGGAAACATACAATAGTGGGAGCGGGAACATACAGTAGTAAGAGCGGGAACATACAGTAGTGAGAGCGGGAACATACAGTAGTGGGAGCGGGAACATACAGTAGTGGGAGCGGGAACATACAGTAGTGGGAGCGGGAACATACAGTAAGGGGACGGGAAACATACAGTAGGGGGAGCGTGAAACATACAGTAGTGGGGCGGGAACATACAGTAGTGGGAGCGGGAACATACAGTAGTGGGAGCAGGAACATACAGTAGTGGGAGTGGGAACATACAGTAGTGGGAGCGGGAACATACAGTAGTGTGAGTGGGAACATACAGTAGTGGGAGTGGGAACATACAGTAGTGGGAGCGGGAACATACAGTAGTGGGAGCGGGAACATACAGAAGTGGGAGCGGGAACATACAGTAATGGGAGCAGGAACATACAGTAGTGGGAGCGGGAAGATACAGTAGTGGGAGCGGGAACATACAGTAGTGGGAGCGGGAACATACAGTAGTGGGACGGGAAACATACTGTAGTGGGAGCGGGAACATACAGTAGTGGAAGTGGGAACATATAGTAGTGGGAGCATGAACATACAGTAGTGGGAGGGGGAACATACAGTAGTGGGGGCGGGAACATACAGTAGTGGGAGCGGGAACATACAGTAGTTTGAGGGGGAACATACAGTAGTGGGAGCGGGAACATACAGTAGTGGGAGGGGAAACATACAGTGGTGGGAGCGTGAAACATACAGTAGTGGGAGCGGGAACATACAGTAGTGGGAGTGGGAACATACAGTAGTGGGAGCGGGAACATACAGTAGTGGGAGTGGGAACATACAGTAGTGGGAGTGGGAACATACAGTAGTGGGAGTGGGAACATACAGTAGTGGGAGCGGGAACATACAGTAGTGGGAGCGGGAACATACAGTAATGGGAGCGGGAACATACAGTATTGGGAGCGGGAACATACAGTAGTGGGACGGGAAACATACAGTAGTGGGAGCGGGAACATACAGTAGTGGGACGGGAAACATACAGTAGTGGGAGCGGGAACATAAAGTAGTGGGAGCGGGAACATACAGTAGTGGGAGCGGGAACATACAGTAGTGGGACGGGAAACATACAGTAGTGGGAGCGGGAACATTCAGTAGTGGGAGCGGGAACATACAGTAGTGGGAGGGGGAACATACAGTAGTGGGAGGGGGAACATACAGTAGTGGGAACGGGAACATACAGTAGTGGGAGCGGGAACATACAGTAGTGGGAGCGGGAACATACAGTAATGGGAGCGGGAACATACAGTAGTGGGAGCGGGAACATACTGTAGTGGGAGCGGGAACATACAGTAGTGGGACGGGAAACATACAATAGTGGGAGCGGGAACATACAATAGTGGGAGGGGGAACATACAGTAGTGGGAGCGGGAACATACAGTAGTGGGAGGGGGAACATACAGTAGTGGGGGCGGGAACATACAGTAGTGGGAGCGGGAGCATACAGTAGTGGGAGGGGGAACATACAGTAGTGGGAGCGGGAACATACAGTAGTGGGAGGGGAAACATACAGTAGTGGGAGCGTGAAACATACAGTAGTGGGAGCGGGAACATACAGTAGTGGGAGTGGGAACATACAGTAGTGGGAGCAGGAACATACAGTAGTGGGAGTGGGAACATACAGTAGTGGGAGTGGGAACATACAGTAGTGGGAGCGGGAACATACAGTAGTGGGAGCGGGAACATACAGTAGTGGGAGCAGGAACATACAGTAATGGGAGCGGGAACACACAGTAGTGGTAGCGGGAACATACAGTAGTGGGAGCGGGAACATACAGTAATGGGAGCGGGAACATACAGTAGTGGGAGCGGGAACATACAGTAGTGGGACGGGAAACATACAGTAGTGGGAGCGGGAACATACAGTAGTGGGACGTGAAACATACAGTAGTGGGAGCGGGAACATACAGTAGTGGGAGCGGGAACATACAGTAGTTGGAGCGGGAACATACAGTAGTGGGACGGGAAACATATAGTAGTGGGAGCGGGAACATACAGTAGTGGGAGGGGGAACATACAGTAGTGGGAGCGGGAACATACAGTAGTGGGAGGGGGAACATACAGTAGTGGGGGCGGGAACATACAGTAGTGGGAGCGGGAACATACAGTAGTGGGAGGGGGAACATACGGTAGTGGGAGCGGGAACATACAGTAGTGGGAGGGGAAACATACAGTAGTGGGAGCGTGAAACATACAGTAGTGGGAGCGGGAACATACAGTAGTGGTAGCGGGAACATACAGTAGTGGGAGCGGGAACATACAGTAGTGGGAGCGGGAACATACAGTAGTGGGAGCGGGGACATACAGTAGTTGGAGCGGGAACATACAGTAATGGGACGGGAAACATACAGTAGTGGGAGCGTGAAACATACAGTAGTGGGGCGGGAACATACAGTTGTGGGAGCGGGAACATACAGTAGTGGGAGCGGGAACATACAGTAGTGGGAGTGGGAACATACAGTAGTGGGAGCGGGAACATACAGTAGTGGGAGTGGGAACATACAGTAGTGGGAGTGGGAACATACAGTAGTGGGAACGGGAACATACAGTAATGGGAGCGGGAACATACAGTAGTGGGAGCGGGTACATACAGTAATGGGAGCGGGAACACACAGTAGTGGGAGCGGGAACATACAGTAGTGGGACGGGAAACATACAATAGTGGGAGCGGGAACATACAGTAGTAAGAGCGGGAACATACAGTAGTGGGAGCGGGAACATACAGTAGTGGGAGCGGGAACATACAGTAGTGGGAGCGGGAACATACGGTAGTGGGAGCGGGAACATACAGTAGTGGGACGGGAAACATACAGTAGTGGGAGCGTGAAACATACAGTAGTGGGGCGGGAACATACAGTAGTGGGAACGGGAACATACAGCAGTGGGAGCGGGAACATACAGTAATGGGGCGGGGAACATACAGTAGTGGGGCAGGGAACATACAGTAGTGGGACGGGGAACATACAGTAGTGGGAGCGGGAACATACAGTAGTGGGAGCGGAAACATACAGTAGTGGGAGCGGGAACATACAGTAGTGGGGCGGGGAACATACAGTAGTGGGAGCGGGAACATTCAGTAGTGGGAGTGGGAACATTCAGTAGTGGGAGGGGGAATATACAGTTGTGGGAGCGGGAACATACGGTATTGAGAGCGGGAACATACAGTAGTGGGAGCGGGGAACATACAGTAGTGGGAGCGGGAACATACAGTAGCGGGAGCGGGAACATACAGTAGTGGGGCGGGAACATACAGTTGTGGGAGCGGGAACATTAAGTAGTGGGAGGGGGAATATACAGTAGTGGGAGCGGGAACATACGGTGTTGAGAGCGGGAACATACAGTAGTGGGAGCGGGGAACATACAGTAGTGGGGGCGGGAACATACAGTAGCGGGAGCGGGAACATACAGTAGTGGGGCGGGAACATACAGTAGTGGGAGCGGGAACATCCAGTAGTGGGAGCGGGAACATACAGTAGTGGGAGCGGGAAGATACAGTAGTGGGAGCGGGAACATACAGTAGTGGGAGCGGGAACATCCAGTAGTGGGAGCGGGAACATACAGTAGTGGGAGCGGGAACATACAGTAGTGGGAGCGGGAACATACAGTAGTGGGGCGGGGAACATACAGTAATGGGAGCTGGGAACATACAGTAGTGGGAGCGGGAACATACAGTAGTGGGGCGGGAACATACAGTAGTGGGGCGGGGAACATACAGTAGTGGGAGCGGGGAACATTCAGTAGTGGGAGCGGGAACATACAGTAGTGGGAGCGGTAACATACAGTAGTGGTGGCTGGGAACATACCGTAGTGGGAGCGGGGAACATACAGTTGTGGGAGCGGGGAACATACAGTAGTGGGAGCTGGGAACATACAGTTGTGGGAGCGGGAACATACAGTAGTGGGGGAGGGGAACATGCAGTAGTGGGAGCGGGGAACATACAGTAGTGGGAGCGGGGAACATACAGTAGTGGAGGAGGGGAACATGCAGTAGTGGGAGCGGGGAACATGCAGTTGTGGGAGCGGGAACATACAGTAGTGGAGGAGGGGAACATGCAGTAGTGGGAGCGGGGAACATACAGTAGTGGGAGCGGGAACAGTAGTGGTTGGGGGAACATACAGTAGTGGGAGCGGGGAACATACAGTAGTGGGAGCGGGGAACATACAGTAGTGGGATCGGGGAACATACAGTAGTGGGAGCAGGGAACATACAGTAGTGGGGGCGGGGAACATACAGTAGTGGGAGCAGGGAACATACAGTAGTGGGAGCGGGAACATACAGTAGTGGGGGCGGGGAACATACAGTAGTGGGAGCAGGGAACATACAGTAGTGGGAGCGGGGAACATACAGTAGTGGGAGCGGGGAACATACAGTAGTGGGAGCGGGGAACATACAGTAGTGGGAGCGGGGAACGTACAGTAGTGGGGGCGTGGAACATACAGTAGTGGGAGCAGGGAACATACAGTAGTGGGGGCGGGGAACATACAGTAGTGGGAGCAGGGAACATACAGTAGTGGGAGCGGGAACATACAGTAATGGGGGCAGGGAACTTACAGTAGTGGGAGCGGGAACATACAGTAGTGGGTGTGGGGAACATACAGTATTGGGAGCGGGGAACATAGAGTAGTGGGGCAGGGAACATACAGTAGTGGGAGCGGGAACATACAGTAGTGGGAGCGGAAACATACAGTAGTGGGGCCGGAACATACAGTAGTGGGGCGGGAACATACAGTAGTGGGGGCGGTGAACATACAGTAGTGTGAGCGGGAACATACACTAGTGGGAGCTGGAACATACAGTAGTTGGACGGGAACATACAGTAGCGGGAACATATAGTAGTGGGGCGGGAACGTACAGTAGTGGGAGCGGGAACATACATTAGTGGGGCGGGAACATACAGTAGCAGGAGCGGGAACATACAGTAGTGGGGGCGGGGAACATACAGTAGTGGGAGCAGGAACATACAGTAGTGGGAGCGGGAACATACAGTAGTGGGAGCGGGAACATACAGTAGCAGGAGCGGGAACATACAGTAGTGGGGGCGGGGAACATACAGTAGTGGGAGCGGGAACATACAGTAGCAGGAGCGGGAACATACAGTAGTGGGGGCGGGGAACATACAGTAGTGGGAGCAGGAACATACAGTAGTGGGAGCGGGAACATACAGTAGTGGGAGCGGGAACATACAGTAGTGGGAGCCGGAACATACCGTTGCGGGAGCGGGAACATATAGTAGTGGGGCGGGGAACATACAGTAGCAGGAGCGGGAACATACAGTAGTGGGGGCGGGGAACATACAGTAGTGGGAGCAGGAACATACAGTAGTGGGAGCGGGAACATACAGTAGTGGGAGCGGGAACATACAGTAGTGGGAGCGGGAACATACCGTAGCGGGAGCGGGAACATACAGTAGTGGGAGCGGGAACATACCGTAGCGGGAGCGGGAACATACAGTAGTGGGAGCGGGAACATACAGTAGTGGGAGCCGGAACATACCGTTGCGGGAGCGGGAACATATAGTAGTGGGGCGGGGAACATACAGTAGTGGGGCGGGGAGCAGTGTGGCCTGGACTTGCGTCATTCATCAATGATATGGTAACTTCATCAACCACCATCAAGTATCTCGTGTTTTACAAATGCTCAGATTTTTTTCTGTGTCAACACTCCTCTCATTTATGTACAGTATTCTTTGGTTCATTCAGAAATAACCAGCACATAGCAGAGGGAAACTTACTACGACGTTTCGGCCCGACTTGGGCAATTAACTAGTCTCTATTTAATTTTCCAAGTCAGACCGAGACGTCTTCATAAGTTTACTTTCCCTAAGTGCTGGCTATATGTATATTGTTACAGTCCAGTCCAGGTATCTGTGGCCGAGTGATGTTGATCATCACTTAGGAACCTTGTCAGCCTTCCCTGACATGGCTTCCAATGCTGCTCTCTATGATCTCTCTCTCTCTCTCTCTCTCTCTCTCTCTCTCTCTCTCTCTCTCTCTCTCTCTCTCTCTCTCTCTCTCTCTCTCTCTCTCTCTCTCTCTCTCTCTCTCTCTCTCTCTCTCTCTCTCTCTCTCTCTCTCTCTCTCTTTCTCTCATATTTATATTTTCAACAAACGGGCTGTATCCCACCGAGGGCAGGTGGCCTAAAAAGGAAAATGAAAGTTTTTCTTTTTAAATTTAGTAATTTATTCAAGAGAAGGGGTTACCAGCATCTTGCTCCTGTATGGCTTATGGAGGAAGAATTCTGTTCCACTTCCCAATGGAGAATATGTATGTTTGTATATATATATATTATTATTATCTTTTTTTTTTATTATCACACTGGCCGATTCCCACCAAGGCAGGGTGGCCCGAAAAAGAAAAACTCACCATCGTTCACTCCATCACTATCTTGCCAGAAGGGTGCTTTACACTACAGTTTTTAAACTGCAACATTAACACCCCTCCTTCAGAGTGCAGGCACTGTACTTCCCATCTCCAGAACTCAAGTCCGGCCTGCCGGTTTCCCTGAACCCCTTCATAAATGTTACTTTGCTCACACTCCAACAGCACGTCAAGTATTAAAAACCATTTGTCTCCATTCACTCCTATCAAACACGCTCACGCATGCCTGCTGGAAGTCCAAGCCCCTCGCACACAAAACCTCCTTTACCCCCTCCCTCCAACCTTTCCTAGGCCGACCCCTACCCCGCCTTCCTTCCACTACAGACTGATACACTCTTGAAGTCACTCTGTTTCGCCCCATTCTCTCTACATGTCCGAACCACCTCAACAACCCTTCCTCAGCCCTCTGGACAACAGTTTTGGTAATCCCGCACCTCTTCCTAACTTCCAAACTACGAATTCTCTGCATTATATTCACACCACACATTGCCCTCAGACATGACATCTCCACTGCCTCCAGCCTTCTCCTCGCTCCAACATTCATCACCCATGCTTCACACCCATATAAGAGCGTTGGTAAAACTATACTCTCATACTTTCCCCTCTTTGCCTCCAAGGACAAAGTTCTTTGTCTCCACAGACTCCTAAGTGCACCACTCACCCTTTTCCCCTCATCAATTCTATGATTCACCTCATCTTTCATAGACCCATCCGCTGATATCTGAATACATTCACCTCCTCCATACTCTCTCCCTCCAATCTGATATCCAATCTTTCATCACCTAATCTTTTTGTTATTCTCATAACCTTACTCTTTCCTGTATTCACTTTTAATTTTCTTCTTTTGCACACTCTACCAAATTCATCCACCAATCTCTGCAACTTCTCTTCAGAATCTCCCAAGAGCACAGTGTCATCAGCAAAGAGCAACTGTGACAACTCCCACTTTATGTGTGATTCTTTATCTTTTAAATCCACGCCTCTTGCCAAGACCCTCGCATTTACTTCTCTTACAACCCCATCTATAAATATATTAAACAACCATGGTGACATCACACATCCTTGTCTAAGGCCTTCTTTTACTGGGAAATAATTTCCCTCTTTCCTACATACTCTAACTTGAACCTCACTATCCTCGTAAAAACTCTTCACTGCTTTCAGTAACCTACCTCCTACACCATACACCTGCAACATCTGCCACATTGCTCCCCTATCCACCCTGTCATACGCCTTTTCCAAATCCATAAATGCCACAAAGACCTCTTTAACCTTATCTAAATACTGTTCACTTATATGTTTCACTGTAAACACCTGGTCCACACACCCCCTTCCTTTCCTAAAGCCTCCTTGTTCATCTGCTATCCTATTCTCCGTCTTACTCTTAATTCTTTCAATAATAACTCTACCATACACTTTACCAGGTATACTCAACAGACTTATCCCCCTATAATTTTTGCACTCTCTTTCGTCCCCTTTGCCTTTATACAAAGGAACTATGCATGCTCTCTGCCAATCCCTAGGTACCTTACCCTCTTCCATACATTTATTAAATAATTGCACCAACCACTCCAAAACTATATCCCCACCTGCTTTTAACATTTCTATCTTTATCCCATCAATCCCGGCTGCCTTACCCCCTTTCATTCTACCTACTGCCTCACGAACTTCCCCCACACTCACAACTGGCTCTTCCTCACTTCTACAAGATGTTATTCCTCCTTGCCCTATATACGAAATCACAGCTTCCCTATCTTCATCAACATTTAACAATTCCTCAAAATATTCCCTCCATCTTCCCAATACCTCTAACTCTCCATTTAATAACTCCCCTCTCCTATTTTTAACTGACAAATCCATTTGTTCTCTAGGCTTCCTTAACTTGTTAATCTCACTCCAAAACTTTTTCTTATTTTCAACAAAATTTGTTGATAACATCTCACCCACTCTCTCATTTGCTCTCTTTTTACATTGTTTCACCACTCTCTTAACCTCTCTCTTTTTCTCCATATACTCTTCCCTCCTTGCATTACTTCTACTTTGTAAAAACTTCTCATATGCTAACTTTTTCTCCCTTACTACTCTCTTTACATCATCATTCCACCAATCGCTCCTCTTCCCTCCCGCACCCACTTTCCTGTAACCACAAACTTCTGCTGAACACTCTAACACTCCATTTTTAAACCTACCCTATACCTCTTCGACCCCATTGCCTATGCTCTCATTAGCCCATCTATCCTCCAATAGCTGTTTATATCTTACCCTAACTGCCTCCTCTTTTAGTTTACAAACCTTCAACTCTCTCTTCCCTGATGCTTCTATTCTCCTTGTATCCCATCTACCTTTTACTCTCAGTGTAGCTACAACTAGAAAGTGATCTGATATATCTGTGGCCCCTCTATAAACATGTACATCCTGAAGTCTACTCAACAGTCTTTTATCTACTAATACATAATCCAACAAACTACTGTCATTTCGCCCTACATCATATCTTGTATACTTATTTATCCTCTTTTTCTTAAAATATGTGTTACCTATAACTAAACCCCTTTCTATACAAAGTTCAATCAAAGGGCTCCCATTATCATTTACACCTGGCACCCCAAGCTTACCTACCACACCCTCTCTAAAAGTTTCTCCTATATATATCTATATATATATATATATATATATATATATATATATATATATATATATATATATATATATATATATATATATATATATATATATATATATATATATATATATATATATATATATATATATATATATATATATATATATATATATATCAGAATATGCAAAACAACCAATGTGAAAGAATAGTGAAATTCCAAGTGCTTTCGTGACTTCTCACATTATCAAGGAACTATAAAAACAAAACATCAAAGGAAGGCATAAAAGGGTCAAGACTACACCTCACCATCACATCCCACAACAAAGCAACACCTCACACACGCGTGACGACACCCTACTCTGTGAAACACACCTAATACTCTACCCAAGAATTAAAATTTATTATTTTATTTAATGGATCATTAAATTTTTCCCAAATTTTATTAATTATAAATGAATCTAATTTATATAAACCAAAGAAAATATTCATATTATTTTCAAAACTGCTTTTTATGAAACATGATTCAATTATATTCCTGTCGACCATGGACTTGCTTGATACTACTTTCTCAGCATTTTGAAAATCAGTTGGATGGTTAAAATCTCTCACATGAATAAACAAAGCATTAGAATCTTGTCCAGTTCTAATGCTATATTTGTGTTGTTTTAATCTTAGTTCAGAGATTTTTACCAGTTTGACAGTAATAAACTTTATCACATATTGTACAAGGAATCTTATAGACACATCCGTCAGCATTTTGGGGGGAATTCTTTATCAATTTTTTTACTGTATCAAGATTTTAAAATAAAACTTTGACATTAAACATTTTAAGAAGAGAAGGCATATCAACCAAGTTTTCATGGTAAGGGAGAACCAACATATTTTTTGTTGAATAAGGTTGGTTGTCCCTTTGGATTGTTAAAAGTATTTCTAGCAATTTTAAAAGATTTATCAATTATGTTTCTTGGGTATTTCAGATCATTAGCTAATTCATAAATTTTGGATATTTCTTCATCTATGAACTCTGGACTACAAATACGTGAAGCTCTCAAAAACATCGATGAGAAAACGGACAGTTTAACTGTATCTTGATGTGAAGAATAACAGTGTATATTGGAACAGTTATTTGTAGGTTTTCTATAAATTTTAAATTTGAAGTCATTATTACCCTTATTGAAACATCTAGAAAAGGCAATGAGTTATTTTCCTCATACTCAACAGTAAAGTATATAGAATGGGCTAAGCTATTTAATTTAACAAGGAAATAGTTTATATCTACATTCTTAGGCATAATACACAACATATCATCAACATATCCGAACCATTTAGCTCTTTTAGGAAGGATTGTATTAAGCAGTCTTGTTTCAAAAAATTCCATGTATAGGTTAATAAGAACAGGTAAGAGAGGATTTCCCATTGTCATACCAAACTTCTGAGTATAAAACTTATCACTAAATACAAATTTTGCATCAACAATGCAAAGTTTAATAAGTTTAATGATAGTAGGAACTGGCAATGGTAAATTGTAATTATAAAGTACTTCAGATAAGAAGCTTAATAAATCATCAACAGGAACTTTTGTAAACAAGGAAGTAACATCAAAACTAACCATGTTAAAATCATTTAAGTCAGTCAAAGAGCTTAATTTATCAACTAAATCTATGTTTTTTTTAACATTAAAGTTAGAATTTTTTTCTACAATAGGGCTCAAAATGTCGACAAACCATTTAGATAATTTATATGAAACTGAACCTAAGGAGCTAATAATTGGTCTGATTGAATTACCTGGTTTGTGTGTTTTTATTAATCCATACATGTAGCGTATAGATTAATAAAGGCAAAGATGAATATGTTATGATATATTATGATATATTGATATATTATATTGGTACTTGATATATTATGTTTGGTACTTGATATATGATGTTTGGTACTTGATATATGATATTTGATGCCTGATATATAATGCCATTTACCGAATACCTCACACAAACATCCCAAATTTCAGTGAGAAATTCAAGTCACTAATAACAAACAGACAAATGAATAAGCACCACCTTCTCTTAGCTGGAGACTTCAACATCAACCTTGGCTTACTAGATGATCAGCCTGTAACTGATTTCATCAACAATATGAACAACACACTTCTTATACCAACAATAACTAAACCAACCCGGCTCACTGAGACAAGTGCAATCATAATAGACCACATATGGACCAATATACTAGCCCCCCTTAAATCAGGGATAATCACAGATAGCACTACAGACCACTACCCTACCTTCCTCCTGACAAACATTAGTAAACCACCACTTGAATACAACAAAGTCTCATTTAGACTCCATGATGAGGCCTCAGTAAGGAAGTTCACAGCTGACCTAGAGACTGTTGACTGGCCTACAGAATTCTCCAAGGCCAATGGTATTGATGACTGGACAGACAGTTTTCTTAACAAATTACTTAGACTATACAACAAACATTGTCCTATGAAAACAAAACAGATCACAAACAAACGGCTTGGTTGCCCATGGCTAACCAGCACCATTCTGAAATCCATTGACAAGAAACACCAATATGAAAAGCAATATAGACAGGGCTTAATACACAAAGATATTCTTAAACACTATTCATCAGCTCTCACCAAAGTAATAAAGAAAGCCAAACAACTATACTACTCCAGTGGATTCACAGACACTAGAGGAGATATAAAAAAGACCTGGAAAACACTCTCTCAGATTCTAGGGACCCACAAACTGAGAAAAACCAAGAATATTGTCCTAACTAAACCTAATGAAACACCACTACATCCCACTGACACAGCCAACAAGATAAACGACTTCTTCTCAACCATAGGATCTAATCTCGCCAGTAAAATCCCACATACCAATGCCCATGCTGGGGACTACCTAGATAGGAATTTCCCTAATCCCTTCTATCTTGCACCAACTGAGCCCACGGAAGTCACCGAGATTATAAAGTCACTTAAAAATAACTCGGGGAATCTGTCTCATGTCCCACCATTACTGTACAAGCGAGCAGCCCATGTCATTTCACATGCTATTTCATTACTTTTTAACAAGTCACTAGAGACTAGCACCTTCCCGAAACTACTCAAGATGACAAGGGTTACACCAATACATAAAGGTGGTGACCCTACAGACTTAAACAACTATAGGCCAATATCTAACTTACCATTGCTATCCAAAATCTTTGAGAAACTCGTGCACAGGAGACTGTATTCATTTATAACGGCTCAAAACATACTCAACCCCTGCCAATTTGGATTCAGGAAAAATAAAAGCACTAATGATGCAATCATAAAAATGCTAGATCTGCTTTACACAGCATTGGAAAATAAGGAATATCCACTAGGAATTTTTATTGACCTAAGAAAAGCTTTTGACACAGTAGACCACGACATCCTACTCCACAAACTTGATCATTACGGTATAAGAGGCCATGCACTTGCTTATTTCAAATCTTACATTACTAATAGGTATCAGTATGTCACCATTAAAGACACAGCATCAGCAACACGGCCACCTGATACTGGAGTTCCGCAGGGAAGTGTCCTTGGTCCCCTGCTCTTCCTCATATACATCAATGACCTTCCAAACATATCCCAACACCTGAAACCCATTCTCTTTGCTGACGACACGACTTATGTCATCTCTCACCCTAATCTTGCCACCCTCAACACCATTGTGAATGAGGAGCTGATCAAAATATCGACTTGGATGACAGCCAATAAACTTACGCTTAACACTGACAAAACCTACTATATTATGTTTGGTAGCAGAGCAGGAGATGCACAAATTAACATTAAGATTGACAACACTCTGATTACCAGAAATAATGGGGGCAAATTCCTAGGCTTATACCTTGACAACAACCTGAATTTCAGCACCCATATCCAGCATATAACCAAAAAAGTATCCAAAACGGTTGGGATCCTCTCCAAGATACGATACTACGTGCTGCAAAATGCCCTTCTCACACTATACCACTCACTTATTTATCCATACCTCACCTATGCTATTTGTGCTTGGGGATCAACTGCAGCAACTCACCTAAAGCCAATAATAACCCAACAAAAAGCTGCAGTAAGAATAATCACTAAATCCCATCCCTGGCAACACACCCCCCCACTCTTCATAGACCTAAACTTACTCCCAGTTCAGTACATCCACACTTACTACTGTGCAATCTACATCTACAGGGCCTTAAACTCTAATATCAACCTTGACCTAAAATGCTTTCTTGATAGTTGTGACAGAACCCACAGGCATAACACCAGACACAAACATCTCTACGACATTCCCCGTGTCCGACTAAACCTTTACAAAAATTCAATGTATGTCAAAGGCCCTAAAATCTGGAATACCCTACCTGAGAACTCTAGAACTGCAGACACATTCATCACCTTCAAAACTACCATTAGAAAACATCTTATCTCCCTGATACACCCCGTCAACTAACTACACGAATACCACCTGGTGGTTCACACTTACACTCACTCACTCATTTGACCATAAACAGAAATATTAATCTCAATCTTAAAATAATGAATCCTGTGATACTCCAATACTGAAACTATGTACTGTGCCAAAACAAAAGCATTCACATTGCTAAACTCACAAACTAGTATTTAGTCACTTAGCCATAATACCAACTTACCTCATAATTTGTAATATTTTACAATTAAGAATAAAACTAAGTCTGCCCGAAATGCCTAGCCATGCTAAGTGTTCTAGTGGTACACTCTGTAATCACTATTTTACTACATGTAAACCACACAATAACCAAATTTCTGTAAACTCAGCATTGTAATCCTTATAGAGAATAAACTTTGAATTGAATTGAATTGAATTGATATATGTGTGGAGAAAATTCCCCAGTAAAGGGGGTATTTCTCAGCCCCCTGAAGGACTTAGCCCTCCTGGAAGGGGCTAGTGGACTCTTCCTTTCTCACAAACAGCTCTTTTAAAACCGCATGTATGTACCACAGCATCACAAGGGACACCTTCCTCTCCTTGCTAGAGTTCCTGATCAACTACGCAGAAAGGTTAAAAGAGAGTAATTACTCTTTCTCCATAGCAGGAAATTTAAGGGAAAGCCTGCACCCCACTTTATCTACAAGCTGGGACTATTATGAATTCTAGTCTATAGGTAGATAACAAGAAACCTACCCTCTTGTATTGAATACTGTTGCAATGTGTAGCAAGGAAGAAATATAAAGCTGAGTTCAGCATATCCTTTGTGCAGATGATGAGCTGGAACATTCCCGACGTAGTGGCGAACATTAATGCAACATTCCCCGAGACACTCAAGCCTTCAGTCAAGTCACAGATATCGGCCTTAATGGTGCTGTCAATGCCATAAGCTCATGTTATGCAAGCAAGGAAAGGTTTAATCTCACTTGTATCGCCAGATATGAACTGCAGTCCTTAGGCAAACACAAGGTGATTAGGGCTGTCGTATTCGAGGTCGTAATTAGAGGGCTTTACACCATACCAAGTGAGTACCACTACGCATTTCAGATGATAGTGAAATGCTGGATACTCTCCTTTGGGGCAAACTGCTTTCTAACCAACTTGTTAATCAACAGCCACTGTGGGATCTGGAACGGAACTCCGAAGAGATTTCCAGGGAGAGGCTGCTGGACATTGTACTGTTAACAGATAAGTATCATTGCTATACGTTGTTTTATACAAGAAAGTGTACTTATCTAAACAGTTCTCCACAATATATGATGTTTGATAACTGATGTATGATGTTTGGCACTTGATATATGATGTTTGGCACTTGATGTATGATGTTTGGCACTTGATGTATGATGTTTGGCACTTGATATATGATGTTTGGCACTTGATATATGATGTTTGGCACTTGATGTATGATGTTTGGCACTTGATATATGATGTTTGGCACTTGATGTATGATGTTTGGCACTTGATATATGATGTTTGGCACTTGATGTATGATGTTTGGCACTTGATATATGATGTTTGGCACTTGATATATGATGTTTGGCACTTGATATATGATGTTTGGCACTTGATGTATGATGTTTGGCACTTGATATATGATGTTTGGCACTTGATGTATGATGTTTGGCACTTGATATATGATGTTTGGCACTTGATGTATGATGTTTGGCACTTGATATATGATGTTTGGCACTTGATATATGATGTTTGGCACTTGATATATGATGTTTGGCACTTGATATATGATGTTTGGCACTTGATATATGATGTTTGGCACTTGATGTATGATGTTTGGCACTTGATATATGATGTTTGGCACTTGATATATGATGTTTGGCACTTGATATATGATGTTTGGCACTTGATATATGATGTTTGGCACTTGATGTATGATGTTTGGCACTTGATATATGATGTTTGGCACTTGATATATGATGTTTCGCACTTGATGTATGATGTTTGGCACTTGATATATGATGTTTGGCACTTGATATATGATGTTTGGCACTTGATATATGATGTTTGGCACTTGATATATGATGTTTGGCACTTGATATATGATGTTTGGCACTTGATGTATGATGTTTGGCACTTGATATATGATGTTTGGCACTTGATGTATGATGTTTGGCACTTGATATATGATGTTTGGCACTTGATGTATGATGTTTGGCACTTGATATGTGATGTTTGGCACTTGATATATGATGTTTGGCACTTGATATATGATGTTTGGCACTTGATGTATGATGTTTGGCACTTGATATATGATGTTTGGCACTTGATATATGATGTTTGGCACTTGATATATGATGTTTGGCACTTGATATATGATGTTTGGCACTTGATATATGATGTTTGGCACTTGATATATGATGTTTGGCACTTGATATATGATGTTTGGCACTTGATATATGATGTTTGGCACTTGATATATGATGTTTGGCACTTGATGTATGATGTTTGGCACTTGATATATGATGTTTGGCACTTGATATATGATGTTTGGCACTTGATGTATGATGTTTGGCACTTGATATATGATGTTTGGCACTTGATATATGATGTTTGGCACTTGATATATGATGTTTGGCACTTGATATATGATGTTTGGCACTTGATGTATGATGTTTGGCACTTGATATATGATGTTTGGCACTTGATATATGATGTTTGGCACTTGATATATGATGTTTGGCACTTGATATATGATGTTTGGCACTTGATATATGATGTTTGGCACTTGATATATGATGTTTGGCACTTGATGTATGATGTTTGGCACTTGATATATGATGTTTGGCACTTGATATATGATGTTTGGCACTTGATGTATGATGTTTGGCACTTGATATATGATGTTTGGCACTTGATATATGATGTTTGGCACTTGATATATGATGTTTGGCACTTGATGTATGATGTTTGGCACTTGATGTATGATGTTTGGCACTTGATATATGATGTTTGGCACTTGATATATGATGTTTGGCACTTGATATATGATGTTTGGCACTTGATGTATGATGTTTGGCACTTGATATATGATGTTTGGCACTTGATGTATGATGTTTTATACCTGAGGTAAAAGTGGCTGGAGTTACTGGATATGCTGATATCTTCTTAGTTGCAGAAACAAGTATATTTTTATTTAATTAGGACATAACTGGGGGCCGTCACGCTGGGTTTCATCCCGATCGAAACATTGTACGTTCACAGAAATAAAGATGATTTAGGATCACAGTAACAAGATCTCAGAGAATATAAATATATTGTCTTGCTCCGTTATTGTTATTATTATTATTATTATTATTATTATTATTATTATTATTATTATTATTATTATTATTATTATTATTATTATTATTATTATTATTATTATTGTTATTATTATTATTATTATTATTATTATTATTATTATTATTATTATTATTATTATTATTGTTATTATTATTATTATTATTGTTATTATTATTATTATTATTATTATTATTATTATTATTATTATTATTATTATTATTATTATTATTATTATTATTATTGTTGTTATTATTATTATTATTATTGTTATTATTATTATTATTATTATTATTATCATTATTATTATTATTATTGTTATTATTATTATTATTATTATTATTATTATTATTATTATTATTATTATTATTATTATTATTGTTATTATTATTATTATTATTATTATTGTTATTATTATTATTATTATTATTATTATTATTATTATTATTATTGTTATTATTATTATTATTATTATTATTATTATTATTATTATTATTATTATTATTATTATTATTATTATTATTATTATTATTATTATTATTATTATTATTATTATTATTATTATTATTGTTATTATTATTATTATTATTATTATTATTATTATTATTATTATTATTATTATTATTATTATTATTATTATTATTATTATTATTATTATTATTATTATTATTATTATTATTATTATTATTGTTATTATTATTATTATTATTATTATTATTATTATTATTATTATTATTAGTATTATTATTATTATTATTATTGTTATTATTATTATTATTATTATTATTATTATTATTAGTAGTAGTAGTAGTAGTAGTAGTAGTAGTAGTAGTAGTAGTAGTGGTAGTAGTAGTAGTAGTAGTAGTAGTAGTAGTAGTAGTAGTAGTAGTAGTAGTAGTAGTAGTAGTATCATCATCATCGTCTTTATTAAGTAATTCAATAGTGTAATAAGTCTCTACGAGATTTATCAGAACCATGTAGCATCACCTGATGTATTCAATTCTCCTTACTCACTGTAACTCATCTAATGACCTAATGAACTATACTTAAGTTAATCTTAAAGTTTGCCCGAAATGCTCAGCATACAAAGGGGCTTTTGCCATGTGCACCCAACTATTATATTCCTCTGTACAACCATGTAATTTGTCAAAATAAAAAATCTAATTTAATCTAATCATCATCCCTCACGGAAACAGTAACAATACGCTACGTGCTGTAGTGGATTGACCGACTGAATTAAAGCCTTAAGTTGGAGGCTGATTTAATTGGAACACTGACGTCATTGTGTCTGCCAGATGAGCAATTCACTGACGTCAGTATCTCGAGTGGGGATTGCTAATGTCAGCAACTCGCGTGGGGGCTGTGTGAGAGGCAGTGGGATGATGTGTAGCCAGGTGCCAGGTGACACACACACACACACACACACACACACACACACACACACACACACACACACACACACACACACACACACACACACATAGAGTAGTCAGGCCGTGGAACAGCCTAGAAAGTGACGTAGTGGAGGCGGGAACCAATACATAGTTTTAAGGCGAGGTATGATAAAGCTCATGGGGCAGGGAGAGAGAGGACCTAGTAGCAATCTGCGAAAAGGCGGGGCCAGGAGCTATCACTCGACCCCTGCAACCACAAATAGGTGAGTACAAATAGGTGAATGCACACACACACACACACACACGCATATACTACAGTCCTAGTGTCTAATCGACATGTGCCTAGGACAATATGGTAACTAACACACACACACACACATACACACACACACGATGTAGTGGAGGCAGGATCCATACATAGCTTTAAGCAGAGGTATGATAAAGCTCACGGCTCAGGGAGAGTGACCTTGTAGCGACCAGTGAAGAGGCGGGGCCAGGAGCTTGGACTTGACCCCTGCAACCTCAACTAGGTGAGTACACACACACGCACACACACACACACACATACACACATACACACACATACACACACACACACAAACACACACACACACGTAGTGTAGTGGGTCGCAAGCGCCAGGCTCCGAGAATCTTAGTGCTTTTAGGGCGTGTTTTAGCAGCTAGAAGCAACCAGTGTTAGTGACAACGTCAGTGAACAACCCTACAAGTGATAACCAAAGTATTAGCAAAAATAAATAAAGTAAAGGCGAGAGAAAGCTTGAAATTATACAACAAAATTTCAAAGTGCCAGTTCGTTGAGGCCTAGTTGGCACTTGTTGCCACATTGTTACAAATATACAAAGTACAAAGCGAGTGACTAAAGAGAAAAGATAAAAAAAAAAATTAAGAGAGGTTGGCTAACGACAAACTGTGATGTAGCACACAGCGTGAACAAGCTAGCCAGAAAGGGGATATTTATATATATATATATATATATATATATATATATATATATATATATATATATATATATATATATATATATATATATATATATATATATATATATATATATATATATATATATATATATATATATATATATATGTATAAGCAAAGGTGGTGGCAGCAGTAGGCCTGAGGAAGTAGTGCTGCCATAACAGGTTGGGTGTCATCACAAATAAGAAGTGTACTTACCAAAAATGAAGTGTAAATTATAAAAGTAGCAATATACAAGTGAAAAGTGTGGTAAATGAGGACTCAAAAGGGCAACGAGAAAAGAATAGCTGAAGAAGTCAGCGGCGGAAGGGCGAGGTGCACGAGTCATCATACAGCGAGCATCGTACAGCGAGCATCGTACAGCGAGCATCGTACATCAGGCATCTGGATGGACGTCCCCTCTGAGGAGTAACGTACAAATCACCTGTTTGTGGTTGGCGGGAAGTTTTGAGTGGTAGAGCCGGCCCTACGGTCACTGGTAGCTATCACAAACCCTGCTCCAGAGCGATTATCATACACACAACACCTAGCAGTAGTAGGAAGATAAAATTTGTAGGAGCAAGGAATAGGCAGGAGGATTAAGTCGTGGCTAATGGGACTACAGCCCTGACAACAGTTTCGAGAGATAATGTTTTAGGACACAAAGACAGTGCAATCTGAGAAGCAAGTATTGGGTACACATGTAGTAAAAGGTAGTACATAACTGGGTGAAAGAAAGACTCGTTAACACACGCTAGTATTATAATTATTAGAATTACTCTCAGTGTTAATGGTATCTTATTAGTATTACGGATACACAGAGGTGAATTGTATTTCTGGGACATATAAACAACTGACATGCTCACACACACACGCGCGCACACACATACACTCGGGGACAGGAGCTGAGTCTCGACCCCTGAAACCACAACTAGGTGAGTACACACAGCTGATCCTTGGAATTTGACCGCGTCCCCTCACCCCCCCACACACCTTTCCCTCCCCCACAGACCTTTCCCCTCCCCCGCTCTTGCCTTCACTCCCTACTCCCTCCTATCTTTCCCTCTCCCCCTCCCTCACGTTTCTCTCTCTCATAGCCTTTTTCCCTCCCCTTCCCCCTACTCTTTCTTCTCTCTCTCTCTCTCTCTCTCTCTCTCTCTCTCTCTCTCTCTCTCTCTCTCTCTCTCTCTCTCTCTCTCTCTCTCTCTCTCTCTCTCTCTCTCTCTCTCTCCCCCTCACTCCCATAACCCTATCTCACCCTCCTCTCTCTCTATAGGCTTCTCTCTCCATCTCTCCATTTCTCTCTCTCATAGCCTTTTCCCTCACCCTCCTTTCTCCCTCTCTCTCTCTCTCTCTCCCTCTCCCTCTCCCTCTCTTTCTCCCTCTCTCTACCCTTTCTCTCCCCCTCACATTTCTCTCTCTCTCCCCCTTGGTCTTATCCCTCACCCCCATACTCTCCCCTCTCTCTCCCTCTTTCTACCCTTTCTCTCTCCCCCTCACACCCTCTCCCTCCTCTAGCCTTCTGTCTGTGGTAAAACAAAAAAAAAAAAAATGGGTGGCCCTAGAGGACGGAAAACCAGAGATCTGGTAGACGAACCAGGGAGGAAAGACTGGGAGTTAGAGCTCCAAAAAAGGGAGGAAGAGTGGGGAAGGAAGATAGTAGAGCTTGGTAAGAAAATGGAGGAGCGGATAGCTGAAGAGTGCAGGAAGTGGGAAGTACAGGTCTTAGCAGCAGAAGCTAGGATACAGTGCTTAGAAGAGAAACTGCAAAGCCTGAAACAGATTAGAGAGACAAATGACAATTCAGATGTGACATCAGGAAATTCAATGTCAGGCGCAGACAAGGGGACGGTAAGCAACAACGGAGACATGACGTACACGAAGGCCCTATCAGACCCACGTTGGGCCAGGGAAAAGACGAGGAGCACACTAAGATCAAATAACAGGTCCGAAAACAATGAAGGTATGCTATATGCAGAGATTCTAACAGCCAACTGCAGTAGCAAGGGACAGCTGGTCATGAAAGACAGTTCACTGAGAATAGAAGTTTCAGATATGACAGGGACTGAAGGCAAGAACATGTCAATGGAAGGAATTAAAATGCCTCAGAGGAAGCAGATGGAGACTCAGTGGGAGGAGGAAAGGGCGAGGTCAGTTTTTGTGTACGGGCTCCAAGAAGCCAAGGGGGACATCTTTGAAGAAATAAAACAGGAGGAGAAAAAAATGATTGAAGGCATCATGAAAACAATAGGTGAGGGCGATATGACCCAAGTGACAAATTTTCAGAGAATTGGGTGGTTTGCGAGTGGAAGGATACGGCCTGTCAGAGTAACTTTCAAGGAAGAATCAGTTCGAACCAGGATTCTGCAAGAGAAAGCAAGACTGAGGGACAAACAGGGGTACCAGAGAGTATACCTCGACCGTGACAGAACACAAGAAGAAAGGACTACACTGAAAGAGAGGGTACAGAGATGCAAGGAGGAACGAGAGGCAATGACGAAAATGAGCAGAACCCAGACACAGGAGGAAGGGCAAACACATCCCACAGAATCTCCCACCAAAAGACTCCAACCGCAACATTCCCAACGCAACTGAGCAACCTATACTACAACCCACTCACTGTTCCCTCTGCCACCAACCCCCATATCAAAAACCTCACCCCAACAGCTGTCCCTTATGGGCATTCTGACCCCACCCCCATCATCACAAACCCCACCAACACCACAGCCCCATATAGGCCCCCACCAAGGCTCTCGCTCCCCCAACCCCAATATTCTTGCATGACCACAATGATAGAAAAGAAAATGAAAGTTTGGTACACAAATGCGGATGGAATAATGAATAAACATGAGGAGTGGAACGAAAGAATCAGTGAAAAATCCCCAGACATCATAGCAGTCACAGAAACAAAACTCGCTGAGACAATAACAGACACAATCTTCCCAATGGGATATCAGATCCTGAGGAAAGATAGAAGGAGTAGAGGGGGAGGAGGGGTTGCACTGCTCATAAAACACCGATGGGGATTTGAGGAAATGGAAGGCATGGACATGATTGGAGAAAGAGACTACATTGTAGGTACAATTCAGTCCAGAGAACATAAAGTAGTCATTGGAGTGATGTATATCCCACCACAGAACTGCAGGAGGCCAAGAGAGGAGTACGAAGAAAACAACAGGGTGATGGTGGACACACTGGCTGAGGTGGCAAGAAGAGCTCACTCGAGCAGAGCAAAGTTACTGGTAATGGGCGATTTCAACCACAGGGAGATCGACTGGGAAAACCTGGAGCCACATGGGGGTCCCGAAACATGGAGAGCCAAGATGATGGATGTGGTACTTGAAAACCTCATGCATCAACATGTCAGGGACACAACCAGAGAGAGAGAGGGGAGGATGAGCCAGCAAGACTGGATCTTGTGTTCACCCTGAGCAGTTCAGACATTGAAGACATCACTTACGAGAGGCCCCTTGGAGCTAGCGATCACGTGGTTCTGAGTTTTGATTATATAGTAGAGTTACAAGTGGAGAAGGTAACAGGAACTGAAGGGGACAGGCCAAACTATAAAAGGGGGGACTACACAGGTATGAGAAACTTCCTGCAGGAGGTTCAGTGGGACAGAGAAATGGTAGGAAAATCAGTAAACGAGATGATGGAATATGTGGCAACAAAGTGCAAGGAGGCAGAGGAAAGTTTTGTTCCCAAGGGAAACAGAAATAATAGGAAGACCAAAACGAGTCCTTGGTTTACCCGAAGGCGTAGGGAGGCAAAAACTAAGTGCAACAGAGAATGGAAAAGGTACAGGAGGCATAGGACCCAGGAAAACAAGGAGATCAGTAGAAGAGCCAGAAACGAGTATGCACAGATAAGGAGGGAGGCCCAGCGACAGTATGAAAACGACATAGCATCGAAAGTCAAATCTGACCCGAAACTGCTGTATAACCACATTAGGAGGAAGACAACAGTCAAGGACCAGGTGATAAGGCTGAGGAAAGAAGGTGGAGAACTCACAAGAAACGATCAAGAGGTATGTGAGGAGCTCAACACGAGATTTAAGGAAGTATTTACAGTAGAGACAGGAAGGACTCTGGGGGGACAGACCAGATGGGGACACCAGCAAGGAATACACCAACAAGTGTTGGACGACATACATACAGATGAGGAGGAGGTGAAGAAACTGCTAAGGGACATCGATACCTCAAAGGCAATGGGACCGGACAACATCTCCCCATGGGTCCTTAGAGAGGGAGCAGATATGTTGTGCGTGCCACTTACCACAATCTTCAACACGTCCCTGGAAACTGGGCAACTACCTGAGGTATGGAAGACGGCAAATGTAGTTCCCATTTTTAAAAAAGGAGACAGAAAAGAGGCACTAAACTATAGACTTGTGTCATTGACGTGTATAGTGTGCAAAATTATGGAGAAGATTATCAGGAGGAGAGTGGTGGAGCACCTGGAACTGAACAAGAGTATAAATGCCAACCAGCACGGATTCATGGAAGGCAAATCCTGTGTCACAAACCTTCTGGAGTTTTATGATAAAATAACAGAAGTAAGACACGAGAGAGAGGGGTGGGTTGATTGCATCTTCTTGGACTGCAAGAAGGCCTTTGACACAGTTCCTCACAAGAGATTAGTGCAGAAGCTAGAGCATCAAGCGCATATAACAGGAAGGGCACTGCAATGGATCAGAGAATACCTGACAGGGAGGCAACAACGAGTCATGGTACGTAATGATGTATCACAGTGGGCACCTGTGACGAGCGGGGTCCCACAGGGGTCGGTCCTAGGACCAGTGCTATTTTTGGTATATGTGAACGACATGATAGAAGGGTTAGACTCAGAAGTGTCCCTGTTTGCAGATGATGTGAAGTTAATGAGGAGAATTAAATCTGATGAGGACCAGGCAGGACTTCAAAGAGACCTGGACAGACTGGACACCTGGTCCAGCAAATGGCTTCTCGAATTTAATCCTGCCGAATGCAAAGTCATGAAGATAGGGGAAGGGCACAGAAGACCACAGACAGAGTATAGGCTAGGTGGCCAAAGACTGCAAACCTCACTCAAGGAGAAAGATCTTGGGGTGAGTATAACACCGAGCATGTCTCCGGAAGCACACATCAATCAGATAACTGCTGCAGCATATGGGCGCCTGGCAAACCTGAGAACAGCATTCTGATACCTTAGTAAGGAATCGTTCAAGACACTGTACACTGTGTATGTCAGGCCCATACTGGAGTATGCAGCACCTGTTTGGAACCCGCACTTGATAAAGCACGTCAAGAAACTAGAGAAAGTACAAAGGTTTGCCACAAGGTTAGTTCCAGAGCTAAGGGGAATGTCCTATGAAGAAAGATTAAGGGAAATCGGCCTGACGACACTGGAGGACAGGAGGGTCAGGGGAGACATGATAACGACATATAAAATACTGCGTGGAATAGACAAGGTGGACAAAGACAGGATGTTCCAGGAAGGGGACACAGAAACAAGAGGCCACAATTGGAAGTTGAAGACACAAATGAGTCAGAGAGATATTAGGAAGTATTTCTTCAGTCATAGAGTTGTAAGGCAGTGGAATAGCCTAGAAAATGACGTAGTGGAGGCAGGAACCATACACAGTTTTAAGACGAGGTTTGATAAAGCTCATGGAGCGGGGAGAGAGAGGGCCCAGTAGCAACCGGTGAAGAGGCGGGGCCAGGAGCTAAGACTCGACCCCTGCAGCCACAAATAGGTGAGTACAAATAGGTGAGTACACACATACACACGGGCCAGAGACTACAAACCTCACTCAAGGAAAAAGATCTTGGGGTGAGTATAACACCAGGCACATCTCCTGAAGCGCACATCAACCAAATAACTGCTGCAGCATATGGGCGCCTAGCAAACCTCAGAACAGCATTCCGACACCTTAATAAGGAATCGTTCAGGACCCTGTACACCGTGTACGTTAGGCCCATATTGGAGTATGCGGCACCAGTCTGGAACCCACACCTAGCCAAGCATGTAAAGAAACTAGAAAAAGTGCAAAGGTTTGCAAGAAGACTAGTCCCAGAGCTAAGAGGTATGTCCTACGAGGAGAGGTTAAGGGAAATCAACCTGACGACACTAGAGGACAGGAGAGATAGGGGGGACATGATAACGACATACAAAATACTGAGAGGAATTGACACGGTGGACACAGATGGGACACGGCAACAAGGGGACACAGTTGGAAGTTGAAGACACAGATGAATCACAGGGATGTTAGGAAGTATTTCTTCAGTCACAGAGTAGTCAGGAAGTGGAATAGTTTGGGAAGCGATGTAGTGGAGGCAGGATCCATACATAGCTTTAAGCAGAGGTATGATAAAGCTCACGGTTCAGGGAGAGTGACCTAGTAGCGACCAGTGAAGAGGCAGGGCCAGCAGTTTGGACTCGACCCATGCAACCTCAACTAGGTGAGTACAACTAGGTGAGTACAAGTTTACATCAAGACTAGTCCCGGAGCTAAGGGGTGAAGCTCAGGGAACTCAACCTGATGGCACTAAAGTATAGGGATGGGAGGGGGGCATGATAACTACGTATAAAATACTGAGAACAATTGACAAGGTGGACATGGCCAGAATGTTTCAGAGATTGGACACCGGAACAAGGAGATACAATTGGAAGTTGAAAACTCAGATGAATCATTAGGATGTTAGGAAGTATTTATTTAGCCTTAGAGTTGCCCGGAAGTGGAACAATCTGGAAAGTGAAGTAGTGGAGGCAGGATCCATACATAGTTTTAAGAAGTATGAGAAGGCTCTTGGAGCTGTCGGGGAGGTGTCGGAATGGCCGAGTATGGGTGGGGTTCCACAAGGGTCGGTGCTGAGTCCAGTATTGTTTTTCGTGTATGTAAACGACACGACTGAGAAAATTGAGTCAGAAGTGTCCCTGTTTGCAGATGATGTGAAACTTGTGATGAGAATATAAACAGAAATAGACCAGGAAAGACTAATGGAGCTGATAAATTAGACATATGTGCAACACTTAAGTATCTTTGCTAAGGATACATTTCGCCCCACAGTGGCTTCATCAGTCCGATACAAAAAAGAATAGTGAAGATCAGAAGGAGATTGAGGTAATCAGTCCCTCAGCCTGGACTCGATGTAATTAGTTCATCAAGCCACATTACATGTATGTATGTATAATGATGGCTAAGACCGGAGTCCTGGCACGGGTCTTAATCTTGTGACTCGCCTCTGGTTCCCGAGGGAGAAAGAGTTTTGCAATGTTGCAACGTATGTTGCTCAAACATTGTCCTAGGCAGTTCATCTGGTGCATCTCATAAGCAACAACGCCGCCTGTAATATGAACATTGGATCATATGTACATGCTGGACGTATTATACACGTATATATGTATATTCAGAGATATGCATACATGCACTCCTAACTGTGGACACTCTAGCGAGGAGGAGGATATATCGTTATCACGGCAACAGCTTGTCTGGGGCGTAGACTCCGTTATACACTAGATAAAGATAAGATAGATTTATTTCTTTGTAAAGGTTACAAAGTGTAATTACAGTTTTGGTTTGCTAAGTACAAAGAAAGCCACTATCATGCCGGGGCATCTCGGGCAGACACAAAGTATACAGGCCTAGCTGACAGTGACATACTACTATATAGAAAGCCGCTTGCTAAGCTCTCAGAGCATATCAAGCAAAATAAGTCAGTTTTGTCCTAGGATGCGACCCACACCAGGCAACTAACCTCCAGGTACCTGAGAATCGAACCCAGACCCTCGCAGTGTAAAGTGAGAGCTTTAGCCACCAGGCCACGGGTAGCCGCAGCCTTCTCTGGGTCTTTTTCGGGAGGGGTCGTCAGTGCTAGCTGCCTGCGGAGTGTCTCAGTAACTTGGCATTCCAGGAGATAGTGTGGTAGGGGGCGCTGGACAACGTGCTGGCAGTGCTAGCACATCTCTGCCTTGTCTACCATCATCTTGGCTGTGAGAAAACTCAAACAAAGCCAATGGATGGAGGTACACCGCGCTCAGGACCGGCTTTTATCATATGGAGGGGGGTTCTCCCTGAGTCGCTCTTCGGTACCACTGTTAACATAAGAACATAAGAACGAAGGAACACTGCAGAAGGCCTACTGGCCCATGCGAGGCAGGTCCAAGTCTCCTACCGGCCAATGCACCCAATGCACCCAATGCCAATGCACCCAACCTAGTCAGGTCAGGTCACATTGACTTAAGGGAGGAACACGGCAACCGACCTGGTAGCACAAGCTATGAGGTCCAACTCACACCCACCCACATCCACTCATGTATTTAACCAACCTATTTTTAAAGCTACACAACGTTCTGGCCTCTATAACTGTACTCGGGAGTTTGTTCCACTCATCCACAACTCTATTACCAAACCAGTACTTTCCTATATCCTCCCTGAATCTGAATTTTTCCAACTTAAAACCATTGCTGCGAGTCCTGTCTAGGCTAGATATTTTCAGCACACTATTTACATCCCCTTTATTTATTCCTGTCTTGTGTACGAAAGGTATATAATACCGACAAGATGAGAGTAAGACACATGTGCAACATCTGGGTATCTTTATTGTAGACGTTTCGCCATCCAGTGGCTTTATCAATACAAATTCCAGGACATAACTTGAAGACAGTAGAACTATGTACAGAAGATGAGGTAATCAGTCCCTCAACCTAGGAGTAGGTGCGAACAGCACCATAGTCGTGGAGATTCTGAAGCAGAAGAAAGAATCCTGGCGCTTATATAGTAACGTCAGGTGAAGCAGACGAGGGCAAATTCACTGGTGGGCGGGATTCCCCAGTGGAAGTAGGCCGATGTCGCTCTTTATGCCCTCATCTATGTCGTTTATGTAGATTGTGAACAGCAGGGGGCCCAACACTGACCCCTGTGGAACACCGCTCGTGACGCTTCCCCACTCTGATTTCTCCCCATTTATGCAAACTCTCTGCTGCCTATTTGTCAACCATGCCTCTATCCAGGAAAAAATTTCTCCTCCTATTCCATGTGCTTTAATTTTCCTCAATAGTCTCTGATGTGGGACCCTGTCAAAAGCCTTACTGAAGTCCATATACACAATATCATATTCATTACCATGATCTACCTCCTCAAATACCTTAGTGAAAAAAGTTAATAAATTCGTAAGGCAGGAACGCCCCTTTGTAAAACCATGCTGAGATTCGTTGATTAATTTATGCTTTTCAAGGTGGATACGAACTGCCTCGGCAATTATTGATTCCATAAATTTTCCCACTATGGAGGTTAGGCTTATTGGTCTATAGTTCGAAGCTAAGGACCTGTCACCTGTTTTGAAAATAGGTATCACATTTGCCATTTTCCACTTATCTGGCACCATGCCAGTTTGTAGTGATATGTTGAAAAGATTAGCCAAAGGTGTTTACCTGGAGTTTACCTGGAGAGAGTTCCGGGGGTCAACGCCCCCGCGGCCCGGTCTGAGACCAGGCCTCCTGGTGGATCAGAGCCTGATCAACCAGGCTGTTGCTGCTGGCTGCACGCAAACCAACATACGAGCCACAGCCCGGCTGATCCGGAACTGACTTTAGGTGCTTGTCCAGTGCCAGCTTGAAGACTGCCAGGGGTCTGTTGGTAATCCCCCTTATGTGTGCTGGGAGGCAGTTGAACAGTCTCGGGCCCCTGACACTTATTGTATGGTCTCTTAACGTGCTAGTGACACCCCTGCTTTTCATTGGGGGGATGGTGCATCGTCTGCCAAGTCTTTTGCTTTCGTAGTGGGTGATTTTCGTGTGCAAGTTCGGTACTAGTCCCTCTAGGATTTTCCAGGTGTATATAATCATGTATCTCTCCCTCCTGCGTTCCAGGGAATACAGGTTTAGGAACCTCAAGCGCTCCCAATAATTGAGGTGTTTTATCTCCGTTATGCGCGCCGTGAAAGTTCTCTGTACATTTTCTAGGTCGGCAATTTCACCTGCCTTGAAAGGTGCTGTTAGTGTGCAGCAATATTCCAGCCTAGATAGAACAAGTGACCTGAAAAGTGTCATCATGGGCTTGGCCTCCCTAGTTTTGAAGGTTCTCATTATCCATCCTGTCATTTTTCTAGCAGATGCGATTGATACAATGTTATGGTCCTTGAAGGTGAGATCCTCCGACATGATCACTCCCAGGTCTTTGACGTTGGTGTTTCGCTCTATTTTGTGGCCAGAATTTGTTTTGTACTCTGATGAAGATTTAATTTCCTCATGTTTACCATATCTGAGTAATTGAAATTTCTCATCGTTGAACTTCATATTGTTTTCTGCAGCCCACTGAAAGATTTGGTTGATGTCTGCCTGGAGCTTTGCAGTGTCTGCAATGGAAGACACTGTCATGCAGATTCGGGTGTCATCTGCAAAGGAAGACACGGTGCTGTGGCTGACATCCTTGTCTATGTCGGATATAAGGATGAGGAACAAGATGGGAGCGAGTACTGTGCCTTGTGGAACAGAGCTTTTCACCGTAGCTGCCTCGGACTTTACTCTGTTGACGACTACTCTCTGTGTTCTGTTAGTGAGGAAATTATAGATCCATCGACCGACTTTTCCTGTTATTCCTTTAGCACGCATTTTGTGCGCTATTACGCCATGGTCACACTTGTTGAAGGCTTTTGCAAAGTCTGTATATATTACATCTGCATTCTTTTTGTCTTCTAGTGCATTTAGGACCTTGTCGTAGTGGTCCAATAGTTGAGACAGACAGGAGCGACCTGTTCTAAACCCATGTTGCCCTGGGTTGTGTAACTGATGGGTTTCTAGATGCGTGGTGATCTTGCTTCTTAGGACCCTTTCAAAGATTTTTATGATATGGGATGTTAGTGCTGTTGGTCTGTAGTTCTTTGCTGTTGCTTTACTGCCCCCTTTGTGGAGTGGGGCTATGTCTGTTGTTTTTAGTAACTGTGGGACGACCCCCGTGTCCATGCTCCCTCTCCATAGGATGGAAAAGGCTCGTGATAGGGGCTTCTTGCAGTTCTTGATGAACACAGAGTTCCATGAGTCTGGCCCTGGGGCAGAGTGCATGGGCATGTCATTTATCGCCTGTTCGAAGTCATTTGGCGTCAGGATAACATCGGATAGGCTTGTGTTAATCAAATTTTGTGGCTCTCTCATAAAAAATTCATTTTGATCTTCGACTCTCAGTCTGGTTAGCGGCTTGCTAAAAACTGAGTCATATTGGGACTTGAGTAGCTAAGCTCCTCTTTACATTCCTTTAGAACCCTTGCATACAGTTCATCAGGGCCTGGGGATTTGTTAGGTTTTAATTTATCTATTTGCCTAAGGACCATGTCACTTGTGACCCTAATGGTGCACAGTTTATTATCGTCCTGTTCTACATAATTTATCATTACTGGAATATCGCTGGTATCCTCCTGTGTAAAAACTGAGAGGAAGTATGTGTTAAAAATTCTACACATTTCCTTATCACTGTCAGTGAGCTGACCCGAGGAACTTTTGAGTGGGCCTATCTTGTCCCTGATCTTACTTCTGTATACCTGAAAGAATCCTTTTGGGTTAGTCTTCGATTCTCTTGCAACTTTAACTTCATAATCTCTTTTTGCTTTTCTAATTCCCTTTTTTATTTCTCTCTTTAACTGAATATATCGATTTCTTAATTGCCCCTCTCCTCTTTTGATTTGCCTATATATGCCTCTCTTTTGACCAATCAGATATTTTAATCTATTGTTCATCCATTTAGGATCATTTTTGTTTGATCTGATTTCCCTATTTGGAACATAATTTGACTGAGCAGCTAGAACTATGCCCTGGAAAGCATCTTATCGGCAACCATCACCACCTACCTGACCCTTAGTCAGGTCATTCCAGTTCAGCCCACCTAAGTAATTTTTCAGTCCTATGAAATCAGCCAAGCGAAAGTCAGGGACGGAGACTTGATTGCCATTATTAGGGGAATTCCATGATATATTAAAACTGAGTGATTTGTGATCATTTTCCCCAAGCTCATCATTAACCTCAAGATTATTAATTAGTGTTTCCCTACTGGCAAGAACCAAGTCAAGGAGGTTATTTCCCCTAGTTGGCTCTGTCACAAACTGTTTTAAAAAACAATCCTGGATAGTATCAAGAAAGTCACCTGACTCTAAATTTCCTGTCAAATTGCTCCAGTCAATCTGTCTATAGTTGAAATCTCCCATTAGCACAACATTTTCGTATGTAGATGCCTTACGAATTTCTTCCCATAGAAGTTTACTGCACTCCCTATCAAGATTTGGGGCCCTGTAAATCACACCCAAAATTAGTTTTTCTCGGCCCTCGAGAAGCTGTAGCCAAACAGATTCAGTGGCTGATGCTTCTAATTTAATATCTTGTCTAACACAATTAAATTGTCTCTGACATACATCGCTACTCCACCACCTTTCCTGTTGACCCTGTCAGTGTGGAATAATTTATAGCCTTGTATGTGACATTCAGAGGGCATCTCTCTATCTTTCAGATTGAGCCAGGTCTCTGTTATAGCAATAATATCTGTTAGGTAAGACACATATGCAACAGTTAGGTATCTTTATTATGAAACGTTTCGCCTCCACAGTAGGCTTCTTCAGTCAAGTACAGAAAAGTTGATAGAAGCAGAAGATACTTGAAGACGATGTAATCAGTCCATCACCCTTAAAGTTTTGAGGTGGTCAGTCCCTCAGTCTGGAGAAGAGCATTGTTCCATAGTATGAAACAATATGGAGAAGAAGTGACAGGATGGAGCTTTTTATAGCGCCAAGAGGTGAGACGTAGGCCACTAGGGGAGGTAAGAACTCAGATGTTGAGAGGTCAGGTCCCTCTCAAATCCAGCCCCTCTCACTAGTGGAAGTTGTCGAAGTTGATTGCAGGTCTGTACCAAGATACCCTTGTGTTGCAGTGTCTGACAGATTGAACATTAAAATGGTATAAAATACCGACAGGTTGTTAGGTAAGACACATATGCAACAGTTAGGTATCTTTATTATGAAACGTTTCGCCTACACAGTAGGCTTCTTCAGTCAAGTACAGAAAAGTTGATAGAAGCAGAAGATACTTGAAGACGATGTAATCAGTCCATCACCCTTAAAGTTTTGAGGTGGTCAGTCCCTCAGTCTGGAGAAGAGCATTGTTCCATAGTATGAAACAATATGGAGAAGAAGTGACAGGATGGAGTATTTTATAGCGCCAAGAGGTGAGACGTAGGCCACTAGGGGAGGTAAGAACTCAGATGTTGAGAGGTCAGGTCCCTCTCAAATCCAGCCCCTCTCACTAGTGGAAGTTGTCGAAGTTGATTGCAGGTCTGTACCAAGATACCCTTGTGTTGCAGTGTCTGACAGATTGAACATTAAAATGGTATAAAATACCGACAGGTTGTTAGGTAAGACACATATGCAACAGTTAGGTATCTTTATTATGAAACGTTTCGCCTACACAGTAGGCTTCTTCAGTCAAGTACAGAAAAGTTGATAGAAGCAGAAGATACTTGAAGACGATGTAATCAGTCCATCACCCTTAAAGTTTTGAGGTGGTCAGTCCCTCAGTCTGGAGAAGAGCATTGTTCCATAGTATGAAACAATATGGAGAAGAAGTGACAGGATGGAGCTTTTTATAGCGCCAAGAGGTGAGACGTAGGCCACTAGGGGAGGTAAGAACTCAGATGTTGAGAGGTCAGGTCCCTCTCAAATCCAGCCCCTCTCACTAGTGGAAGTTGTCGAAGTTGATTGCAGGTCTGTACCAAGATACCCTTGTGTTGCAGTGTCTGACAGATTGAACATTAAAATGGTATAAAATACCGACAGGTTGTTAGGTAAGACACATATGCAACAGTTAGGTATCTTTATTATGAAACGTTTCGCCTACACAGTAGGCTTCTTCAGTCAAGTACAGAAAAGTTGATAGAAGCAGAAGATACTTGAAGACGATGTAATCAGTCCATCACCCTTAAAGTTTTGAGGTGGTCAGTCCCTCAGTCTGGAGAAGAGCATTGTTCCATAGTATGAAACAATATGGAGAAGAAGTGACAGGATGGAGCATTTTATAGCGCCAAGAGGTGAGACGTAGGCCACTAGGGGAGGTAAGAACTCAGATGTTGAGAGGTCAGGTCCCTCTCAAATCCAGCCCCTCTCACTAGTGGAAGTTGTCGAAGTTGATTGCAGGTCTGTACCAAGATACCCTTGTGTTGCAGTGTCTGACAGATTGAACATTAAAATGGTATAAAATACCGACAGGTTGTTAGGTAAGACACATATGCAACAGTTAGGTATCTTTATTATGAAACGTTTCGCCTACACAGTAGGCTTCTTTAGTCAAGTACAGAAAAGTTGATAGAAGCAGAAGATACTTGAAGACGATGTAATCAGTCCATCACCCTTAAAGTTTTGAGGTGGTCAGTCCCTCAGTCTGGAGAAGAGCATTGTTCCATAGTATGAAACAATATGGAGAAGAAGTGACAGGATGGAGCTTTTTATAGCGCCAAGAGGTGAGACGTAGGCCACTAGGGGAGGTAAGAACTCAGATGTTGAGAGGTCAGGTCCCTCTCAAATCCAGCCCCTCTCACTAGTGGAAGTTGTCGAAGTTGATTGCAGGTCTGTACCAAGATACCCTTGTGTTGCAGTGTCTGACAGATTGAACATTAAAATGGTATAAAATACCGACAGGTTGTTAGGTAAGACACATATGCAACAGTTAGGTATCTAGTGAGAGGGGCTGGATTTGAGAGGGACCTGACCTCTCAACATCTGAGTTCTTACCTCCCCTAGTGGCCTACGTCTCACCTCTTGGCGCTATAAAAAGCTCCATCCTGTCACTTCTTCTCCATATTGTTTCATACTATGGAACAATGCTCTTCTCCAGACTGAGGGACTGACCACCTCAAAACTTTAAGGGTGATGGACTGATTACATCGTCTTCAAGTATCTTCTGCTTCTATCAACTTTTCTGTACTTGACTGAAGAAGCCTACTGTGTAGGCGAAACGTTTCATAATAAAGATACCTAACTGTTGCATATGTGTCTTACCTAACAACCTGTCGGTATTTTATACCATTTTAATGTTCAATCTGTCAGACACTGCAACACAAGGGTATCTTGGTACAGACCTGCAATCAACTTCGACAACTTCCACTAGTGAGAGGGGCTGGATTTGAGAGGGACCTGACCTCTCAACATCTGAGTTCTTACCTCCCCTAGTGGCCTACGTCTCACCTCTTGGCGCTATAAAAAGCTCCATCCTGTCACTTCTTCTCCATATTGTTTCATACTATGGAACAATGCTCTTCTCCAGACTGAGGGACTGACCACCTCAAAACTTTAAGGGTGATGGACTGATTACATCGTCTTCAAGTATCTTCTGCTTCTATCAACTTTTCTGTACTTGACTGAAGAAGCCTACTGTGTAGGCGAAACGTTTCATAATAAAGATACCTAACTGTTGCATATGTGTCTTACCTAACAACCTGTCGGTATTTTATACCATTTTAATGTTCAATCTGTCAGACACTGCAACACAAGGGTATCTTGGTACAGACCTGCAATCAACTTCGACAACTTCCACTAGTGAGAGGGGCTGGATTTGAGAGGGACCTGACCTCTCAACATCTGAGTTCTTACCTCCCCTAGTGGCCTACGTCTCACCTCTTGGCGCTATAAAAAGCTCCATCCTGTCACTTCTTCTCCATATTGTTTCATACTATGGAACAATGCTCTTCTCCAGACTGAGGGACTGACCACCTCAAAACTTTAAGGGTGATGGACTGATTACATCGTCTTCAAGTATCTTCTGCTTCTATCAACTTTTCTGTACTTGACTGAAGAAGCCTACTGTGTAGGCGAAACGTTTCATAATAAAGATACCTAACTGTTGCATATGTGTCTTACCTAACAACCTGTCGGTATTTTATACCATTTTAATGTTCAGCAATAATATCTATGTTTCCTGCACTTGCAATTAATCTTAGCTCATCTATCTTATTTCTTACACTCCTGCTATTAGTATAGTAAACCTTAAGGGAGCTAGTCCCTTGCTGCCCTCTGCTGTCCCCCTTTGTTTGCTGACCTGATCTATTGTCTTTATTTATAACTTCATGCTGAATGCCTATTATACATTTACTGTTTCCAACCCTAGTCTTGCAACCTGCTTATTTCCCACACACACCCATACCTCTATCTTCCATCAGTTTAAAATCATAGGCATTTCACCAATGGCCTTCTCAATCGAGTCTGCAAGTGCTACCACCCAAGCCCCAGAGAGATGTACCCCATCCCTTGCATACATATCATGTTTGCCATAAAAGTTGCTCCAGTTGTCAATGAATGGGATTGCAAGTTCCTTGCAGTATCTGTCTAGCCAGCAATTTACACCAATTGCCCTAGACAACCATTCAATGCCTGCTGAATCGTCCCAAACAGACAGATGATAAATGCACAGGTGGAAGTAGGTCATGACTATAGGTTACAAAAGCATAGAATTCTCTGTATTAAGATCGCAAGATGTTACTGTGTCTGACAAGAATGTAGATAAATGGCTCATAGAAGTGACGAGTTGATAAATTAGACAATTTATTAACTTGGCTGTTCTCCAAACCATTATCTAGAGTAATATAGCTGGACAAGCTGCATGATTGGTCTGACAAGTAGCTACTGCAATTTAACCCCCAGCAATGCAAAGGTTTGAAATTCGAGATTTAAAGGCAAGAAAAGGAATTTCTGCTTTCTAATCAGTCGACATATGTTAATGTGTTGACCATCATGGTGAGCTAGTAGTGAAAACGCAGACTTGTAAATTGCAGGTGAACACCTATATGTTGCTATTGCATCAGCAACTCGATGTTAGGTAAAAGGACACAAGTACAACTAATTGTGTACGAATGGTATACAATACCGACAAGATGAGATTAAGACACATGTGCAACATCTGGGTATCTTTATTGTAGACGTTTCGCCATCCAGTGGCTTTATCAATACAAATTCTAGGACATAACTTGAGGACAGTAGAACTATGTACAGAAGATGAGGTAATCAGTCCCTCAACCTAGGAGTAGGTGCAAAGAGCACAGTAGTAGTGGAGATTCTGAAGCAGAAGAAAGGAGCCTGGCGCTTATATAGTAACGTCTGCTGCACCTGACGTTACTATATAAGCGCCAGGCTCCTTTCTTCTGCTTCAGAATCTCCACGACTATGAACTGAAGAAGCCACTCGTGGCGAAACGTTTCCTTTAATAAATGTCCTGAACTGTACATAAGTGTCTTTTTCCACATCTAGTCAGGTCAGGTCACATTCACTTAAGGAAGGAACACGGCAACTGACCTAGTAGCACAAGCTAATCAGGTCCAACTCACACCTACCCACACTCACTCATGTTTTTATCTAACCTATTTTTAAAACTACACAACGTTTTAGCCTCAATAACTGTACTTGGGAGTTTGTTCCACTCATCCACAACTCTATTACCAAACCAGTACTTTCCTATATCCTTCCTGAATCTGAATTTTTCCAACTTAAAACCATTGCTACGAGTCCTGTCTAGGCTAGATATGAACATCAAAATGGTATACAATACCGACAGGTTGTTAGGTAAGACACATATGCAACAGTTAGACAACTTTATTCCGAATAAAGTTGTCTAACTGTTGCATATGTGTCTTACCTAATAGGCTAGATATTTTCAGCACGTTATTTACATCCCCTTTATTTTTTCCTGTCTTCCATTTATACACCTCAATCATATCCCCCCTAATTCTACGCCTTTCTAGAGAGTGCAGATTCAGGGCCCTTAGTCTATCCTCATAGGGAAGATTTCTGATACATGGGATCAACTTTGTCATCCTCCTTTGTATGTTTTCCAGAGCATTTATATCCATACATATCATGTTTGCCATAAAAGTTGTCCCAGTTGTCAATGAATGGGATTGCAAGTTCCTTGCAGTATCTGTCTAGCCAGCAATTTGCACCAATTGTCCTAGACAACAATTCATTGTCCGCTTCCCTTCTAGGCAAGATGCTACATATGATTGGGACCCCTCCCTTAGACTTAATTAAATCTATAGCTGACCTGTACTTATCTAGCAGCTCTTCTCTCCTACCCTTCCCAATATCACTTCCACCAGCACTGAGACAGATAATAGGCTTGTTCTCATTACCTGACATATTATCCAACCTGTTGACTATGTCACTAACACCAGCTCCTGGGAAGCACACTCTATCTCTTACCTTCTTATTCAATCTCCTTTCCAAGCTACCCAAGATTTTAGACTCTATAAGCCCACTCGGTACATCATCAGATGCAGCATTCTTCACCTGACCTCAGCCGGACTATAAATACTCGCGTTCCTTCCACCCCAGGTAGTTCTGTTTGTGACTTGAAAAAGCCCACTGTGTGGGCGAAACGTAGTCAATAAAGGATCACATTATACTGCATTTGTGTTTATATTGCCATTGTGTCGGTATTTTATACCATTTATTTCCACCGAAGAATCCTGGAATCATCACTTATTTCTATATCCGACAACTTCAACCAGAATAGTGGCTTCTATAACATAGCTGAACCACTTGCCAAGAAACTTCTTCATCGCTATCCCACATAAGAACACTGTAGAAGGTCTGCTCACAAACTTATCCAATTTCCTTTCCAAGCTACCCAAGTTTTTAGACTCTATAACCCCACTCGGTACATCATCAGATGCAGCATTCTTCACCTGACCTCAGCATTCTGAACCGGACTATAAATACTCGCGTTCCTTCCACCCCAGGTAGTTCTGTTTGTGACTTGAAAAAGCCCACTGTGTGGGCGAAACGTAGTCAATAAAGGATCACATTATACTGCATTTGTGTTTATATTTCCATTGTGTCGGTATTTTATACCATTTATTTCCAAACTCCCAAGTACCGTTATAGAGGCCAGAACGTTGTGTAGCTTTAAAAATAGGTTGGATAAATACATGTCCTCAATTGTAGGCAAATTACTAGAGTCAATTATAGCTGAGATTATAAGAAGCCATCTCGATAAGCATAGCTTGATTAAGGATACTCAGCATGGATTCACAAGAGGCCGGTCTTGTCTAACTAATTTATTAACTTTCTTCAGTAAAGCTTTTGAGGCTGTTGACCACAATAAAGAATTTGATATTATTTACTTAGATTTTAGTAAGGCTTTTGATAGAGTTCCGCACCATAGACTGTTAAAAAAAGTGGCAGCTCATGGCATTGGGGGAAGGGTGCTCTCGTGGATCGAATCATGGCTCACAGACAGGAAGCAGAGAGTGTCCATAAATGGGGTTAAATCAGAGTGGGGATCAGTAACAAGTGGCGTTCCACAGGGATCAGTCATGGGCCCGTTGTTGTTTATAATATATATCAATGATCTCGATGAAGGAATTACTAGTGATATGAGCAAATTCGCCGATGACACGAAGATAGGTAGGATAATTGATTCAAACGTAGATGTTAGGGAACTTCAGGAGGATTTAGACAAACTCTACTCTTGGTCAGAGGAGTGGCAGATGCAGTTCAATGTAGATAAATGCAAGGTTCTGAAGCTCGGGAGTGTCTATAACCCTAGCACTTATAAGTTGAATAATGTAGAACTTAGCCATACAGATTGTGAAAAGGACTTGGGGGTTATGGTAAGCAGCAACCTTAAACCAAGACAGCAATGCCTAAGCGTACGTAATAAGGCAAATAGATTACTGGGATTTATATCAAGAAGTGTAAGCAACAGAAGTCCAGAGGTCATACTGCAGCTTTATACATCATTAGTAAGGCCTCACCTAGATTATGCAGCTCAATTCTGGTCTCCATATTACAGAATGGACATAAATTCGTTAGAAAACATTCAGCGTAGGATGACTAAATTAATACATAGCATTAGAAATCTTCCTTATGAAGAAAGATTGAAGACTCTTAAGTTACATTCACTTGTTAGACGAAGAATGAGGGGAGACCTGATCGAAGTGTATAAGTGGAAGATAGGTATTAATAAAGGGGATATTAACAAGGTCTTGAGGATATCTCTCCAAGAGAGAACCCGCAGTAATGGATTTAAATTAGATAAGTTTAGATTTAGAAAGGACATAGGAAAGTATTGGTTTGGAAATAGGGTAGTTGATGAGTGGAACAGTCTACCTAGTTGGGTTATTGAGGCTAGGACTTTGGGTAGTTTCAAATTTAGGTTGGATAAGTACATGAGTGGGAGGGGTTGGATTTGAGAGGGACTTGCACATCGGAGCTTGTTTCTTGGGAGGCATTGAAAATTGGGTTGGTCAAATGTTTGTTAGTGGGATAAATTGTAAAGGACCTGCCTAGTATGGGCCATCAGGCCTGCTGCAGTGTTCCTCCTTTTTTATGTTCTTATGAGTAGATGTGGGTGGGTGTGAGTTAGACCTGATAGCTTGTGCTACCAGGTCGGTTGCCGTGTTCCTACCTTAAGTCAATGTGACCTGACCTGACTAGGTTGGGTGCATTGGCTTAAGCCGGTAGGAGACTTGGACCTGCCTCGCATGGGCCAGTAGGCCTTCTGCAGTGTTCCTTCGTTCTTATGTTCTTATGTTCTTATATATAGGTGGAGAGTGAGATGTGACTTGTCGGTATTTATTACCAAGGTTTATACCATCTTGTCTGACACTGCAACACACTATGGACAAGTAGTACCTTTACCTTCACTGGCCACTGAAGTACACTCATCCTGAAGAACAGAGAAGCGATTTCCTACCTTCAAATCTTCTCTCTTAACTTTCCTTATTTTGATGCTCTTCCCATTACTGAGAACCACTTGCCACTTGTAGCAGGTGCTAGACTGCACCTCACTGCTGGTAGCCATTGCTACCTCCCCACCTACAGCTTCCTCGCAGCGAGAGACAGACTGCACCTCGCTGCTGGTAGCCTCATTCCCCTCCACCATTCCATCTACCTCACACTCCCTCCCAACCCCACTGAGGTGAACCTTCAGCCTCCTAATTTCCTCTTGGAGAAGCAAGACTTCCTCCTTCAACTCTCCAACCTCACTTTTTAAAACACTGCAAAACAAGTCATGGCTTTGTAACCATCCACACTAATCCCCAAAGCAGCTCAGGGCCTGTGACCTCACGTGATGACTGACCACTGACCACTCCATGAGATCAGATCAGAGCTCTGCCCCACACAGCAGCTCTGCTTGACTCTCCCTGCTCAGAGCTCTGCACACAGCAGCAGCTCCGCTACGGTCCAGGGACTGGACCGTCAAGTTTTGATAGATGAACAAGTTACAAAGGTAATGAACTCCAAGTAGATCTGGTCACAATCATGATCAAGTGCTGAGGGAGTACGGTGCTCCGTGGCCTGGTGGCTCAAGCTCTCACTTCATACGGCGAGGGTATGGATTCGATTCCTGGCGAGGGAGTTTCTTTACGCCGGCTGTTTATGTTCACCCATCAGTAAAATAGGTACCTGGGTGTTGGTTAGTTGGTGTGGGTCGTATTCTGGGACAAAACTGACCTAATTTACCCGAAATGCTCTGAGAGCTTAACAAGCGGCTTTCTATAAGTATTATGCAAAAAACCACTCCGAGAGAATAGTGAAATTCCAAGCGTTTTCGTGACTTCTCTCATTATCAAGGCATCCAGAGTTTGATAAATTAGACACATGTGCAACTCTTGGGTATCTTTATTGAGGAAACGTTTCGCCACACAGTGGCTTCATCAGTCCATACGTAGGAGAAACTTGAAGAACAGGAGGAGAATGAGGTAATCAGTCCCTCACCCTTGAGTCGATGTGTTCAGTCCATCAATCTTGAATAGAATACGGCATATCAGCGGAGAAGCAGCTTATAAACCGTTTGGCAGGAGAGGTGCAGCAGTCATAGGTCGTGTCACATTTGTTCAATGTGGAAGTAGGTCGTGCCCAAGAATTAGGCAAGCGAAGAATTCTTAAGCATTAAGATCCCAAGATGTTGCAGTGTCTGACAGATTTGTAGATGAATGGTTCAGAGAACCGACATGTTGATAAATTAGACACATGTGCAACTCTTGGGTATCTTTATTGAGGAAACGTTTCGCCACACAGTGGCTTCATCAGTCCATACGTAGGAGAAACTCCTGTTCTTCAAGTTTCTCCTACGTATGGACTGATGAAGCCACTGTGTGGCGAAACGTTTCCTCAATAAAGATACCCAAGAGTTGCACATGTGTCTAATTTATCAACATGTCGGTTCTCTGAACCATTCATCTACACATCCAGAGTTTCTTGATAGTGTGAGAAGTCACAAAAGCGCTTGGAATTTCACTATTCTTTCACAGTGGTTGTTTCGCATATTTTGATATCGCCTGTTTATGTGATCTTACTGCATATAGCAGTATGTCACTGGTGACAGCTACACCTGTATACCTTATATATCTACTTGTACAAATTAAGATATTATTATTATTACAACTCTTACTCAACAACACTCACTCACCTGGTCAACCTGTTACCTGGAGTATACCTGGGGAGAGTTCCGGGAGTCAACGCCATGAGGCCTGGTCACAGACCAGGCCTCATGGTGGATCAGGGCCTGATCAACCAGGCTATTACTGCTGGCAGCACGCAAGCTGACGTACGAACAACAGCCTGGTTGGTCAGGTACTGACTTTAGGTGCCTGTCCAGTGCCTTCTTAAAGACAGCTAATGGTCTATTGGTAATCCCCCTTATGTATGCTGGGAGGCAGTTGAACAGTTTTGGGCCCCGCACACTTATTGTGTTGTTTCTCAATGTCCTCGTGTCGCCCCTGCTTTTCATCAGGGAAATGTTGCATCTCCTGCCGATTCTTTTGCTTTCATGGGAAGTGATTTTCGTGTGCATGTTGGTACCAATCCCTCCAGGACCTTCCAAGTGTATATTATCATGTATTTCTCTCGCTTGTGTTCCAGAGAATACAGATCAAGGACCTTCAACCGTTCCTAGTAATTCAGGTGCCTTATCGTATTTATGTGCGCCGTGAAAGTTCTTTGTACACTCTCCAGGTCTGCAATATCGCCAACCTTGAAGGGGGCCATTAGTGTATAGCAGTATTCCAGCCTAGAGAACACAAGCGATGTGGAATTTTAAAATTACCTGGATGAACCTCATAAGATACATACTAGTAATTGGTAACAAGGATAATTATTCCTTATCAAATGTTATAGACATGTAGGAATTTTGAAACATTCTAGGTCGCACAAAATGTCCCCCTTCGAATACTTACTACTCCCATACTTCCCCAAGTCACTCTGGACCTACATTAACTTCAAATGAAATAAATATCACCAGTAATTCTGGTAAAATTATTAATATAAATTATATGGATTGTATGTTAAATTGAGTTAATGAACACATATACACATTTATATATATCAGGAGAATTTATATTAATAACACTGACCAATTTGTCTGGAGATTACTTGGTGTGTCATCTACAACCCCCTGCCTAGAATATGAAGAAACTACTGGCCAGAATTTCAACATATATAGATATTACTAATGCCTTTTCCCATCTAATTTCGGAGTCCTGTCCAGTCGTTGGTTTCTCACATTCTGTAGGACAGTAACTCCAACAATTTCTGCTCCTATTTGAGAGGTTTCAACCACATTTTAACCTCCAGAGCGACGAAATATTCTTACCGTTCACTAGCGTTCCTTCTAGCCCAATTAAAAACATGGCGTCTCTCTCCCCAAGCGGCGTTAACCCTGTCGCTGGTTCCTTTTTTTATTTACAAATTAATTTTTATTAACTACAATGTATTTCACCAATTTATATGCAAAATAAACTATATTTTCGGAAAATATACAATATTTTCCACAAGCGATATGAAGAGAATCATCATGGGCTTGGTGTCCCTAGTTTTGAGGTTCTCAATATCCATCCCATCATTTTCCTAGCAGATGAGGTACATACATTGTTGTGGTTTTTGAAGGCGAGGTCCTCTGACATTATCACTCTCAGGTCCTTCACATTACTTTTCCGCTCTATTGTATGGTTAGAATTTGTCTTATATCCTGATACATTTTTAATTTCCTCAAGTTTCCCATATCTGAGTAGTTGAAATTTCTCCTCGTTGACCTTCATATTGTTTTGAGTGGCCCATTCGAAGATTTGGCTGATGTCCGCTTGGAGCCTCGCGGTGTCTTCGGTGGAGGTCACTGCCATGGTATTCCAGGTGTCATCCACAAAGGAAGACATGGAGCTATGGCTGACATCTTTGTCTATGTCAGAAATGAGGATGAGGAATAGAACGGGAGTGAGTACTATGCCTTGTGGAACACCTTTTTACCGTAGCTGCCTCAGACTTTACTCTGTTTACTATTACTCTTTGTGTTCTATTTGTCAGGAAGTTATAGACCCATTTACTAACTTTTCCTGTTATTCCTTTATCACGCATTTTGTGTGCTATTACACCATGGTCACACCTGTCGGAAGCTTTTGCAAAATCTGTGTATACTACATCTGTATTTTGTTTATCCTCTACAGCACCCAGGACCTTGTCATAGTGGTCCAGTAGCTGGACCACCTAGAGCCACCTGCTCTAAACCCGTGTTGCCCTGGGTTGTGTAACTGATGGATATCTAGGTGTTTGGCGATCTTGCTTCTTAGAACCCTCTCAAAGATTTTTATGTTGTGGGATGTTAGTGCTATCGGTCTGTAGTTCTTTGCAGTTGCTTTACTGCCACCTTTGTGGAGTGGGGCTATGTCTGTTGTTTTTAGTATGTGTGGGATGACCCCTGTGTCCATGCTCCCTCTCCATAAAATGCTGAAGGCACTCGATAGGGGCTTCTTGCAATTCTTGATGAACACGGAGTTCCATGAGTCTGGGCCTGGGGGAGAGTGCATGGGCATGTCATTTATTGCCTCTTCAAAGTGTTGTGGAATTAGGATAATATCCGAGATTTTTGAGATGACCAAATTTTGGATTAAAGAATTCATTTGGGTTGTCAACCCTTAGTCTGGGCAGTGGCTCGCTGAACACTGAGTCATTTCTTGGCTGTCATCTGTGTATGTCCCATCCCGCCTAAGAAGAGGCCCAATAATGGATGTTACTTTTCCGTTAGATTGGCATGAGAAGAAGTATTTTTTTTTTCAATTTCCTTTATGGCTTTTAGTTCTTCCTGTGATTCTTGTCTCCTGTAAGATTCTTTCAGTTCGATATTTGCGATTTCCTTGACTAGTGCTTTCCTTCGTATTTCAGATACATTGACCCAACTCAGCAGCTCTGCGACTCTTCGTCTCTCCCTTCCTAGTTTACATCTTCTCTTTTTTTTTTCTTAATGGAATGTGTCTTGAGCAGTTTTCAAGAACCACAGAATTCATTTTTTCAAGGCAAATATTCGGATCCATGTAGTTTAGGATATCTTCTCAGCTTGTTTCATTTAGGAGATGGTTTACTTGATCACATTGTATGTTTTTTATTACTGAAATTGAATTTCGTGAAGAAACCTTCACGATTACTCACATTTTGCTGTCTATACCTCTGTTATGTTGTAATACGGTTATATTACGTATCAGATCGTCATTGTTAGTGAAGATGAGGTCCAGCGTATTTTCTAGTCTTGTAGGCTTTATTGTTTGCTGGTTTAAGGTGAATTTGGTGCAGAGATTTAATAGTTCGTGTGTGTGTGAATTTCCGTCTGAGCTGCCTCCCGGGGTGATCTCTGCTAAAATATTGTTTGCTATACTTCTCCATTTTAGGTGTCTCAAGTTGAAATCTCCCAGTAGTAAGATGTTTGGGGCAGGAGTTGGGAGATTTTATAGACAGTGGTCAGCTGTAGATGTAGAGTCAACTACAGATGTAGTGTCGGGTGCAGATGTAGTGTCAGCTACAGATGTAGTGTCGGGTGCAGATGTAGTGTCAGCTACAGATGTAGTGTCGGGTGCAGATGTAGTGTCAGCTACAGATGTAGTGTCGGGTGCAGATGTAGTGTCAGCTACAGATGTAGTGTCAGCTACAGATGTAGTGTCAGCTACAGATGTAGTGTCAGCTACAGATGTAGTGTCAGCTACAGATGCAATGTCAGCTACAGATGCAGTGTCAGCTACAGATGTAGTGTTAGCTACAGATGCAGTGTCAGCTACAGATGTAGTGTCAGCTACAGATGTAGTGTCAGCTACAGATGTAGTGTCAGCTACAGATGTAGTGTTAGCTACAGATACAGTGTCAGCTACAGATGTAGTGTCAGCTACAGATGTAGTGTCAGCTACAGATGTAGTGTCAGCTACAGATGTAGTGTTAGCTACAGATGCAGTGTCAGCTACAGATGTAGTGTCAGCTACAGATGTAGTGTCAGCTACAGATGTAGAGTCAGCTACAGATGTAGTGTCAGCTACAGATGTAGTGTCAGCTACAGATGCAATGTCAGCTACAGATGCAGTGTCAGCTACAGATGTAGTGTCAGCTACAGATGTAGTGTCAGCTACAGATGTAGTGTCAGCTACAGATGTAGTGTCAGCTACAGATGCAATGTCAGCTACAGATGCAGTGTCAGCTACAGATGTAGTGTTAGCTACAGATGCAGTGTCAGCTACAGATGTAGTGTCAGCTACAGATGTAGTGTCAGCTACAGATGTAGTGTCAGCTACAGATGTAGTGTTAGCTACAGATACAGTGTCAGCTACAGATGTAGTGTCAGCTACAGATGTAGTGTCAGCTACAGATGTAGTGTCAGCTACAGATGTAGTGTTAGCTACAGATGCAGTGTCAGCTACAGATGTAGTGTCAGCTACAGATGTAGTGTCAGCTACAGATGTAGAGTCAGCTACAGATGTAGTGTCAGCTACAGATGTAGTGTCAGCTACAGATGCAATGTCAGCTACAGATGCAGTGTCAGCTACAGATGTAGTGTCAGCTACAGATGTAGTGTCAGCTACAGATGTAGTGTCAGCTACAGATGTAGTGTCAGCTACAGATGCAATGTCAGCTACAGATGCAGTGTCAGCTACAGATGCAATGTCAGCTACAGATGTAGTATCAACTACAAATGCAGTGTCAGCTACAGATGTAGTGTCAGCTACAGATGTAGTGTCAGCTACAGATGTAGTGTCAGCTACAGATGTAGTGTCAGCTACAGATGTAGTGTCAGCTACAGATGTAGTGTCGAGTACAGATGTAGTGTCAGGTACAGATGTAGTGTCAGGAACAGATGTAGCGTCGAGTACAGATGTAGTGTCAGATACAGATGTAGTGTTGGGTACAGATGTAGTGTCGGGTACAGATGTAGTGTTGGGTACAGATGTAGTGTTGGGTACAGATGTAGTGTTGGGTACAAATGTAGTGTCGGGTACAGATGTAGTGTCAGATACAGATGTAGTGTTGGGTACAGATGTAGTGTTGGGTACAGATGTAGTGTCGGGTACAGATGTAGTGTCAGATACAGATGTAGTGTCAGGTACAGATGTAGTGTCGGGTACAGATGTAGTGTTGGGTACAGATGTAGTGTCGGGTACAGATGTAGTGTTGGGTACAGATGTAGTGTTGGGTACAGATGTAGTGTTGGGTACAGATGTAGTGTTGGGTACAGATGTAGTGTTGGGTACAGATGTAGTGTTGGGTACAGATGTAGTGTTGGGTACAGATGTAGTGTCGGGTACAGATGTAGTGTTGGGTACAGATGTAGTGTTGGGCACAGATGTAGTGTTGGGTACAGATGTAGTGTTGGGTACAGATGTAGTGTTGGGTACAGATGTAGTGTTGGGTACAGATGTAGTGTTGGGTACAGATGTAGTGTTGGGTACAGATGTAGTGTCGGGTACAGATGTAGTGTTGGGTACAGATGTAGTGTTGGGTACAGATGTAGTGTTGGGTACAGATGTAGTGTTGGGTACAGATGTAGTGTCAGGTACAGATGTAGTGATGGGTACAGATGTAGTGTTGGGTACAGATGTAGTGTCGGGTACAGATGTAGTGTTGGGTACAGATGTAGTGTTGGGTACAGATGTAGTGTTGGGTACAGATGTAGTGTTGGGTACAGATGTAGTGTTGGTACAGATGTAGTGTTGGGTACAGATGTAGTGTTGGGTACAGATGTAGTGTTTGGTACAGATGTAGTGTTGGGTACAGATGTAGTGTTGGGTACAGATGTAGTGTCGGGTACAGATGTAGTGTTGGGTACAGATGTAGTGTTGGGTACAGATGTAGTGTTGGGTATAGATGTAATGTTGGGTACAGATGTAGTGTTGGGTACAGATGTAGTGTCGGGTACAGATGTAGTGTCGGGTACAGATGTAGTGTCAGGTACAGATGTAGTGTCAGGTACAGATGTAGTGTTGGGTACAGATGTAGTGTCAGGTACAGATGTAGTGTTGGGTACAGATGTAGTGTTGGGTACAGATGTAGTGTCGGGTACAGATGTAGTATCAGGTACACACGTAGTATCAGGTACACACGTAGTATCAGGTACACACGTTGTGTCAGGTACACACGTAGTATCAGGTACACACGTAGTATCAGGTACACACGTAGTATCAGGTACACACGTAGTATCAGGTACACACGTAGTATCAGGTACACACGTAGTGTCAGGTACACACGTAGTATCAGGTGCACACGTAGTGTCAGGTACACACGTAGTGTCAGGTACACACGTAGTATCAGGTACACACGTAGTATCAGGTACACACGTAGTATCAGGTACACTCCTAGTATCAGGTACAAAGGTAGTGTCAGGTACACACGTAGTGTCAGGTACACACGTAGTATCAGGTACACACGTAGTATCAGGTACACATGTTGTGTCAGGTACACACGTAGTATCAGGTACACACGTAGTGTCAGGTACACACGTAGTATCAGGTACACACGTAGTATCAGGTACACCCGTAGTGTCAGGTACACACGTAGTATCAGGTACATACGTATTATCAGGTACACATGTTGTGTCAGGTACACACGTAGTATCAGGTACACACGTAGTGTCAGGTACACACGTAGTATCAGGTACACACGTTGTGTCAGGTACACACGTTGTGTCAGGTACACACGTAGTATCAGGTACACACGTAGTATCAGGTACATACGTAGTATCAGGTACACACGTTGTGTCAGGTACACACGTTGTGTCAGGTACACATGTAGTATCAGGTACACACGTTGCGTCAGGTACACACGTTATGTCAGGTACACATGTAGTATCAGGTACACACGTAGTATCAGGTACACACGTTGTGTCAGGTACACACGATGTGTCAGGTACACATGTAGTATCAGGTACACACGTTGTGTCAGGTACACACGTTATGTCAGGTACACATGTAGTATCAGGTACACACGTAGTATCAGGTACACACGTTGTGTCAGGTACACACGATGTGTCAGGTACACATGTAGTATCAGGTACACACGCTGTGTCAGGTACACACGTTGTGTCAGGTACACACGTAGTATCAGGTACACACGTTGTGTCAGGTACACACTTTGTGTCAGGTACACATGTAGTATCAGGTACACACGTTGTGTCAGGTACACACGTTATGTCAGGTACACATGTAGTATCAGGTACACACGTAGTATCAGGTACACACGTAGTATCAGGTACACACGTAGTATCAGGTACACACGTAGTATCAGGTACACACGTAGTATCAGGTACACACGTTGTGTCAGGTACACACGTAGTATCAGGTACACATGTAGTATCAGGTACACACGTAGTATCAGGTACACACGTAGTATCAGGTATACACGTAGTATCAGGTACACATGTAGTATCAGGTACACACGTAGTATCAGGTACACACGTAGTATCAGGTACACACGTTGTGTCAGGTACACACGTAGTATGAGGTACACACGTAGTATCAGGTACACACGTAGTATCAGGTACACACGTTGTGTCAGGTACACACGTAGTATCAGGTACACACGTTGTGTCAGGTACACACGTAGTATCAGGTACACACGTTGTGTCAGGTACACACGTAGTATCAGGTACACACGTTGTGTCAGGTACACACGTTGTGTCAGGTACACATGTAGTATCAGGTACACACGTTGTGTCAGGTACACACGTTATGTCAGGTACACATGTAGTATCAGGTACTCACGTAGTATCAGGTACACACGTAGTATCAGGTACACACGTAGTATCAGGTACACACGTAGTATCAGGTACACACGTAGTATCAGGTACACACGTAGTATCAGGTACACACGTAGTGTCAGGTACACACGTAGTATCAGGTACACACGTTGTGTCAGGTACACACGTAGTATCAAGTACACATGTAGTATCAGGTACACACGTAGTATCAGGTACACACGTAGTATCAGGTATACACGTAGTATCAGGTACACATGTAGTATCAGGTACACACGTAGTATCAGGTACACACGTAGTATCAGGTACACACGTTGTGTCAGGTACACACGTAGTATGAGGTACACACGTAGTATCAGGTACACACGTTGTGTCAGGTACACACGTAGTATCAGGTACACACGTTGTGTCAGGTACACACGTAGTATCAGGTACACACGTTGTGTCAGGTACACACGTAGTATCAGGTACACACGTTGTGTCAGGTACACACGTAGTATCAGGTACACACGTTGTGTCAGGTACACACGTAGTATCAGGTACACACGTTGTGTCAGGTACACACGTAGTGTCAGGTACACACGTTGTGTCAGGTACACACGTAGTATCAGGTACACACGTTGTGTCAGGTACACACGTAGTATCAGGTACACACGTTGTGTCAGGTACACACGTAGTGTCAGGTACACACGTAGGGAGACACTGGTCAGAGAAATAGCAAGCATCGAACTTAAGCTAAAAGAATCCTTTAGGAGTCAGGAATCGCGGGAAGAACTAAAAGCCATAAATGAAATCGAAAGAAACCCAAAGTATTTCTTCTCCTATGCCAAATCAAAATCGAGAACAACGTCCAGTATTGGGCCCCTACTTAAACAAGATGGGTCCTACACAGATGACAGCAAGGAAATGAGTGAGCTACTCAAGTCCCAATATGACTCAGTTTTTAGCAAGCCGCTAACCAGACTGAGAGTCGAAGACCAAAATGAATTTTTTATGAGAGAGCCACAAAATTTGACTAACACAAGCCTATCCGATGTTATCCTGACGCCAAATGACTTCGAACAGGCGATAAATGACATGCCCATGCACTCTGCCCCAGGGCCAGACTCATGGAACTCTGTGTTCATCAAGAACTGCAAGAAGCCCCTATCACGAGCCTTTTCCATCCTATGGAGAGGGAGCATGGACACGGGGGTCGTCCCTCAGTTACTAAAAACAACAGACATAGCCCCACTCCACAAAGGGGGCAGTAAAGCAACAGCAAAGAACTACAGACCAATAGCACTAACATCCCATATCATAAAAATCTTTGAAAGGGTCCTAAGAAGCAAGATCACCACCCATCTAGAAACCCATCAGTTACACAACCCAGGGCAACATGGGTTTAGAACAGGTCGCTCCTGTCTGTCTCAACTACTGGATCACTACGACAAGGTCCTAAATGCACTAGAAGACAAAAAGAATGCAGATGTAATATATACAGACTTTGCAAAAGCCTTCGACAAGTGTGACCATGGCGTAATAGCGCACAAAATGCGCGCTAAAGGAATAACAGGAAAAGTCGGTCGATGGATCTATAATTTCCTCACTAACAGAACACAGAGAGTAGTCGTCAACAGAGTAAAGTCCGAGGCAGCTACGGTGAAAAGCTCTGTCCCACAAGGCACAGTACTAGCTCCCATCTTGTTCCTCATCCTCATATCCGACATAGACAAGGATGTCAGCCACAGCACCGTGTCTTCCTTTGCAGATGACACCCGAATCTGCATGACAGTGTCTTCCATTGCAGACACTGCAAGGCTCCAGGCGGACATCAACCAAATCTTTCAGTGGGCTGCAGAAAACAATATGAAGTTCAACGATGAGAAATTTCAATTACTCAGATATGGTAAACATGAGGAAATTAAATCTTCATCAGAGTACAAAACAAATTCTGGCCACAAAATAGAGCGAAACACCAACGTCAAAGACCTAGGAGTGATTATGTCGGAGGATCTCACCTTCAAGGACCATAACATTGTATCAATCGCATCTGCTAGAAAAATGACAGGATGGACAATGAGAACCTTCAAAACTAGGGAGGCCAAGCCCATGATGACACTCTTCAGGTCACTTGTTCTATCTAGGCTGGAATATTGCTGCACTCTAACAGCACCTTTCAAGGCAGGTGAAATTGCCGACCTAGAAAATGTACAGAGAACTTTCACGGCGCGCATAACGGAGATAAAACACCTCAATTACTGGGAGCGCTTGAGGTTTCTAAACCTGTATTCCCTGGAACGCAGGAGGGAGAGATACATGATTATATACACCTGGAAAATCCTAGAGGGACTAGTACCAAACTTGCACACGAAAATCACTCACTACGAAAGCAAAAGACTTGGCAGACGATGCACCATCCCCCCAATGAAAAGCAGGGGTGTCACTAGCACGTTAAGAGACCATACAATAAGTGTCAGGGGCCCGAGACTGTTCAACTGCCTCCCAGCACACATAAGGGGGATTACCAACAGACCCCTGGCAGTCTTCAAGCTGGCACTGGACAAGCACCTAAAGACAGTTCCTGATCAGCCGGGCTGTGGCTCGTACGTTGGTTTGCGTGCAGCCAGCAGCAACAGCCTGGTTGATCAGGCGCTGATCCACCAGGAGGCCTGGTCACAGACCGGGCCGCGGGGGCGTTGACCCCCGAAACTCTCTCCAGGTAAACTCCAGGTAGTATCAGGTACACACGTAGTATCAGGTACACACGTAGTATCAGGTACACACGTTGTGTCATGTACACACGTAATGTCAGGTACACACGTAGTATCAGGTACACACGTTGTGTCAGGTACACACGTAGTATCAGGTACACACGTTGTGTCAGGTACACACGTAGTGTCAGGTACACACGTAGTATCAGGTACACACGTAGTATCAGGTACACACGTAGTATCAGGTACACACGTAGTATCAGGTACACACGTAGTGTCAGGTACACACGTAGTATCAGGTACACACGTAGTATCAGGTACACACGTAGTATCAGGAACACACGTAGTATCAGGTACACACGTAGTATCAGGTACACACGTAGTATCAGGTACACACGTAGTATCAGGTACACACGTAGTATCAGGTACACACGTAGTATCAGGTACACACGTAGTATCAGGTACAAACGTAGTGTCAGGTACACACGTAGTGTCAGGTACACACGTAGTATCAGGTACACACGTTGTGTCAGGTACACACGTAGTATCAGGTACTCACGTTGTGTCAGGTACACACGTAGTATCAGGTACACACGTTGTGTCAGGTACACACGTAGTATCAGGTACACACGTAGTATCAGGTACACACGTTGTGTCAGGTACACACGTAGTATCAGGTACACACGTAGTATCAGGTACTCACGTAGTATCAGGAATACACGTAGTATCAGGTACACAAGTAGTATCAGGTACACACGTAGTGTCAGGTACACACGTAGTATCAGGTACACACGTAGTATCAGGTACACACGTAGTATCAGGTACACACGTTGTGTCAGGTACACACGTTGTGTCAGGTACACACGTTGTGTCAGGTACACACGTAGTATCAGGTACACACGTTGTGTCAGGTACACACGTTGTATCAGGTACACACGTTGTGTCAGGTACACACGTAGTATCAGGTACACACGTTGTGTCAGGTACACACGTTGTGTCAGGTACACACGTTGTGTCAGGTACACACGTAGTATCAGGTACACACGTTGTGTCAGGTACACACGTTGTGTCAGGTACACACGTTGTGTCAGGTACACACGTAGTATCAGGTACACACGTAGTATCAGGTACACACGTTGTATCAGGTAACAGTAATGTCTCCCTGATGCTCTTCATCACTAGTACGAAGCAAAACATTTCAGTGAAGACGTTTATGGAATCACCTGATCAGGGAAGAATTTTTGACTGATTCTGGTGCATCCTTCGCCAAGAATAGCAAAATCATAACATGATTTGGCTGCCTATTCACTAAGTCAGTCCCTCTCGTTGCTGGGGAAAGCAACGGCAGATATTAATGATAATCGTCACGCTTCACAATTCACGAATACATGTCAGGTTAGAGCTTAATGTCTGTCTACGACGGAAGCGAAAATAAAGTCATGGTCAGTGAAAATGGAACGAAATTGTTCTCTTCCTTCCCATCATAGTCGACTGCCACCAATGGACGACTCGTAACATGCCTTTTTAAATGTGAATCACTGACATTTCCAAACTTATGTCGGGAACAGTTCTCCGAACGATCTTTCTGCATTAGATCCACTGCATTTCGAGTATTCCAATGATATTGCTTCCCAGTGCTTGCTTCCTGTAACACTGCATTTTTAGCACCTTCAGGTATTTAGAAGTTAGTAAAGAACATAAGAATGTAGGGACGTTGCAGCAGGTCTGCTGGGCTGTTCTAAACAGGTCTTTCTCAAATTCAATCATTTCAACCTAAATATTGGTCCAACTTATTTCCAAAACAACTACATATACCATTCATTCCTTTCTACCTCCAGGTTTTTGTAGATAAATTAGACATATGTGCAAACTTGGGTATCTTTATTGTGGAAACGTTTCGCCACACAGTGGCTTCATCAGTCCAATACATAGAATAGTTAAAGGAGTTTGAGGTAATCAGTCCCTCAGCCTGGAGTCGATGTAATCAGTCCATCAGTCTTCAAAAGAATACAGGATATGTGGGAAGAAAGGGCTTATGTATACTGAGCTACAGATTACCTCGAATTCCTCCTGATCGTCCACCGTTCTTTTCTGTACTGGACCTCAGAAGAAGCTATTGGCTGGCGGAACGTTTCCTCAGTAAAGATTCCCAGATGTTGTACAAGTGTCTCATTCTTCAATATCAAGCGAGTAAAACTTTATTACTCTTTCCTTACTAATTCAAGATGACGAGAGACATCATTTTGATACAGCATTCTCTGATAATAATAATAATAATAATAATAATAATAATAATAATAATAATAATAATAATAATAATAACAATAATAATAATAATAATAATAATAATAATATGTGCAAGAAAGGTATTAAATACCGACAATGTGAAAGTTAACTTTCATCATGTCGGTATTTCATACCTGTCTTGCACAACTTGTCAGACACTGCAACATCATGGAGTCTTGGTTCAGAGGACATTTACAAGACCTTCTTCACGGCTGCTACAACTAACCCATCTCTTTGGGAAGGACCTACTTCCACTGGGAAATCCCGCCTACCAGTGACTATGTCCTCGTCTGCTACACGTCCTTATCCACTGACGCCTATATAACCGCCAGACTCTCCTCCACCACGATGCTGTAAACACTAACTCCAAGGCTGAGGGACTGATTACCTCATCTTTTGTATATAGTTCTACTGTCTTCTAATTATCTCCTAGAATCTGTGTTGATAAAGCCACTGGATGGCGAAACGTCTACAATAAAGATATCCAGATGTTGCACATGCGTCTTAACTTTCAATAATAATAATAATAATAATAATAATAATAATAATAATAATAATAATAATAATAATAATAATAATAATAATAATAATAATAATAATAATATCTTTATTTCTACAAGTACATGTACAAGGTATACAGTCCTAGCTGACATCAGTGACATACTACTATATAGAAAGCCGCAAATTAGGTCAGTTTTGTCCCAGGATGCGACCCACGCCAGTCGACTAACACCCAGGTACCCATTTTATATTGATGGATGAACATGGACAGCAGGTGTCTTATGGAAACACGTCCTAATGTTTCTCAAACGTACTGCTCGCAGACTAGGCCTAGCCTATAGAAACCATCGTACCCCTGAAATGCTGAGCCTCTTCCAAACTGCCCTTGCTGCTGCCAGAGAGCGTATGACAGAGCTGCGGCAAACAGACTGGGAACAATTTGTCAATGGTCTCAATGCCGGGCATGGAGGGACATAAATAGAATTAAGGGTAACAGAACTGGGCAGATCGCGCACCCTCATCCCTTGCATAGGGCGAATGAGTTAGTCAGTGCTTGGGCTGCTACATCTAGCTATGACAGTCTTCCCAGTACCACACAGGCGAAATTAATGGACAAATATGATGCAAGGGAGAGACTTGTTTGCTTTATGCTCAGCAAGGCAGATGACTGCAACATTCCTTTCACTAATTATGAACTTGATGCAGCACTAACTAAGGGCAACTCCACGTCGCCTGGTGAGGATGGTATTACTTACAACATACTCAGATTGCTGTGTCGAGTACCAGGTAATCCTTTACTTGAATTATATAACATGAGTTATGTCACTGGGGAGCTCCCTAAATCATGGACCAATAGCCTCATTATTCCCATTCCAAAGCCCAATCAACAAAACTCATTTCGCCCAATATCCCTTACTAGCTGCTTGTGTAAAACATTTGAAAGGATGATTCTTAATCGTCTTATGCACAGAATTAAGGAATTCTTGTCACCCCGGTTGCATGGCTTCATGCATGGAAGGAGTGTGCATCATTGCATTACCACCTTTCTCACTCTGCACACTGACAGCTCATACACTACGTTCCTTGACCTTAAATCCGCTTTTGATGTAGCCAACAGACATGTAATCATTAGTGAACTTGCCAGAATGGATGTTGGAGGATGGCTTCTCCGCTGGATTAAAGGTTACCTGTCCAACAGAAAGTCGTCTGTGTTGTTCCAGGGACATAGAAGTGTAACTAAAGATTTTGAATTAGGAACCCCACAGGGAGGTGTGCTTAGTCCCACCCTTTTCAACATTTTGATTAATGCCTTACTTGATGCCATGCCTAGCCAGCCCCATCATTATATGGTTAGTTTTGCTGATGACATAATGATTCACACTACCGGATTCTCCAACACCCAAAACATTCTTAATCATGTTTTAGCCTCGTGTCAGGACCTGGGGTTAATAATCTCAGGGGATAAAACAAAGATACTCAACAGGCGTCCTCCTCGGCAGAGAGGCACAGTTCGTCAGATCCAGTTGCATGATGGGTCTCTTCTAGAATATGTAAGCAGATACAGGTATCTAGGCTTTGAGGTTCCACTACTTGGACCTGTTGTAACGAGACTTTGTCGCCAATACAAAGAAAGGCTGAGAGCACTTAGAGTTGTGGCAGGTTTTCATCCCAGGTATGGTGCTAATGTTAAAATTGTGAAAATGATGTATCTTGCTTATATTAGATCATTGGTTGATTATGCAGCGCCACTACTTGCACTCGTGTCTGACTGGAAGCTTGGAGGGCTGGAAAAACTGCAAAACGAAGCAATGAGGATCATCCTAGGATGCCCTCGTACTGCCAAAATTTTAAATATGCGGAAAGAACTTAATATTCCAAGCATTAGAGATCGTGTTACTGAAAGAAATATCCTTATTGGGGTCAATATGCTTAGGCTAGCCCATTCAAACCCCTGCACAGAAGCCCTCCAAACTTTCCTCAGCACTGGTGAACATCCTTCCAGATGGATCGAAAAAACTGGAACCGACCTCCGCATGAACCAGCTACATGATCTATATCAAGTTGGACAACAGAGACATTTCCCTGCTCCATGGGATATTACCCCATTCCAAACTACCATTCCTCCATTTCCCCCCAAAACTCTTCTTAAATCACAACCAAAGCTTCGTCTTGAAGCCAAACATGATGCCTTAAGCTGTATTGATAACTTAGTCACACAGAACAATCTTTCACAAATTATTTACGTCGATGGTTCTGTTCACCAGTCCACTGGTGCAGCTGGTAGTGCTGCTGTTGTCACACAGAGTGATGGCTCTCATAAAGAAATTGGAGCACGCATCAATAACTGGGCCTCTACCCTTCAAACAGAACTGTTTGCCATACTCCTTGCACTCAAATGTGTCCATGTATCTAAGGTTGACACTTTAATTGTAACTGATTCTCTGTCATCCATAAATGCTCTCAACTCATTAAGTATAAATTGTGGCATGCTTGTGTCAGAAGCCAGACATAGATATGGTAAGATTGTGGACAGTGGAGTCAGAGTGCACATGCTGTGGATTCCATCTCACATTGGTCTTCAGATGCATGATAGAACTGATAAATTGGCTAAGCTGTATGCTTTCAAAGAGGGGGTAGATTACAATCTTGGGTTGTCACTTAGCAGTTTGAGAACAATAATACGAAAAGAACTTCAAATGAACTTTATTGACTTAAGACTTAGGGAGATTGACACAAGTCAGTCCATCTATCATCATTCCATCATGCAGGAGGAGCCACATGTCTATGGTGCATCCAACAAAATAAGCAGACTCTTGGATGTCACTACTGCCCGGCTCCGGCTGGGTTACAAGTATCTTTGGCAGGTTAAATCACCACCACCAGATGTAGACCAAACGAAATGTAAACTTTGCCAGATGGATTATTGTCACACCTTGCGTCATTATGTACTGGAGTGTGATAAAATTAATGAATTTAGAAACAACTCACTCAGAAGTGTTCAAGAAATGGCTAAGTATTTTATCCACAGTGGTATATTGCAGACCATTCTGGAGAAATACCCTGACTTTCCTAGCTGTAAATAAAGCATTACCACATGTGTGCATGTGTGCATGTGTGTGTGTGTGTGTGTGTGTGTGTGTGTGTGTGTGTGTGTGTGTGTGTGTGTGTGTGTGTGTGTGTGTGTGTGCGTGCGTGTGTGTGGGTGTGTGTGAGGGTGTGTGTGCGGGTGTGTGTGAGGGTGTGTGTGTGTGTGTGCGTGCGTGTGTGTGGGTGTGTGTGAGGGTGTGTGTGCGGGTGTGTGTGAGGGTGTGTGTGTGTGTGTGCGTGTGTGTGTGTGTGTGTGTGTGTGCGTGTGTGGGTGTGTGTGTGCGTGTGTGGGTGTGTGGGTGTGTGTGTGTGTGTGTGTGTGTGTGTGTGTGTGTGTGTGTGTGTGTGTGGGTGTGTGTGAGGGTGTGTGTGTGGGTGTGTGTGAGGGTGTGTGTGTGTGGGTGTTGGTGTGTGTGTGTGTGGGTGTGTGTGTGTGGGTGTGCGTCCTTGTGTGTATGCATATATTTGTACGCTCGTGTGCACATGTCCGTGCGTGCGCCCTCGTGTGTGTATGTGCGCGCGCGCGCTAGTGTGGGTGTATGATCCACTTAATATTTGTATTTATAACTCATTACAATTGTGACCAGGTGTGGACGTATCAGTGGTTCATTACTTTGTAATTTGTTCATGACTGTAACCATGTATAGGAGTGAGGCTGATTCATTACCTCTGTAACTTGCCATGATTAGTGACCAGATCTACCTGGAGTTCATTACCTTTGTAACTAGTTCAGCTATCATAACTTTGGGGTCCAGTCACTGGACCCATTATGTACCTTTGTAATCTTTTGACTACCGCCCACAGGATGGGTATGGGGTGCATAAAGATATTAAACTAAAGTGTGTGTGTGTGTGTGTGTGTGTGTGTGTGTGTGTGTGTGTGTGTGTGTGTGTGTGTGTGTGTGTGTGTGTGTGTGTGTGTGTGTGTGTGGTGTGTGTGACTCAACAATCAATATTTGCACCAATAACTCATTACAGTTGTGACCGGGTGTGGAAGTGTGAATTGCTCATTACTCTATAATTTGTTCATGATTGTAGCCAAAGTATAAACGTAAGTAACCATTCTACAGAATTCATTACCTTTGTAACTTGTGAGCTCATTACCTTTGTACCTAGTTCAGCTATCAAAACTTTGGGGGCCCAGTCCCTGGACCCATTACGTACCTCTGTAATCTGTAAATACCTTTGTAACTTGTCATGATTGTGACCAGACTTACCTGGAGTTCATTACCTTTGTAAATTGTGAGTTCATTACCTTTGTAAATTGTGAGTTCATTACCTCTGTAACTTGCTCAGCTATCAAAACTTTGGAGTCCAGTCCCTGGACCAATTATGTACCTCTGTAATCTTTTGACTACCGCCCACAGGATGGGTATGGGGTGCATAATAAACATATTAAACTTAAAAACTTCAGTCTGGGAACACAAAGTGGTCATTGCAGTGATGTATAATCCACCACAGAACTGCAGGAGGCCAAGAGAGGAATATGAAGAGAGCAACAGAGCAATGGTGGACACGCTTGCTGAGGTGGCAAGAAGAGCTCACTCCAGCAGAGCAAAGTTGCTGGTTATGGGGGATTTCAACCACAGGGAGATTGACTGGGAAAACCTGGAGCCACATAGGGGTCCCGAAACATGGAGAGCCAGGATGTTGGACGTGGTGCTGGAAAACCTCATGCACCAACATGTTAAGGACACTACCAGAGTGAGAGGGGAGGATGAACCAGCAAGATTGGACCTTGTGTTCACCCTGGGCAGCTCAGACATTGAGGACATCAAGTATGAGAGCCCCCTAGGAGCTAGCGACCACGTGGTTCTGTGCTTTGAATACATAGTAGAGCTGCAAGTGGAGAGAATAACAGGAGTAGAATGGGAAAAGCCTGACTATAAAAGAGGGGACTACATAGGGTTGAAGAACTTCCTGCGGGAGGTCCAGTGGGACAGAGAACTGGCAGGAAAGCCAGTAAATGAAATGATGGAATATGTAGCAACAAAATGCAAGGAGGCAGTGGAAAGGTTCACTCCCAAGGGCAACAGTAACAACGGGAAGACCAGAACAAGCCCCTGGTTTACCCGACGGTGTAAGGAGGCAAAAACAAAGTGCAATAGAGAATGGAAAAAGTACAAAAGGCAGAGAACACACGAAAATGGGGAGATCAGTCGCAGAGCCAGGAATGAGTATGCACAGGTAAGGAGGGAGGCCCAGCGACAGTATGAAAATGACATAGCATCGAGAATCAAGACTGACCCGAAACTGTTGTATAGCCACATCAGGAGGAAGACAACAGTCAAAGACCAGGTGATCAGATTAAGGACAGAAGGTGGAGAACTCACAAGAAATGATCAGGAGGTATGTGAGGAGCTGAACAGGAGATTTAAGGAAGTTTTTACAGTAGAGACAGGAAGGGCTGTGGGAAGACAGCACAGAAGGGAACATCAAGAGGGAATATACCAACAAGTGTTGGATGACATACGAACAACTGAGGAGGAGGTGAAGAAGCTCTTAAGTGACCTTGACACCTCAAAGGCGATGTGACCGGACAACATCTCCCCATGGGTCCTTAGAGAAGGAGCAGAGATGCTGTGTGTGCCTCTAACCACAATCTTCAACACATCCCTTGAAACTGGGCAACTACCTGAGAAATGGAAGACAGCTAATGTAGTCCCCATATTTAAGAAAGGAAACAGAAACGAGGCACTAAACTACAGACCTGTGTCTCTGACATGTATTGTGTGCAAAGTCATGGAGAAGATTATCAGGAGGAGAGTGGTCGAACACCTGGAAAGGAACAAGATTATAAATGAAAACCAGCATGGGTTCATGGAAGGCAAATCTTGTATCACAAATCTCCTGGAGTTTTATGACAAGGTAACAGAAGTAAGACACGAGAGAGAGGGTTGGGTAGATTGCGTTTTCCTAGACTGCAGGAAGGCCTTTGACACAGTTCCCCACAAGAGATTAGTGAAGAAGCTGGAGGATCAGGCACACGTAAAAGGAAGGGCACTGCAATGGATAAGGGAATACCTGACAGGGAGGCAGCAACGAGTCATGGTACGTGAAGAGGTATCACAGTGGGCGCCTGTTACGAGCGGGGTCCCACAGGGGTCAGTTCTAGGACCAGTGCTATTTTTGATATATGTGAACGACATGATGGAAGGAATAGACTCTGAAGTGTCCCTGTTCGCAGATGATGTGAAGTTGATGAGAAGAATTAAATCTGACGAGGATGAGGCAGGACTGCAAAGAGACCTGGAGAGGCTGGACATGTGGTCCAGTAACTGGCTTCTCGAATTCAATCCAGCCAAATGCAAAGTCATGAAGATTGGGGAGGGGCAAAGAAGACCGCAGACAGAGTATAGGCTAGGTGGACAAAGACTACAGACCTCACTCAGGGAGAAAGACCTTGGGGTGACCATAACACCGAGCACATCACCGGAGGCACACATCAACCAAATAACCGCTGCAGCATACGGGCGCCTGGCAAACCTGAGAATAGCGTTCCGATACCTTAATAAGGAATCGTTCAAGACACTGTACACTGTGTATGTTAGGCCCATACTGGAGTATGCAGCACCAGTCTGGAACCCACACCTGGTCAAGCACGTCAAGAAGTTAGAGAAAGTACAAAGGTTTGCAACAAGGCTAGTCCCAGAGCTCAAGGGAATGTCGTACGAGGAAAGGTTAAGGGAAATCGGACTGACGACACTGGAGGACAGAAGGGTCAGGGGAGACATGATAACGACATACAAGATACTGTGGGGAATAGACAAGGTGGACAGAGATAGGATGTTCCAGAGAGGGGACACAGGGACAAGGGGTCACAACTGGAAGCTGAAGACTCAGACGAGTCACAGGGACGTTAGGAAGTATTTCTTCAGTCATAGAGTTGTCAGCAAGTGGAATAGCCTAGCAAGTGAAGTAGTGGAGGCAGGAACCATACATAGTTTTAAGAAGAGGTATGACAAAGCTCAGGAAGCAGAGAGAGAGAGGATCCAGTAGCGATCAGTGAAGAGGCGGGGCCAGGAGCTGAGTCTCGACCCCTGCAACCACAATTAGGTGAGTACAATTAGGTGAGTACACACACACACACACACACACACACACACACACACTCACACACACATGGTAATGCATTATTTACAGCTAGCAAAGTCATGGTATTTCTCCAGAATGGTCTGTAATATACCACTGAGGATAAAATACTTTGCCATTTCTTGAACATTTCTGAGTGAGTTGTCTCTAAATTCATGAATTTGATCACACTCCAGTACATAATGATGCAAGGTGTGACAATAGTCCATCTGGCAAAGTTTACATTTCGTTTGGTCTACTTCTGGTGGTGGTGATTTAACCTGGCATAGATACTTGTAACCCAGCCGGAGCCGGGCAGTAGCGACATCCAAGAGTCTGCTTATCTTGCTGGATGCACCATAGACATGTGGCTCCTTCTGCATGATGGAATGATGATAGATGGACTGACTTGTGTCAATCTCACTAAGTCTTAGGTCAATAAAGCTCATTTGAAGTTCTTTTCGTATTATTGTTCTCAAACTATTAACTGACAACCCAAGATTGTAATCTACCCCCTCTTTAAAAGCATACAGCTTAGCCAATTTATCAGTTCTATCATGCATCTGAAGACCAATGTGAGATGGAATCCACAGCATGTTCACTCTGACTCCACTGTCCACAATCTTACCATACCTATGTCTGGCTTCTGACACAAGCATGCCACAATTTATACTTAATGAGTTGAGAGCATTTATGGATGACAGAGAATCAGTTACAATTAAAGTGTCAACCTTAGATACATGGACGCATTTGAGTGCAAGGAGTATGGCAAACAGTTCTGTTTGAAGGGTAGAGGCCTAGTTATTGATGCGTGCTCCAATTTCTTTATGAGAGCCATCACTCTGTATGACAACAGCAGCACTACCAGCTGCACCAGTGGACTGGTGAACAGAACCATCAACGTAAATAAATTGTGAAAGAGTGTTCTGTGTGACTAAGTTATCAATACAGCTTAAGGCATCATGTGTGGCTTCAAGACGAAGCTTTGTTCCTCAGCACTGCCGAACATCCTTCCAAATGGATCGAAAAAACTGGAACTGACCTCCGCTTGAACCAGCTACATGATCTATGTCAAGTTAGACAACAGAGACATTTCCCTGCTCCATGGGATATTACCCCATTCCAAACTACCATTCCTCCATTTCCCCCCAAAACTCTTCTTACATCACAACCGGCCTGGGTCTCTTCCATTTTGGTGACCAGGCATTGGCTCCCCGGGGAGGGAAGTGTCGTTTATCTTTACTTGGACCTGCGTGGCAGGTCTTCAGCAGGAAGGGGGGGTACCTCACCGGCTCTATGGCCAGATGACGTACCAAACGTTAGTGTGCACGAACAGCGGCTGGTGTGCAGTGCAATGGAGGCCCAAAGCAGGCCCTTGCAGCAACTTTAGCGGGGGGGGGGGGGCGGATGACGTGCAATGACTGGAAGTGAGGTTTCCAAGTCCCTGATGGCTAAGTACACAAGATGTGCTGCCTCATCCTCTAGGGCCTGTCCCACTGGGGACATTGGGAAGTGTCTACGGCGAAGGGGCATTGTAGCCGGGCAGTTTAACAGGTAGTGCACCAAGGGCTTCGGAACCATTCAGTCACAATAGGCACAGAGCTCCTCTCGTGCCCATTCAACAATCCGCGCAGTGGTGGGATACCCTAAGTGTAGGCAGTGGATATGCACCCTCAGTTCTCTGGACTGTGTCCGAATACTTGGAGGGGGCACCCTGTGGGTCGCCCTAGCATACCAACAGAGGCTCCATGAATCCCCAGGGTCAGGGAATGGGCGCCTGGCCGCACCGGCAGCCCACAGCGCAATCTGGCTGAGGCTGATGGAGATTGCAGCATGTGGCTGTGCCTCGAGAGTTGCAGTCCTAGCAGCCTCATCTGCAGCATCATTGCCAGGGATACCCACATGGCTCGGGATCCAGTTGATGGTAGCCCTGCGACCCTGGGCCACGAGAGTCTGCAGGTCACCCTGGATGGATGTGATTAAGTGTATATTGTCCTTTGGCTCTCTGTGCATAAGCACTTGGATCGCTGCCTTGGAATCAGCGTGGATAATGGGGGGATGCTGATGGTCTGCAAGAGCATGCTGCAGAGCTTGTTGGATGGCAAAGAGTTCGGCCTGGAGGATGGTGCAATAGTCTGGTAGGCGCCAACCTGCTGTCAGATTGCTGTGGAACATCCCAGCAGCTGTGCGGCCTGCCACTGGGTCTCTGGAGCCATCGGTGTAATATGGCACACACCCTGGGCCTTCTGCACCCACAATGCTAGCCGAGGCAAGTCGTTGCAGAATGTCCTGGGGTGCAATGCCTCTTGCTGTCTGGTAGGGTTTTCCAGTGCACCGCAAACAGCTCTGGTGCCCAAGGGGGTGGCACCATGTAGTTCGCTGCCAGTCTGTCGCGGCCTCCCACCTGGAGCAATGCCATGGGCAAGAGCTTCCGTGTGGCATCTGCTACCGGCCACATCCATCGGCGGCCGGGAAGCAGTGGAATGACCTGTCCATGGCAGACCCGTAAATCTCTCATCAGTTTGTCAGCCCCTGGGAGTCGGAGATACTTTGCGATCCTCTTGGCAGCTACCAGTTGGATCCTGTCTTCAAGAGGCTGTAGCTGCACCTCATGGTTCAGAGCTACTGTACTGGCCTACCTAGGAGCCCCCAGCATGGCCCGTACAGCTGTGTTCTGGATGACACAGAGGGATTTGATGTTTGTGGGTCTTGCGTGAATCAGAGCAAGTGCCCCATAGTCAACGAGAGAACGTATTGCCTGGATGTAGAACAACCTCATGACCTCGAGGCTGGCCCCAACCCTAGGGTTGGCCATGGCACTCAATGCCCTGACCCTCTGAAGAGCCCTCTCTTTAATATGGTGCACATGTTTCTGGAAGGTGAGGTGCCTGTCAATGTAGATGCCAAAGTACCTATAACTGTGAACCCACTCCAGGTCGATGCCCAGGACCCGCAGCCTCTGACTGGGCACCATGGTGCGAAGGATCATGGCTTTGGATTTTGCCGCAGATATCTTAAGCCCCAAGCGATGGCAAGTGGAAGCCAGCAGATCGAGGTCCTCCTGGGCACGCTGAAAAAGCTGGCGCTTCCTAGGTATGACAAGCGCCAGGTCATCGGCATAGCTGAGGAGGATGGTGCCTCTGGAGAAAGGCAGGCACACCAGCTGGTGCATCAGTACATTGAACAGGGTGGGACTAAGCACCCTGTCCTGTGGAGTGCCGTTGTCCAGGGTCTTGAGAGAAGAGGCATGCCCCTGGAAGCATACCCGGGCCCACCTGTCCTGGAGATAGGAATGAAGACATGAAAGCAGTCTGCCTTTAACCCCCCTGTGGGCCAAGAGTGAGAGGATGGCAGGTGCACTGGCTAGCTCAAAAGCTTTCTCGAGGTCAAGAAAGACAACAATGTGGGCTTGGGCATCCGACCCAATGCCGGCCAGTAGAGTGGTAAGGCTTTCGAAAGTGCCCACTCCTCTGGTAAAGCCATAGAGGTGTTTATGAGGAGGGCCAAGCTTCCACCTCAGGCGCTCCAACACCATCCTTTAAGACACCTTCGAGATGCAACTGGTGAGGGAGATGGGTCTCACACTGCCAGGATCCCCAGGCTTAGGAATCGGTATGATGTCAGCCTCCTTCCATACGACAGGGAGTTTGCCAGCTCGCCAAGTCCGGTTGACGACCCCCAGGACAGCTGAATGTCCAGAATGACCAGACCAAGTGAGCATGCCATAGGTGATACCATCATGCCCCGGTGCAGTGTCCTGATGAGATGTGAAGGCTGCCTGGAGCTCCTGGTCGATGAAGTCTTCTTCCGTGACATCCTTAGCTTGGCATGCCGCTTGGATCACCATCATCCTTCTAGGAAGGAGGGTGGCTTGGAGGTCCTGGAGATCCTGAGGCAGTTGAGCCATGGCCGCTCTGGAGGTGAATAGGTCCACCAGGCATTCTGCCTCCATTTCGGGGTCTGGGTGCAACCGAGCCACACTGCGACGCTGCCCAGTGGCCAATTATAACTTGGTCCAAGTCTCAGATAAGGTGGAGGAGTAGCTGAAGGAGGCACACCACTCGAACCATTTAGCCTGCCGGACCCTGTGTGAGACATGGCGTGCATGTCACACCACTTCCCTGAGCAGACGCATGGACTCAACCGTGGGATTACGCCTGTGCATCTTGCGTACGACATTGATGCAGTGGTTCTGCTCCCTGATGTTCTCGTTGTAAAACCACCAGTCACGTTTACATGACCCTCTGCCTGTAATCTTAGGTATGGCTGCCTCAGCTGCACATGTGAAGGCCACCTGCAAGCTTTGAGCCGCCTCATCTGGGCCTTCCGGAACAGAAGACTCAGCCCACCAGCGCTCAATGATCTCCTGGAAGCACTGCCAGTCGGCCCTTTTTAGATTCCATCTGGGGGTAGGTGTGGGGAGCGGGCACCGCTGGACCATCAGCGTGGTGACCACTGCAAAGTGATCACTGGTGAGATGGGGGTGGACCTCCCATCTCGCACTCGAGAGCAACCGCCTAGAGATGAGTGTGACGTCCAAGCGGCCACCGTAGTGATGGGTTGGCTCACCATTATTGAGGAGGGCGATCTCAGGGACCTCCTCCAGCACAGCCGCAAGGTGCGTCCCAGCTGCGTTGGTAGGAGAGACAGAAGAAAGTATTGGGTGGTGGGCATTGACATCCCCAGCCACAACAAGACCCTCCTGTGGGGCGAGTGCTGCCACCTCTGAAATGTCAAGGGTGTACCGTGAGCTTCTGTAAATATTGTAAACCATGAGAGGTCCATCCGCTAGGTGTAGGGTGACAGCATGAACCTCTACGCTCTCCCCACAGTTGATGGGGTCAGTGGAGATTGAATGAGGGATAGTGGTCCTGACGTAGATCGCCGTGCCCCTGCCAGTCCCTTCCAGGCGCTGAAGGTAGGCCGAGAATCCCAGAATACATGGCTGCATTTGACGTGACGAATCGGTGAGTGTCTCCTGGAACAGGAAGACATCAACCTCATCCTGAACTGTAGCTTCAATCACTAAGTGAATTTTCCGCTGCAGCCTGCAGATGTTCCACTGGAGGATCTTCAAGGGCCGCTGAGGTGGCCCACTGATTCCATCTCTGCCTGGGACTCGTCGTCCATTGTTGGCGACTCCGGGACCTCCTCCATCATGGACTGAAAGGACTCCTGGATGATGGCTTGAAGTTCCATTGAGTCTTTCCTGTCCAGTAGGACCACGCCCAGCATCCATGACAAGAGCTGCCTGCAGGCACCCCTGTCCTCCACTGACGGCAGCACGCGACAGAGGAGTGCTGAGATGACCCCGATGGTTTTCTTCAGTCGATCCGGAAATGATTCGACCATTACCTCTGCAGGCATTGAGCTGGACGACCCGTCGAGCCGGGGCTGGGTCACTGGGTATGTCTGGGTGGCTGTCGACACTGCAGCAGCATAAGCTGGGTGCACCCTGGGCCCTGCCTGAGTGGCCATGGGCTTCCGGGTCCCCCGGCGGGGAACCTCTGCCTGACTCTGGCTGCTCACAGTAGGGGCCTGCCCTTGGGAACAGGCCTGCTGGTGGTATGGCAAGGAATGTTGGTGCCCAGCTGGGACCTGCTGGGCAGTGTGCCTGGCCTGTGGCTGTTTTTCTCAATGATTTTGTCTTCTTGGCCACCTTGCCATCTGACCCCGCAGTTGACCGCGCTGCTGCAATCCAGTGCCTGCCCCCTGATGCCACCACTGGGAGCCCAGTGCTGGGAACTCGCTGGTATTGCCCTCCTGCAGTATCCGGGGAACCATGGTTGGAGCCCATACCGACTGTTGCTGGGCAGTTCCAAGGCTGGGTGGCGTCGGGGCTGTCGGGTCGTTCCAATGACGAACCTGCTGCCAGTGCTGCACCATCACAGGACAGCTCCAGTTCCAGGCATGGTGCCTCTTTGAGCAGTTGGCACACTTGGGCTCTGGCCGAAGGGCTTTGCCAGTTGGCTGTTTGAGGATTGCAATGCAGTCCTTCGAGTCATGTGCCTTGCTGCACACACCACACTTCTTCTCTTGCTGGCAGGTGGCTGCAATATGATTGAACCCCTGACAGTTGAAGCATTGTACGGGGCCTGACAGGTATGGTCGGGTCTTGAATCTTCCCCAGACCCCAAGGTCCAGGTGCATGGGAAGTGGACCTTTGTGGTGGTGGGCACCTTGTTCACCGTTGCAGTGAGTCACTCCGCCTTGACAATTTTGTGCACTTCCAAAATGGGGTCCAGTGGGAGGGGCACAGGGACGTGTAAGAGCACCCCGTTGTACACCCTCTCCAAAGCAACCAGTTCCACCATGCTGGGATGCGTCACAACCAGCCCCTTCAACTCCTCATAAGAGTCTTCGTCCCGAGGAAGGACCAGAACGTCGTTCCTGAGAGTGAACTCGCAGCGAAACTTGAGGTGGGGTAGACCTTCCAGATACCTTACAAACCCGTAGTTGGGAACCTTGAATTTGTTGAATTCCCTGGTTGCTTGTGCCAGAGCTGAGCAGGAATTCCTCCTTCCACGTGGAGTCAGCCAGTCCCCATCCACTGTGGAGGCCCGCGCAACTGGTGTAGGGACCTGGGATGGCTCCATCCTTGCCAGTTGAGGAGCTACAGCCTCCTGGCTTCCTTCCACGACCCCTATGGCCATCTGGGGGTGCAAGTCTCCTTGGGTAGGGGCTGCCGACATACCTAGTGGCAGATTGGTAGATACAGAAGTCTCCACTGCATCCTTGACCTTCTTGGTGGGGGCTCCCACCTGCCCCACGTCGTCCTCCAACTCGTCCCCGCATTCCAATGAATGTTTAGGCCGCTCTCCTGGACCTGTCATGGTGACTGTAGGTGTGGGGGCAGAGCCAGCAGCAGAGCTGCCGCCTGTGACCTCACAGCCGCCCACACTGGGTGCAGAGCTGTGAGGCTCAGAGCCCCAGTCGGGGCCTGTAGCCACCCTCTCGTGGCTCACTGCTCTGAAGCACTGAACACAGTCCAAGGATCACCAGAAACGAAGCTAATCTGTGCGTAAACTAACACAGATTTGCGAGCACAACACACACTGCTTTCCAATCTTCGTCCAGTCGATAAGCCTTATGATTAGTTAAAGATTAGCCGGTATTCTCTCGGCCCGGGCCTTGTCCAAGTGGTGGCCCGGCCTTGGCTCCCTCTTTAGGGAGTGTCTGAGACCTAAGTCTCCCATGGGAGGAGGCACAAGTACCTCCTCATCTTTGGGACCAACTGTCCCCAGGCCTAGCCACAAGCTAGGCCTCTCTGGTCTGCCATCCCCGCCCCAAGGGGGCTGATGGGAATGACAGTCTTATGAGCTAAAGGCTCGGGCTCAGGCACCTACCCTACCCTAGAAGGGTTAGGCATGGTGTCGATCAAGCCTTATGAATCTCCAGTCCGACGTTACTGTGTCAAGTGGATGATCTCCCTGAAAAAAAGTTTTTGAGTATGATACACATTAATCTCCAGACAAATTGGTGAGTGATATTAAGATATATTCTCCTTCTGTTATGTAAATGTGTATATATATAATCATTTATTAAAATTAATATACAGTCCATAAACTTATATATTTACCAGAATTCCTGGTGATGCATATTTCATTCGTAATTAATAGGTCCAGAGCAACTTGTGGATATGACAGTTGTAGGTATCGAAGGGGGACATTTTTGCGACCTAGATGTTCCAAATTCCTACTTGTCTATGTAACTTTGATAAATAATAGTTATCTTTGTTATCATTTCCTGGTATGTACATTATGAGTTACATCCAGATAAATGTAATTTTCCACAGTGTACGTGTACTTCAGCCAGGCTTCTGATGGAGTTCCACACAAGTCACAGATGAAACAGTGACACATGCTACAGGAAAAATAATCTCTAGTCCAGCAGCCGTACAGAAAACTCATAGTAAAATAGGGTATACTTGCATATATTCAAGAAAAGGCGGCTAACTTATTTATTTTTTATTTATTTATCATTAATTTGGACATGATACATAGATGTACAAAGAAATACAATGGTTAAGTGTACATGCCAGAAAACCCTTGTATGCAGAGCATTATGGGCAGGCTTAAAATTAACTTAAGATTAAATAAGCAATGATATATTCAGTGGTAAAAATTACAGTAAACAAATAACAATTAAGCAAAAAAAAAAAAAGCCAGACCAGAAGCCTGGCTACAAGCCCCGTAAGGGCGGGGACTGTGGCTAGGCCTGGGGACAGTTGGTCCCAAAGATGAGGGGGTACTTGTACCTCTACCCATGGGAGACTTAGGTCTCGACATACTTCCCAGACAGGGAGTCAAGGCCGGCTCACCACTATTGGAAAAGACCCGGGCCGGGAGAGTACCGGCGAATAATAAAAAAAAAAGCACAAATGAGTATATTTCAAAGACAGATCAATATGGTCATTTCATGTGTTACTGAACATTCAAGAGAATGGAGTATTCTGTTAAGTAATGTAATTAAAAAAACAAAGTGTGACAGGGTCACAGGTTATAATTTATGAGATGCAGTTATGCAGTATTTATTTAGTTGTGGGTGAGTAAGTGGGTAATTCGTATTATTAAAGACGGATCCAAAGGCCATTAGTTTAATATGTTTATTATGCACCCCATACCCATCCTGTGGGCGGTAGTCAAAAGATTACAGAGGTACATAATTGGTCCAGGGACTGGACTCCAAAGTTTTGATAGCTGAGCAAGTTACAGAGGCAATGAACTCACAATTTACAAAGGTAATGAACTCACAATTTACAAAGGTAATGAACTCACAATTTACAAAGGTAATGAACTCCAGGTAAGTCTGGTCACAATCATGACAAGTTACAAAGGTATTTACAGATTACAGAGGTACGTAATGGGTCCAGGGACTGGGCCCCCAAAGTTTTGATAGCTGAACTAGGTACAAAGGTAATGAGCTCACAAGTTACAAAGGTAATGAATTCTGTAGAATGGTTACTTACGTTTATACTTTGGCTACAATCATGAACAAATTATAGAGTAATGAGCAATTCACACTTCCACACCAAATATTGATTGTTGGTCACAACTGTAATGAGTTATTGGTGCAAATATTGATTGTTGAGTACACTCACACACACACACACACACACACACACACACACACACACACACACACACACACACACACACACACACACACACACACACACACACACTTTAGTTTAATATCTTTATGCACCCCATACCCATCCTGTGGGCGGTAGTCAAAAGATTACAAAGGTACATAATGGGTCCAGTGACTGGACCCCAAAGTTATGATAGCTGAACTAGTTACAAAGGTAATGAACTCCAGGTAGATCTGGTCACTAATCATGGCAAGTTACAGAGGTAATGAATCAGCTTCACTCCTATACATGGTTACAGTCATGAACAAATTACAAAGTAATGAACCACTGATACGTCCACACCTGGTCACAATTGTAATGAGTTATAAATACAAATATTAAGTGGATCATACACCCACACTAGCGCGCGCGCGCACATACACACACGAGGGCGCACGCACGGACATGTGCACACGAGCGTACAAATATATGCATACACACAAGGACGCACACCCACACACACACACCCACACACACACACACCAACACCCACACACACACACCCTCACACACACCCACACACACACCCTCACACACACCCACACACACACACACACACACACACACACACACACACACACACACACACACACCCACACACCCACACACGCACACACACACCCACACACGCACACACACACACACACACACACACGCACACACACACACACACCCTCACACACACCCGCACACACACCCTCACACACACCCACACACACGCACGCACACACACACACACACCCTCACACACACCCGCACACACACCCTCACACACACCCACACACACGCACACACACACACACACACACACACACACACACACACACACACACACACACACACACACACACACACACACACACACACACACACACACACATGCACACATGCACACATGTGGTAATGCTTTATTTACAGCTAGCAAAGTCAGGGTATTTCTCCAGAATGGTCTGCAATATACCACTGTGGATAAAATACTTAGCCATTTCTTGAACACTTCTGAGTGAGTTGTTTCTAAATTCATTAATTTTATCACACTCCAGTACATAATGACGCAAGGTGTGACAATAATCCATCTGGCAAAGTTTACATTTCGTTTGGTCTACATCTGGTGGTGGTGATTTAACCTGCCAAAGATACTTGTAACCCAGCCGGAGCCGGGCAGTAGTGACATCCAAGAGTCTGCTTATTTTGTTGGATGCACCATAGACATGTGGCTCCTCCTGCATGATGGAATGATGATAGATGGACTGACTTGTGTCAATCTCCCTAAGTCTTAAGTCAATAAAGTTCATTTGAAGTTCTTTTCGTATTATTGTTCTCAAACTGCTAAGTGACAACCCAAGATTGTAATCTACCCCCTCTTTGAAAGCATACAGCTTAGCCAATTTATCAGTTCTATCATGCATCTGAAGACCAATGTGAGATGGAATCCACAGCATGTGCACTCTGACTCCACTGTCCACAATCTTACCATATCTATGTCTGGCTTCTGACACAAGCATGCCACAATTTATACTTAATGAGTTGAGAGCATTTATGGATGACAGAGAATCAGTTACAATTAAAGTGTCAACCTTAGATACATGGACACATTTGAGTGCAAGGAGTATGGCAAACAGTTCTGTTTGAAGGGTAGAGGCCCAGTTATTGATGCGTGCTCCAATTTCTTTATGAGAGCCATCACTCTGTGTGACAACAGCAGCACTACCAGCTGCACCAGTGGACTGGTGAACAGAACCATCGACGTAAATAATTTGTGAAAGATTGTTCTGTGTGACTAAGTTATCAATACAGCTTAAGGCATCATGTTTGGCTTCAAGACGAAGCTTTGGTTGTGATTTAAGAAGAGTTTTGGGGGGAAATGGAGGAATGGTAGTTTGGAATGGGGTAATATCCCATGGAGCAGGGAAATGTCTCTGTTGTCCAACTTGATATAGATCATGTAGCTGGTTCATGCGGAGGTCGGTTCCAGTTTTTTCGATCCATCTGGAAGGATGTTCACCAGTGCTGAGGAAAGTTTGGAGGGCTTCTGTGCAGGGGTTTGAATGGGCTAGCCTAAGCATATTGACCCCAATAAGGATATTTCTTTCAGTAACACGATCTCTAATGCTTGGAATATTAAGTTCTTTCCGCATATTTAAAATTTTGGCAGTACGAGGGCATCCTAGGATGATCCTCATTGCTTCGTTTTGCAGTTTTTCCAGCCCTCCAAGCTTCCAGTCAGACACGAGTGCAAGTAGTGGCGCTGCATAATCAACCAATGATCTAATATAAGCAAGATACATCATTTTCACAATTTTAACATTAGCACCATACCTGGGATGAAAACCTGCCACAACTCTAAGTGCTCTCAGCCTTTCTTTGTATTGGCGACAAAGTCTCGTTACAACAGGTCCAAGTAGTGGAACCTCAAAGCCTAGATACCTGTATCTGCTTACATATTCTAGAAGAGACCCATCATGCAACTGGATCTGACGAACTGTGCCTCTCTGCCGAGGAGGACGCCTGTTGAGTATCTTTGTTTTATCCCCTGAGATTATTAACCCCAGGTCCTGACACGAGGCTAAAACATGATTAAGAATGTTTTGGGTGTTGGAGAATCCGGTAGTGTGAATCATTATGTCATCAGCAAAACTAACCATATAATGATGGGGCTGGCTAGGCATGGCATCAAGTAAGGCATTAATCAAAATGTTGAAAAGGGTGGGACTAAGCACACCTCCCTGTGGGGTTCCTAATTCAAAATCTTTAGTTACACTTCTATGTCCCTGGAACAACACAGACGACTTTCTGTTGGACAGGTAACCTTTAATCCAGCGGAGAAGCCATCCTCCAACATCCATTCTGGCAAGTTCACTAATGATTACATGTCTGTTGGCTACATCAAAAGCGGATTTAAGGTCAAGGAACGTAGTGTATGAGCTGTCAGTGTGCAGAGTGAGAAAGGTGGTAATGCAATGATGCACACTCCTTCCATGCATGAAGCCATGCAACCGGGGTGACAAGAATTCCTTAATTCTGTGCATAAGACGATTAAGAATCATCCTTTCAAATGTTTTACACAAGCAGCTAGTAAGGGATATTGGGCGAAATGAGTTTTGTTGATTGGGCTTTGGAATGGGAATAATGAGGCTATTGGTCCATGATTTAGGGAGCTCCCCAGTGACATAACTCATGTTATATAATTCAAGTAAAGGATTACCTGGTACTCGACACAGCAATCTGAGTATGTTGTAAGTAATACCATCCTCACCAGGCGACGTGGAGTTGCCCTTAGTTAGTGCTGCATCAAGTTCATAATTAGTGAAAGGAATGTTGCAGTCATCTGCCTTGCTGAGCATAAAGCAAACAAGTCTCTCCCTTGCATCATATTTGTCCATTAATTTCGCCTGTGTGGTACTGGGAAGACTGTCATAGCTAGATGTAGCAGCCCAAGCACTGACTAACTCATTCGCCCTATGCAAGGGATGAGGGTGCGCGATCTGCCCAGTTCTGTTACCCTTAATTCTATTTATGTCCCTCCATGCCCGGCATTGAGACCATTGACAAATTGTTCCCAGTCTGTTTGCCGCAGCTCTGTCATACGCTCTCTGGCAGCAGCAAGGGCAGTTTGGAAGAGGCTCAGCATTTCAGGGGTACGATGGTTTCTATAGGCTAGGCCTAGTCTGCGAGCAGTACGTTTGAGAAACATTAGGACGTGTTTCCATAAGACACCTGCTGTCCATGTTCATCCATCAATATAAAATGGGTACCTGGGTGTTAGTCGACTGGCGTGGGTCGCATCCTGGGACAAAACTGACCTAATTTGCGGCTTTCTATATAGTAGTATGTCACTGATGTCAGCTAGGACTGTATACCTTGTACATGTACTTGTAGAAATAAAGATATTATTATTATTATTATTATTATTATTATTATTATTATTATTATTATTATTATTATTATTATTATTATTATTATTATTATTATTATTGAAAGTTAAGACGCATGTGCAACATCTGGATATCTTTATTGTAGACGTTTCGCCATCCAGTGGCTTTATCAACACAGATTCTAGGAGATAATTAGAAGACAGTAGAACTATATACAAAAGATGAGGTAATCAGTCCCTCAGCCTTAGAGTTAGTGTTTACAGCATCGTGGTGGAGGAGAGTCTGGCGGTTATATAGGCGTCAGTGGATAAGGACGTGTAGCAGACGAGGACATAGTCACTGGTAGGCGGGATTTCCCAGTGGAAGTAGGTCCTTCCCAAAGAGATGGGTTAGTTGTAGCAGCCGTGAAGAAGGTCTTGTAAATGTCCTCTGAACCAAGACTCCATGATGTTGCAGTGTCTGACAAGTTGTGCAAGACAGGTATGAAATACCGACATGATGAAAGTTAACTTTCACATTGTCGGTATTTAATACCTTTCTTGCACATATTATTATTATTATTATTATTATTATTATTATTGTTATTATTATTATTATTATTATTATTATTATTATTATTATTATTATTATTATTATTATTATTATCAGAGAATGCTGTATCAAAATGATGTCTCTCGTCATCTTGAATTAGTAAGGAAAGAGTAATAAAGTTTTACTCGCTTGATATTGAAGAATGAGACACTTGTACAACATCTGGGAATCTTTACTGAGGAAACGTTCCGCCAGCCAATAGCTTCTTCTGAGGTCCAGTACAGAAAAGAACGGTGGACGATCAGGAGGAATTCGAGGTAATCTGTAGCTCAGTATACATAAGCCCTTTCTTCCCACATATCCTGTATTCTTTTGAAGACTGATGGACTGATTACATCGACTCCAGGCTGAGGGACTGATTACCTCAAACTCCTTTAACTATTCTATGTATTGGACTGATGAAGCCACTGTGTGGCGAAACGTTTCCACAATAAAGATACCCAAGTTTGCACATATGTCTAATTTATCTACAAAAACCTGGAGGTAGAAAGGAATGAATGGTATATACTAGCTGCTTGTGTAAAACATTCGAAAGGATGATTCTTAATCGTCTTATGCACAGAATTAAGCAATTCTTGTCTCCCCGGTTGCATGGCTTCATGCATGGAAGGAGTGTGCATCATTGCATTACCACCTTTCTCACTCTGCACACTGACAGCTCATACACTACCTTCCTTGACCTTCAATCCACTTTTGATGTAGCCAATCGACATGTAATCATTGGTGAACTTGCCAGAATGGATGTTGGAGGATGGCTTCTCCGCTGGATTAAAGGTTACCTGTCCAACAGAAAGTCGTCTGTGTTGTTCCAGGGACATAGAAGTGTAACTAAAGATTTTGAATTAGGAACCCCACAGGGAGGTGTGCTTAGTCCCACCCTTTTCAATATTCTGATTAATGCCCTACTTAATGTTATGCCTAGCCAGCCCCATCATTATATGGTTAGTTTTGCTGATGATATAATGATTCACACCACCGGATTCTCCAACACCCAAAACATTCTTAATCATGTACTAGCCTCGTGTCAGGATCTGGGGTTAATAATCTCAGGGGGTAAAACAAAGATACTCAACAGGCGTCCTCCTCGACAGAGAGGCACAGTTCGTCAGATCCAGGTGCATGATGGGTCTCTTCTAGAATGTGTAAGCAGATACAGGTATCTAGGCTTTGAGGTTCCATTACTTGGACCTGTTGTAACGAGATTTTGTCGCCAATACAAAGAAAGGCTGAGAGCACTTAGAGTTGTGGCAGGTTTTCATCCCAGGTATGGGATGAAAACCTGCCACAACTCTAAGTGCTCTCAGCCTTTCTTTGTATTGGCGACAAAGTCTCGTTACAACAGGTCCAAGTAGTGGAACCTCAAAGCCTAGATACCTGTATCTGCTTACATATTCTAGAAGAGACCCATCATGCACCTGGATCTGACGAACTGTGCCTCTCTGCCGAGGAGGACGCCTGTTGAGTATCTTTGTTTTACCCCCTGAGATTATTAACCCCAGATCCTGACACGAGGCTAGTACATGATTAAGAATGTTTTGGGTGTTGGAGAATCCGGTGGTGTGAATCATTATATCATCAGCAAAACTAACCATATAATGATGGGGCTGGCTAGGCATAACATTAAGTAGGGCATTAATCAGAATATTGAAAAGGGTGGGACTAAGCACACCTCCCTGTGGGGTTCCTAATTCAAAATCTTTAGTTACACTTCTATGTCCCTGGAACAACACAGACGACTTTCTGTTGGACAGGTAACCTTTAATCCAGCGGAGAAGCCATCCTCCAACATCCATTCTGGCAAGTTCACCAATGATTACATGTCGATTGGCTACATCAAAAGTGGATTGAAGGTCAAGGAAGGTAGTGTATGAGCTGTCAGTGTGCAGAGTGAGAAAGGTGGTAATGCAATGATGCACACTCCTTCCATGCATGAAGCCATGCAACCGGGGAGACAAGAATTGCTTAATTCTGTGCATAAGACGATTAAGAATCATCCTTTCGAATGTTTTACACAAGCAGCTAGTAAAGGATATTGGGCGAAATGAGTTTTGTTGATTGGTCCATGATTTAGGGGGCTCCCCAGTGATATAGCTCATGTTATATAATTCAAGTAATGGATTACCTGGTACTCGACACAACAATCTGAGTATGTTGTAAAAATACCATCCTCACCAGGCGACGTGGAGTTGCCCTTAGTTAGTGCTGCATCAAGTGCATTAGTGAAAGGAATGTTGCAGTCATCTGCCTTGCTGAGCATAAAGCAAACAAGTCTCTCCCTTGCATCATATTTGTCCATTAATTTCGCCTGTGTGGTACTGGGAAGATTGTCATAGTTAGATGTAGCAGCACAAGCACTGGCTAACTCATTCGCCCTATGTAAGGGATGAGGGTGTGCTATCTCCCCAGTTCTGTTACCCTTAATTCTATTTATGTCTCTCCATGCCCGGCTAAGTGGGGTGTGAGCATTAAGACCATTGACAAATTGTTCCCAGTCTGTTTGCCGCAGCACTGTCATACGCTCTCTGGCAGCAGCAAGGACAGTTTGGAAGAGGCTCAGCATTTCAGGGGTACGATGTTTACTATAGGCTAGGCCTAGTCTGCGAGCAGTGCGTTTCAGTGTTTGAAGTTTAGAATCATTGTAATAGGTATGGTTTTTATAAGATTTATGATTGTTATGGAAGTCATTTGGATTTAGAGTAGTAGGAGGTTTCAGAGGCGGCTCTAAGAAGTTCTGAATACTGCTCACAAGGTCATTGTTAAAAGTCTCGACAGAGGTACACTCATAGGAATTATACCAGTCAGTCACATGTGCAACAAAGTCATCATGCTGATCAGGGGAAACATTAAAACGTTTCCGTTTGACTATCCCACCAGGGAGGATAGTATTACCAATATCTAGGGAGGTTAGCCTTGGGAAATGATCAGACGCTATATCTGTTACAATGGAAGACTCACAGATGGCAGAAGTAATGTTGAAGACAAGACACAGATCAAGGATGCCTCCATAGATATGTGTGGGTTCAAGGTCACCTACAATTTGCACATTATCATGACTGTTTAAGAGTGACAACAGTTGATTACCATTACGATTACCAAACTGAGAGTTTCCAATGCTTTTGTGTCTTGCATTATAATCACCAATAATAAGAGTAGGTTCAGACTGAGCACAAGTTGGGAGCTCCAAGTAATTAAACTTATCAGCAGGAGCATACAAGTTAAATATGTTGAGAGCAGAGTTCCCAATATAAATCCTAACACCGTGATACTGTAGCCCCTCTGTTTTCTTACGTGCAAGAAGTTGATGGGGAAGTGATTTTTTAATATATAGAACACAAGAGTTAGTAGATTTGAAATTATATGCAACAAATGATGGCAATTTAGGGGGTTGAGATTTTTTTCAGGGACTCTGCACTCTTGTAGACACACAACATCAATGTATTCAGTGGTTACTTTATGGTGAAGGTCAGAAAATCTGTTTTTAAGTGACGCAATATTCCAACTTAAAATGGATAGTTTATACGAGTTTGGTTCCATTATAAAAGTCCAGGGATAGAATTAAATTTCTCAGCAAAATGAAAAAACTTACCAAATAACAAACAGACATAATCAATATAAATATCATCAATATTATCCTTATCCACGAGTCTCTTAAGTGCACTTCCACTATGGAGACCTCTTGGGAGTCTTTGTTTACAGAGGGCACGGCGCTCTATGTCTGTGAATGTATGGAAGGTGGCACTATCCCTCGCACTCACCTCTCCACTTTTATTACACTCATCACTATCATCACATGTGAGTAGAAGGGGTGGAGGTGAGCAGTGCCAGCAGGTGGTGCCAGAAGGGATGGGTGTTGTGTGTGGAGAGCATAACAGACATGGTCCCCAAGGCCCTGGTAGGCATGCAAAAGGAGCAGTGGGGCAGCGAGGGCAGATACTTTAGCTCAGGCCTACGGTGTATGACTATAAATGCTAATGGCTTGTGTGCGAGAGTGAAGTGTGAATGGTTGTATATGTTTTTGTGTCGGCATTGCATGGATGTCATTTTCATTCAAGAACATAACTGTAAGGTTGGCACGGTGTTTGATGTGAATGGTTATTGGAGTTTTGTTATGCCCTCAACACAGTTGAAGGGGTGGGGATGATCTTAATCAGGGAGGCAAGCCCGTTTGTGTTGCTCAGAAGCAAAAGGGGTGAGGGTAGGGTCTTGCGTGTGGATGGATGGTGCCAGTGAATGTTGCCAGTGTTAAGACAGCCTTTGTCAGGGAAGATTTGGTATACTTCTTTCATAGTTTGCTGCCTTTAGTGATTGTGGGGGGAGATTGGATTTGCATTGTCCACCGGGCTGATGTGGCACTAAGGGGGGCAGGCTTCTTTTTGCATGTCTTAAGGGAGCTTTTACGGGATGTTCACTTGCAGGATGCATTCGTTGGGGGTTCATGGAAGGTAGAGCATATTATGTGTGGAAGGGCTATGGGGCATGGTTGGATAGGATCTATGTCATGCAGAATGTGGTTGTTGAGTCTTTTGGTACCATTGTGATGCCGTTTTCAGAACATAGGGTGGTAGTGGCAGAGGTGGGGTGGGAGTTGCTGGTGTGGAGGCAGGCAGGATACTGGAAATTAAATACAAAGGTAATAGAGGATGAGGTGATGGGCAGTTTTGTGACTTTATGGGAGATGCTCAAGGTGGAGGGGCGGTCTGTTGAGGATGTAGTGGGTCAGTGGGGATGGCGTGGCAAAGGAATGAATTCATAAATTCTATGTCCGTGAGGGGAAAGGGATCAATCAACTGCATTACTGCTTGTCTAAATACCTGGAACATCGATTAAGGGGTATGGGAGTGTTGACGGGGGTTTATCCAGTGGAGGAGATAGACGTGTTGAAGAGTTGGATCCAGGAGTTGCAAAACAAGAGATTTGAGGCAGTGGGGGCACTGGTGGAGGTGGACGAAGTGTTGTTGGGTGATAGGCCATTGGCATGCATAATGCGTGGTCAACATCAATAATGGAAGGCCACCACTCTGACACAGATGGAGGTGCAAGGTATGGTGGAGCAATATTATGAGGGGCAGGTGCTGTGGTCAATGGAGGATATGGGTGTGTATGCAGATTGGTGGTTCAAAGGCTATTGGAAAAGTTGAGGCATGGAGGTGGAGGATTTAGGAGGGGTATGTGGGGGCATATCGAGTTACCTCGGGAAGAGTGATAGAACACCACTGGGGGGGAGACATTAAGGAGGAGGAAATCTGGCAGCCATTGGCAGGGATGTGTAAGGGAAAGGCACCAGGTGTGGATGGGTTGCCATGTGAATTTTATATGCAGCACTGGGAACTGATGAGTGGCTTCCTGGTTTGGCTGCTGAATGCGATGAAGGAGGGGGGCAGATTGGGGGAGGGGCAAGCAACTGTGGTGGTGATGTTGGTGCTGAAGATGTTGCAGCAGCATATACTCAGAGACTATCATGCTATTTTGTTGTTGTGTGCTGATTACAAACTTTTTGCAAAGGTGTTAGGGGAGTGTTGAAAGTGCATTGTTGATAGGGTAATTTCACAGAGTCAGTTTGGCCTACCTGGTAGATCGATAGAGGCAGGACATGGGATCCTCAGGGATTTTGTAAAGGAGATGGGGGGAGGGTAGAAGGGGGGGGTAGTTGGCATTGGACTGGAAGGGGGCTTATGACAGCAACCACCCAGGGAAGTACTACCGTCCTGCCAGATGACTGTGAAACAAAAACCTGTAATTGTTTTGCATGATGGTAGGATTGCTGGTTTCTTTTTCTGTCTCATAAACACGCTAAGATAACAGGGATATCTTGCTACTCCTACTAACACTTTGGTCACACTTCACAGACACGCACATGCATATATATATATACATACATCTAGGTTTTTCTCCTTTTTCTAAATAGCTCTTGTTCTTTTTTATTTCTTCTATTGTCCATGGGGAAGTGGAAAAGAATCTTTCCTCCGTAAGCCATGCGTGTCGTATGAGGCGACTAAAATGCCGGGAGCAATGGGCTAGTAACCCCTTCTCCTGTATACAATTACTAAAAAAGAGAAGAAGAAAAACTTTATAAAACTGGGTTGCTTAAATGTGCGTGGATGTAGTGCGGATGACAAGAAACAGATGATTGCTGATGTTATGAATGAAAAGAAGTTGGATGTCCTGGCCCTAAGCGAAACAAAGCTGAAGGGGGTAGGAGAGTTTCAGTGGGGGGAAATAAATGGGATTAAATCTGGAGTATCTGAGAGAGTTAGAGCAAAGGAAGGGGTAGCAGTAATGTTAAATGATCAGTTATGGAAGGAGAAAAGAGAATATGAATGTGTAAATTCAAGAATTATGTGGATTAAAGTAAAGGTTGGATGCGAGAAGTGGGTCATAATAAGCGTGTATGCACCTGGAGAAGAGAGGAATGCAGAGGAGAGAGAGAGATTTTGGGAGATGTTAAGTGAATGTATAGGAGCCTTTGAACCAAGTGAGAGAGTAATTGTGGTAGGGGACTTGAATGCTAAAGTAGGAGAAACTTTTAGAGAGGGTGTGGTAGGTAAGTTTGGGGTGCCAGGTGTAAATGATAATGGGAGCCCTTTGATTGAACTTTGTATAGAAAGGGGTTTAGTTATAGGTAATACATATTTTAAGAAAAAGAGGATAAATAAGTATACACGATATGATGTAGGGCGAAATGACAGTAGTTTGTTGGATTATGTATTGGTAGATAAAAGACTGTTGAGTAGACTTCAGGATGTACATGTTTATAGAGGGGCCACAGATATATCAGATCACTTTCTAGTTGTAGCTACACTGAGAGTAAAAGGTAGATGGGATACAAGGAGAATAGAAGCATCAGGGAAGAGAGAGGTGAAGGTTTATAAACTAAAAGAGGAGGCAGTTAGGGTAAGATATAAACAGCTATTGGAGGATAGATGGGCTAATGAGAGCATAGGCAATGGGGTCGAAGAGGTATGGGGTAGGTTTAAAAATGTAGTGTTAGAGTGTTCAGCAGAAGTTTGTGGTTACAGGAAAGTGGGTGCAGGAGGGAAGAGGAGCGATTGGTGGAATGATGATGTAAAGAGAGTAGTAAGGGAGAAAAAGTTAGCATATGAGAAGTTTTTACAAAGTAGAAGTGATGCAAGGAGGGAAGAGTATATGGAGAAAAAGAGAGAGGTTAAGAGAGTGGTGAAGCAATGTAAAAAGAGAGCAAATGAGAGAGTGGGTGAGATGTTATCAACAAATTTTGTTGAAAATAAGAAAAAGTTTTGGAGTGAGATTAACAAGTTAAGAAAGCCTAGAGAACAAATGGATTTGTCAGTTAAAAATAGGAGAGGAGAGTTATTAAATGGAGAGTTAGAGGTATTGGGAAGATGGAAGGAATATTTTGAGGAATTGTTAAATGTTGATGAAGATAGGGAAGCTGTGATTTCGTGTATAGGGCAAGGAGGAATAACATCTTGTAGGAGTGAGGAAGAGCCAGTTGTGAGTGTGGGGGAAGTTCGTGAGGCAGTAGGTAAAATGAAAGGGGGTAAGGCAGCCGGGATTGATGGGATAAAGATAGAAATGTTAAAAGCAGGTGGGGATGTAGTTTTGGAGTGGTTGGTGCAATTGTTTAATAAATGTATGGAAGAGGGTAAGGTACCTAGGGATTGGCAGAGAGCATGCATAGTTCCTTTGTATAAAGGCAAAGGGGATAAAAGAGAGTGCAAAAATTATAGGGGGATAAGTCTGTTGAGTGTACCTGGTAAAGTGTATGGTAGAGTTATAATTGAAAGAATTAAGAGTAAGACGGAGAATAGGATAGCAGATGAACAAGGAGGCTTTAGGAAAGGTAGGGGGTGTGTGGACCAGGTGTTTACAGTGAAACATATAAGTGAACAGTATTTAGATAAGGCTAAAGAGGTCTTTGTGGCATTTATGGATTTGGAAAAGGCGTATGACAGGGTGGATAGGGGGGCAATGTGGCAGATGTTGCAAGTGTATGGTGTAGGAGGTAGGTTACTGAAAGCAGTGAAGAGTTTTTACGAGGATAGTGAGGCTCAAGTTAGAGTATGTAGGAAAGAGGGAAATTTTTTCCCAGTAAAAGTAGGCCTTAGACAAGGATGTGTGATGTCACCGTGGTTGTTTAATATATTTATAGATGGGGTTGTAAGAGAAGTAAATGCGAGGGTCTTGGCAAGAGGCGTGGAGTTAAAAGATAAAGAATCACACACAAAGTGGGAGTTGTCACAGCTGCTCTTTGCTGATGACACTGTGCTCTTGGGAGATTCTGAAGAGAAGTTGCAGAGATTGGTGGATGAATTTGGTAGGGTGTGCAAAAGAAGAAAATTAAAGGTGAATACAGGAAAGAGTAAGGTTATGAGGATAACAAAAAGATTAGGTGATGAAAGATTGAATATCAGATTGGAGGGAGAGAGTATGGAGGAGGTGAACGTATTCAGATATTTGGGAGTGGACGTGTCAGCGGATGGGTCTATGAAAGATGAGGTGAATCATAGAATTGATGAGGGAAAAAGAGTGAGTGGTGCACTTAGGAGTCTGTGGAGACAAAGAACTTTGTCCTTGGAGGCAAAGAGGGGAATGTATGAGAGTATAGTTTTACCAACGCTCTTATATGGGTGTGAAGCGTGGGTGATGAATGTTGCAGCGAGGAGAAGGCTGGAGGCAGTGGAGATGTCATGTCTGAGGGCAATGTGTGGTGTGAATATAATGCAGAGAATTCGTAGTTTGGAAGTTAGGAGGAGGTGCGGGATTACCAAAACTGTTGTCCAGAGGGCTGAGGAAGGGTTGTTGAGGTGGTTCGGACATGTAGAGAGAATGGAGCGAAACAGAATGACTTCAAGAGTGTATCAGTCTGTAGTGGAAGGAAGGCGGGGTAGGGGTCGGCCTAGGAAGGGTTGGAGGGAGGGGGTAAAGGAGGTTTTGTGTGCGAGGGGCTTGGACTTCCAGCAGGCATGCTTGAGCGTGTTTGATAGGAGTGAATGGAGACAAATGGTTTTTAATACTTGACGTGCTGTTGGAGTGTGAGCAAAGTAACATTTATGAAGGGATTCAGGGAAACCGGCAGGCCGGACTTGAGTCCTGGAGATGGGAAGTACAGTGCCTGCACTCTGAAGGAGGGGTGTTAATGTTGCAGTTTAAAAACTGTAGTGTAAAGCACCCTTCTGGCAAGACAGTGATGGAGTGAATGATGGTGAAAGTTTTTCTTTTTCGGGCCACCCTGCCTTGGTGGGAATCGGCCGGTGTGATAATAAAAAAAAAAAAAAAATATGTGGGGGCATATCGAGTTACCTCGGGAAGAGTGATAGAACACCACTGGGGGGGAGACATTAAGGAGGAGGAAATCTGGCAGCCATTGGCAGGGATGTGTAAGGGAAAGGCACCAGGTGTGGATGGGTTGCCATGTGAATTTTATATGCAGCACTGGGAACTGATGAGTGGCTTCCTGGTTTGGCTGCTGAATGTGATGAAGGAGGGGGGCAGATTGGGGGAGGGGCAAGCAACTGTGGTGGTGATGTTGGTGCTGAAGATGTTGCAGCAGCATATACTCAGAGACTATCATGCTATTTTGTTGTTGTGTGCTGATTACAAACTTTTTGCAAAGGTGTTAGGGGAGTGTTGAAAGTGCATTGTTGATAGGGTAATTTCACAGAGTCAGTTTGGCCTACCTGGTAGATCGATAGAGGCAGGACATGGGATCCTCAGGGATTTTGTAAAGGAGATGGGGGGAGGGTAGAAGGGGGGGGTAGTTGGCATTGGACTGGAAGGGGGCTTATGACATGGTAGAGTGAATGGCTGTACGAAGTATCCTCCTGCTCAGAGCTTCAGGGAGGAAATAGTGGGTTGAGTGGGCACATTGTACAGGGGGGTATGCATTCACATGCAGATGAATGGGCATGTGGGGGCAGTGATCATGGGCAGAGGTCTCTGACAGGGGTGCCCAGATATGCAGGAGGAGAGATGGGGGGTGGAGAGGGAATGGCAGGGTCTGGTGGGGTATGTAGATAACATGACCATTTTAGTAGATGAGAGGACAAGGTTGGGTGAGTTGGGAGACATTGTCCGGCTATATGGGGGCACGACAGACATGGTCATAAATGGGGAGAAGTATCTCATCTTGGATTTGGAGACATGGGAGAGGTGTGTGGAGTGGGGTTGTCCAGTGGTACAGAAGTGTGTGGGGAGCTTGAAGATCTGTGGCATTGTTTATGCAGGGGACCTGGCATAGGCACGGGAGGCTAATTCAGATGAGTTGGCAGACTGTGTGGAGAAGCAGTTTGGGGTGCTGCGACCATCCCACATAACTCTTCTACAGTGTGCAATTGTGGTAAATGTGCTGTTGTATAGCAAGATTTGGCATGTTGCTAATGTGTTCCCATTGACTGGGCCAGTGATTCATCATATCCAACGGAGAGTGTTCAGGGTTTTGTGGGGCTCAGGGTGTGACTGGCTGAGAAGGGAGGTGGTAACGTTGCCGGTGCACTGGGGTGGCCTTTGGTGTCTTGGATTAATGGCGCTGGGTTAAATGCATGTTAATTTGGTGAGAAGTACTGAGGGCGGTGGATTTCCATGAGGGGCATTTGAGGAAGATGCATGATGTGCTGAGGGGCTTGTATAGGGGGGTTGAGTTGAATGAGTATGAGACGGTCTTATGTGCGATGGCAATGGCTCATGAGCCTGGTAAAAACAGGGTGGGGGTCTTGTAGAGGGTGCTCGTGGGGAGGGCAGTGATGCCAGTATGCTCTGTATGATTGAGGAAATATTTGGAGGAGTTTCAGTAGAATGTTGTTAAGTCCCTGGGTGTGTGAGGTGAAGCTCCGGTTTTTGCATGGCATTTTGCCGTCGGGTGCAGTACTGCGTGATAGGAGGGTCAGGGGAGAGGGGCGGTGTGGGATATATGGGGGTGAGGAAACAGCGTTTCATGTCGTATTTTTTTTGTGTGACAGGTTGGGAGGATCAGGGAATGGATTAGTCACACAGTGGCAAGGGAAGAGGGGGATGTGTCATTGCTGAGGCACTAAGCTTGGACGTGGGGGGGCGGTCGAGGGAGTGGCATGTAACATCGTGTGCATGATGGTGGATTTTGTCTACATCTCATGGAGCATGAGGGGAAAGGATGAGTGGGGGGTGTGCGGAAGTGGGTACTTGTGGCAACGTTCTACAGAAAGGTGTGGAGGAATAGGAACATTTATGGGAATAGGTGGGAGGAGCGATTTTCGGTGAGTTATAGAACTCTCACAGTGAAAGGTATGCTTGAGATGTAAGGGGTGTGTGGAGAAGAGGAGATGACATGTGGGTGGTTGGGGGAGGTGGGATCTCAGGGGGAAGTAACAGGCTTGCCACCAGGTGAGAGTGGGGTTTGGGTAGGGGCAGGATGCATTGTGGCAGGTGTGGTATGGTCTGCTACATAATGGCAGTGTCAGTTCAGTGTGCCTAGACGGTGGCGTGCTGGTGTCCAGTCTTCAGATGTGTCTGCGAATTGTGGCATATGAGGTGTATTAGGTCCTGCATAGAGTTGTCGCTACCTGCACCTGTGAGTGCCAGAGGTACACTGGTGTGGTTGAGGGAGGCGTATGCCATCGGTGTGTGTATATGCATTTTGGCCTGGTGCCGGTGTGATCTCAGGGTGCCGTATTATGTTATGCTGTGCCATGTTTTGTTCTGTTATGTTGTGTTATGTTATGCTGTATAATATTCTATTATGTTACGTTGTGCAATGTTAAGTTGTGCTTGTTGCTATGTTTAATATGCAGGTCTCGGTGTCTGTAGCGGAACTTCTAGGTAGTCTGACACACTGTGAGAAGCCATTTGTAATGGCTTGTGTATCTTTGTTTGTAATATCTTGGCTAGAAGTAGGTTGATGTGTGGAGTGTGTAGGGGCGGGCAAGTGGCATAATAGTGGCATAGTAGTGACATTTTAGTGCAATTCTTGGACATGCATGAGTGTTCTCAGTGCTTCTGTCTAGTGACTGAACCAATGTACTGTATTCATTTTTATTATATGTATGGGCGGAATTTGTATCCGCTTACCAGTGGGAGGTTTATGTTCTGCCATCGGATGGCTGGGATAGGGGGGAGTCGGGAAGGCTGAGAGAGTGGCGGTCAGTGGTTGTTCAATGGGTGCTGATTTGTTAATATACATCCGATGTTTGCTGACTGTACCATTAATGTTGTACCTGTTTAAAACTAGGTTGTTTTAGGTGGGGCTGGCTTATATATTGTTTAGAGCTTGTTGAGTCTCTTTTATGTATTATTATGTAACTGTACTGACATGTTTTAAATAAAATAAAAAAAAAATGTTTAAAAGGGTGGACCGGCAAACCAGCGGAAGGTCTCGGTCAAATGACCACAAGTTCCAGCTGTGGGTCATCATAGGACTAAGATATTATGTCCCAGTTCAGTACATCCACACTTACTACTGTGCAATCTATATCTACAGGGCCTTAAACTCTAATATCAACCTTGACCTAAAACGCTTTCTTGATAGTTGTGACAGAACCCACAGGCATAACACCAGAAACAAACATCTCTACGACATTCCCCGTGTCCGACTAAACCTTTACAAAAATTCAATGTATGTCAAAGGCCCTAAAATCTGGAATACCCTACCTGAGAACTCTAGAACTGCAGACACATTCATCACCTTCAAAACTACCATTAGAAAACATCTTATCTCCCTGATACACCCCGTCAACTAACTACACAAATACCACCTGGTGGTTCACACTTACACTCGCTCACTCATTTGACCATAAACAGAAATATTAATCTTAGTCTTAAAATAATGAATCCTGTGATACTCCAATACTGAAACTATATACTGTGCCAAAACAAAAGCATTCACATTGCTAAACTCATAAACTAGTATTTAGTCACTTAGCCATAATACCAACTTACCTCATAATTTGTAATATTTTACAATTAAGAATAAAACTAAGTATGCCCGAAATGCCTAGCCATGCTAAGTGTTCTAGTGGTACACTCTGTAATCACAATTTTACTACATGTAAACCAAACAATAACCAAATTTCTGTAAACTCAGCATTGTAATCCTTATAGAGAATAAACTTTGAATTTGAATTGAATTTGAATTTGAATGTATTTATTGTATTCATAATGCCATTGGAATACGAAACGTTATATGACGAAGTGATATTTTATTTTACAAGATGAACGGTAAACCAACAGATGATTAGATTTTAATTTGATTAGATTAGATTAGATTTTAATTAGTAAAAATAATTATTGATGTCGTTCAGAAAGCACTAAACCTTTTTGGATCATACAGTGCCTTAGGGAATAAAAGCAGTCAGATATTTTCACCCCCACCATGGCATCTCCTTCACAGGGTCAAAACATCGTATACAAATGTCTCAGCTCAAAATTCAATATTTTTTATTTCACAGTGTAGTATACAAACTGTAGTTTACATGTAACAAAATATTATTAAGCAGTCCTGTAGCTCGATCGGTAGCGCATTCAACCCACACACTGAGGCCCAGAGTTCGAATCTCTGGTACTGCTGGATAACATTAGGCTGTTTCCATATAGAGATAAGATAAGATTTTCATCGGATTTTTAACCCCGGAGGGTTAGCCACCCAGGATAACCCAAGAAAGTAAGTGCATCATCGAGGACTGTTTAACTTATTTCCATTGGGGTCCTTAATCTTGTCCCCCAGGATGCGACCCACACCAGTCGACTAACACCCAGGAACCTATTTGCTGCTAGGTGAACAGGACAATAGGTGTAAGGAAACACATCTAAATGTTTCCACTCGCCGGGAATCGAACCCGAGCCCTCCGTGTGTGAAGCGGCAGCTTTAGCCACCATAAGACTCCTGCTGTCCATGTTCACCCATCAGTATACAATGGGTACTTGGGTGTTAGTCGACTGGTGTGGGTCGCATCCTGGGATAAAACTGAATTAATTTGCCTGAGAATTGTCCTCATCGCTCTCGGGCCTTGTGGACCTACTGCCCAGACGCTCCTCAGTTACCTGGCTGCAGTGGTGTGAGGTGGTGCTGTTGCACCTCTGTTGACACCTCAGGAAAATTACTGCTGTCAACATGGCGGTTTGTCATAGGCGCCGCATTAATACTATTGGTATTGAACTTCTCCTGGGGATGATTTCGCCTAGTTCAGCGCAGGTTCTCTTACCAGAGAGACATATGGAATTCAAGATGGAGAATTATATGGAGTGGCTTTAAATGGAGTGCATAGAATCTTTGTGAAACTGCTCACTGCAATGGTTTATGAATCGTTGGTTACTCGTTTCCAGGACGTGAGTCTTGATGTTACACCTGCTGTACGTGTGAGACTGGTTGATGTATCCAGGCATTATACCTGGATAAAGTTATGTAACGTCCCCTTTGAGGCGGATGAAGCTGATATCAGAAAAGTCTTCGAGAAATATGGGACAGTTCATTTTGCCCAGCATGGTATGTGGGTAGCAGGTGCCTACACAGGTTTGCCAGAAGGTACTTTTAACCTTAAAATGACATTGAGACATCCTATACCATCTTACGTTTATCTTCAGGACTTCAGGACACAGGTCATGGTTCTATATCCTGGGCAAAGGCATACGTGTTGCCTATGTGGTGAGTATGACCACATAGCTGCAGCATGTGAGAAAAAGAGATGTGTACCTGAACCTGTGGTAAAAGTCGCAGCCCCTGTCTTACGGGTGGCAGGTGAGGATCAATCACCTGAGGGAAGGCCTGGTCGTTTGTGGAGTGAAATGGTGGACCAAGCTTTTAGGACTGGGGGTGAGTCCCCCCCCCTCAGTTCTCTGCCCCGGAATCTTCTTCAGTGACTTCTGCAGGGATGGTACCACGGGAGGAAGTGTTGGAAATAGAGGAAGAATTGGAGGAAGTTTTGAAGACCTTGTCACCGCCTGAGGAGAATGTTACATCTGAGCAAGAAGTAGCTGGAGAGTTAACGCTTCCAACTTGTCAACGATATGAGAATTTGGGGAACAATGATGTGATGGAGACGTCAGTGGGATTAGTAAATCATTGTAAGGTGGATGTTGAGGTTCACCGTGAGGCTTCCCCAGACCATGTTATGGGGGACATGATTGTAACTAGGAAACGGGCAGCTACGTCAGACTCGGATGATGTACTGATGCCAGCGCAGAGGCCTGGGAAGCAGACTGGAATGGTAGGAGAGGGAAGAGGTGGTGATGGGAGAGGTCATGATAAGAAACATAGGAAGAAGGGAGGAGGGAAAGAAGGTATTGTGAAGATAACATACAGAAATACTTATTCTAGTGGTAAAATGAGTGAGGAGAAGAGGCAGGGGTGGAAAATTTAAAAGGCCTTCGGTGTATGACTGTCAATGTTAATGGTTTATGTAGTAGAATAAAGAGAGAATGGTTGTGCATGTTTCTTAATAAATATAGAGTGGATGTTGTGTTCCTCCAGGAACATAATTTCAAGGAGGGTAAGGTGTTAGAGGTAGCAGGTTATCAAGTAATGACCCTGCCAACTACCCGTTTAAAAGATGGTGTGGGTATTTTAATAAAGGAGATGAGCCCGTTTGTTTTGCAGAGAAGTGAGGGGAAGGGGAAGAGTGTTGCGTGTGGATGGGTCATGGATGGGTAAGTGTGTATCTTTTGTAAGTGTGTATGTGCCTGCGGAGAATAGCATGCAGGTAAGGAAGGATTTTGTGTGCGAGGATCTTGTCTAATTTTTGCGTGCACTTCCGGAAGTAGCAATAGTGGGGGGTGACTGGAACTGCGTTATTAGGGCGGCTGACATAGAACCAAAAGGGGCAGGGCATATGTCTGTAACTCTCAGGGATTTGATGAGGGACGTTAGGTTACATGATGTGTTTGGGGGGTGTGGGAAACAGAACATACTTTTGTTAGGAGGGGATACGCAGCGAGGTTAGAGTGTATCTTTCTCAAGGGGTTGTCTTGAAATCTTTTAATACCGTTGAGGCGGCTATGTCAGATCATAGGGCTGTAGTGATGGAAGTAGGGTGGGAGGAGATGGCGGAAATATATAGTAGTTGAAATCTTGAATCTTGAGTAGCTGGCAGCAGGCTAGGTCACATCAGAGGGTAGAACACATATGGGAGTTATAGGAGTAACTGAGGAGGCAGGTTAGCAATGGAGCCATTTTCAAACTTTTTGAAGCTGCTTCTAGATAGGTGGTATAATTTAGCCTTGTTGCTGAAGGTGAAACGTAGAGGCTTGATGAACTCAAGAACTTGGGTGAGTGTGAAGTGAAGCGGTGATTCACATGCATACTTGACTGTTCCAGCACCGAGGCTTTTGTAGAGTTCAGTACAGGTCATGGTGTCAGTATTTGAAGGAGAAGTGTAAAAGGTAAGGTTTTCCCATGAGGGTTTACTGGAGTGGGGTTGGTCAAATGTTTGTTAGTGGGATGAATTGTAAAAGACCTGCCTAGTATGGGCCAACAGGCCTGCTGCAGTGTTCCTCCTTTCTTATGTTCTTATGTTCTTATTGGAAATTGTTGAGTGATGAAGAAGGTTTGGAGGATTTTTCTATTTTATGGAAAGAGCTTTACAAGGAAGCTCAGGAGGTGGATGACATTGTAACATGGTGGGATTCTGTGGCTAAAGAAAGGATAAGAAAGTACTATGTGAGAGAGGGTAAACGTATAAATAATTTAAAATATGGGCTTGTGAATTATTTAGAGGATCGATTAAGAGGTTGTTATGGGCATGGGATGGTTGGTGGTGTTTATCCCATGGACGAAATAGTAGACATAAAAGAGAGATTGCGAACATTGCAAAATGATTGGTTTCAAGTGGTAAGGGTGCAAGCAGGTCTAGAAGAAGTTTTGTGGGGAAGACAAACCGTCAGCATGTTGCGACATCAAAAGCACAGGCAGGCGCTGACAGCTATCCCGAGATTAGAGGTAAATGAGGCGATGGGGATCTATAGAGCAGGGCAGGAGATAAGAAATACAAAGGGTATGAGTGCATATGTGGATATGTGGTATAAAAAGTACTGGACAAGTGGGGGTGTGGATGATGTGGAGTTAGACAGGGTGTGTACATATGCAACGTGCAATTTAGGTAATAGTGATAGGACGGCTTTGGGTGGGGTTATTACTGCAGAGGAAATAGAGATTGCTTTACAGGGCATGAAGAAGAAAAAAGCCCCGGGTATTGACGGTCTACCGGTGGAATTTTATTTACAGCATTGGGCGTTGATAGGAAATTTCATGGTTAGGTTATTTAATTGTATGAAGGAGAAAGGTAAGTTAGGAGATAAGCAGATTACAGCGATTGTGATGCTGGTCCTGAAAGGTAAGGGGCAGCCCACCCTTCGGGAGTTTCAGGCAATATCGTTATATGCGGACTATAAGGTTTTTGCAAAAATTTTAGGTAATAGGGTTAAAGTGTAATGGGGAGGGTCGTATCGAAATCGCAGTTTGGGCTGCCCGGAAGGTCGATGATTGAAGGACACGGGATTCTGAGGTTTGTGGAGTCCAAAGAGGGGGAGGGGGTGGCTTTACTGGCTTTGGACTGGCAGGCAGCCTATGATAGAGTGGAAAGGCGTGCACTGCTGGGTATACTTAGGAGACAAGGTTATGGGGAAGAAATAGTTGATTGGGTAAATACGCTGTATAGGGGAGCACAAATGAGGGTACAAATAAATGGGTGTATGGGGAGGGGATTTGTGATGGGTAGAGGTCTCAGGCAGGGGTGTCCCATGTCACAGATCTTATTTGGGTGTTTTCAGGACCCCTTTTATAGAATGGTTGAACGTACCATCAATACCCGGGGTGAGGGTGGGGTTGAGGGAGGGACGCTTTGGCCGGGATTAAGAGGTTATGTAGATGATACAACTGTTCTGGTTCATGAAAGGATGCCTGTGAAAGTATTGGACGATGTTGTGCGAGTGTTTGAACATGCCACGGGTATGAAGGTAAACAGTGAGAAGTCAATGCTCATGGGGTTGGGCACTTGGAAAGGGGAGGGTAAGGTGAGTTGTACTGTTGTTAAAAAGTGTGCGGTGTAGCTAAAGATTTGTGGTATTATATACAAGGATGACATGGATGTGGCGCGTGAGGAAAACTCTGATAGGTTGTTAGAAAGGATCGTGAGACGTCTCAGTGTTCTGAGGCCCCAGCATCTCACTTTGGCCCAACGTGTGATTGTCGTAAATGTTTTATTGTATAGTAAGGTTTGGCATGTTGCGGCTGTGTTCCCGATTACAGGGACGGCGATTGCGAGAATTTTGAGAAGGGTGTTTAAATTTTTGTGGGGATCATGTTGTGATTGGTTAAGAAGAGAGGTTGTTATGTTACCGGTGTGCCAGGGTGGGTTGGGATTGATGGATCTAAGACGGAGGGCTAAATGTGTTTCTTAAATGGGAGGTATTGCGCGTGGGCGTGAACGGCGGGAAATATAGAACAGGTATATATGAGGATGAAGAAGTGGTATGGAAGCGTTGAATTGAGGGAATGTGAAATTGTTCTATGGGCCTTGTTGTTGGTTAGGGAACGGAGAAACATTCAAATATGGGTTTTGTGTAGGTTACTGGCGGGTAAGTGTGTTGCCCCTGTTGAGGGTTTGTTCCCCATGTACTCGTGGAGAAACATTTGGTATAGATTTAGCAAGCTGAAATTATTGCCTAGGGTGCGTGATGCTATGTTTCGTTTTTTGCATGGTATCTTGCCATCAGGGGCCATACTAAGTACTAGGAGGGTAGTAGAGGGAGGGGGCTGTGGTTTTTGTGGAGGGGACGACACAGCATTCCATGTAGTTTATTTTTGTGAAGGGTTAGAAGATGTCAGGGGTTGCTTAGGTAGGTTGGTACAGAGGGTGGGAGGGAGTGGGGTGGCAGTTCTGCATGCTTTAAGTCTTGACATTGGTGGTTTAGAAGAGGAAGTCATAAGAGCTTTAGATTACATCATGGTGGATTATATCTACATATCGTGTGTGATGAGGGGGAAAGGGGTTAGTGAGGTGCGAAGGCGCGTTCTTGCGATAACATTTTATCATACGATGTGTCGTAACCGGGAGTTGTACGGGAAGAGGTGGGATCAGGTATTTTTGAAAGGATATAGGAGGCTAACGTTAGAAATCCTTGTGAATTTGTGAATGAATATGAATGTACGAAAGGTAAGGTTCTTTTTATTTATGGGATTTAAATTGGTTGAGTGTAAGTCAGTGGGCAATAGCAGGCTCTTCTCCTGGGAAGGGGGAGGGGCATAAGAGTGTAGTGAATGTTGGTATGGATTGTGTTTGCTGGTTGTCATGGATGGGTGGTTGTGGAGTTTTGAGAGCTCGTTGATACTTATTGTTACTTTTGTGTAATGAATGAAAGTGCAACCCCGAAGGTTTTGTCATGTATTTGGAGGTATTCCTGTCTTGTAATGACCCGATTCCTGAGTCATATGCTTTTAATGGTATATGTAATTGGTTATGTTTATTATCGGTTATGGGGTCATAATATGTGTTTGATTTTTGTAGATCAACATCTTTTTCTATACTGTTTTGTTTGTGTACATGTATGCATATGCATGGGTTTTCCTTTTTTTGTGAAATCAGGTTTTTCTTTTGTGTTACTCTTTATATATCGTTTTGAGCCTTTGTTAAATGTTAGGCTCTAGTACATTCCTAATATGGGTATGTTAATGTTGATTTCAAGTTATATATGATAGGCTAGTACTCTGTTTCCTTGATGTTGGTGAGGGGCTCTTGATTTTTTTTTTTTATATTTTATTTAAAACCAATACAGTTTAACATAAAAATAAAGAAACAGTATGGAACCTAATCAAATTAACTGACAAACGGATTGTACCTACATGCTCGCAAGATATTACAACAAAAACTTACATCAAGAACATAACTAAAAACAAAATTACATGTCACAGGGTCATGAATTGACATATATACAAAACCTTGCATATATATAAATTGTACATATAAATGACATCTGACAAAGGTTCAATACACTTGAACAAAATATACAAAGAAGTTATATCAGTTAAATCCCATCCTTCACATTAATCAAAAAACCAAAACCTAACATCATAATCTGACTAGATAATCTACATACTTATCCCTAACAATACAGCTGAACATATCCCAACATACAAATAAACAGAAAAAGAATACAGCTTAGAACACAATAACAAGCTCTATACTGTTACAATACACCCATATACAAATTTCAGACAAATGGACTACGTCACTAAACTGTCTAGATATGTCTGTATACCATACAGACTAAAACTTAACATCAAGAACTTGCATGAACACCAAACCGGTATCAGGGTACAGACCATAATTATAAACTTTAAAAAGAATCAATCATGCATATATAAAGTATTACATAACGTCTGACCCATGACAAAGGCTCAATACAATAGAAAGAGATATATATTTATATATATATATTTATATATTTATATATTTATATTTATATATATAGTAGGTTGGTAGACAGCAACCACCCAGGGAAGTACTACCGTCCTGCCAGATGACTGTGAAACAAAAACCTGTAACTGTTTTGCATGATGGTAGGATTGCTGGTTTCTTTTTCTGTCTCATAAACACGCTAAGATAACAGGGATATCTTGCTACTCCTACTTACACTTTGGTCACACTTCACAGACACGCACATGCATATATATATATACATACATCTAGGTTTTTCTCCTTTTTCTAAATAGCTCTTGTTCTTTTTTATTTCTTCTATTGTCCATGGGGAAGTGGAAAAGAATCTTTCCTCCGTAAGCCATGCGTGTCGTATGAGGCGACTAAAATGCCGGGAGCAATGGGCTAGTAACCCCTTCTCCTGTATACAATTACTAAAAAAGAGAAGAAGAAAAACTTTATAAAACTGGGTTGCTTAAATGTGCGTGGATGTAGTGCGGATGACAAGAAACAGATGATTGCTGATGTTATGAATGAAAAGAAGTTGGATGTCCTGGCCCTAAGCGAAACAAAGCTGAAGGGGGTAGGAGAGTTTCAGTGGGGGGAAATAAATGGGATTAAATCTGGAGTATCTGAGAGAGTTAGAGCAAAGGAAGGGGTAGCAGTAATGTTAAATGATCAGTTATGGAAGGAGAAAAGAGAATATGAATGTGTAAATTCAAGAATTATGTGGATTAAAGTAAAGGTTGGATGCGAGAAGTGGGTCATAATAAGTGTGTATGCACCTGGAGAAGAGAGGAATGCAGAGGAGAGAGAGAGATTTTGGGAGATGTTAAGTGAATGTATAGGAGCCTTTGAACCAAGTGAGAGAGTAATTGTGGTAGGGGACTTGAATGCTAAAGTAGGAGAAACTTTTAGAGAGGGTGTGGTAGGTAAGTTTGGGGTGCCAGGTGTAAATGATAATGGGAGCCCTTTGATTGAACTTTGTATAGAAAGGGGTTTAGTTATAGGTAATACATATTTTAAGAAAAAGAGGATAAATAAGTATACACGATATGATGTAGGGCGAAATGACAGTAGTTTGTTGGATTATGTATTGGTAGATAAAAGACTGTTGAGTAGACTTCAGGATGTACATGTTTATAGAGGGGCCACAGATATATCAGATCACTTTCTAGTTGTAGCTACACTGAGAGTAAAAGGTAGATGGGATACAAGGAGAATAGAAGCATCAGGGAAGAGAGAGGTGAAGGTTTATAAACTAAAAGAGGAGGCAGTTAGGGTAAGATATAAACAGCTATTGGAGGATAGATGGGCTAATGAGAGCATAGGCAATGGGGTCGAAGAGGTATGGGGTAGGTTTAAAAATGTAGTGTTAGAGTGTTCAGCAGAAGTTTGTGGTTACAGGAAAGTGGGTGCAGGAGGGAAGAGGAGCGATTGGTGGAATGATGATGTAAAGAGAGTAGTAAGGGAGAAAAAGTTAGCATATGAGAAGTTTTTACAAAGTAGAAGTGATGCAAGGAGGGAAGAGTATATGGAGAAAAAGAGAGAAGTTAAGAGAGTGGTGAAGCAATGTAAAAAGAGAGCAAATGAGAGAGTGGGTGAGATGTTATCAACAAATTTTGTTGAAAATAAGAAAAAGTTTTGGAGTGAGATTAACAAGTTAAGAAAGCCTAGAGAACAAATGGATTTGTCAGTTAAAATAGGAGAGGAGAGTTATTAAATGGAGAGTTAGAGGTATTGGGAAGATGGAAGGAATATTTTGAGGAATTGTTAAATGTTGATGAAGATAGGGAAGCTGTGATTTCGTGTATAGGGCAAGGAGGAATAACATCTTGTAGGAGTGAGGAAGAGCCAGTTGTGAGTGTGGGGGAAGTTCGTGAGGCAGTAGGTAAAATGAAAGGGGGTAAGGCAGCCGGGATTGATGGGATAAAGATAGAAATGTTAAAAGCAGGTGGGGATATAGTTTTGGAGTGGTTGGTGCAATTATTTAATAAATGTATGGAAGAGGGTAAGGTACCTAGGGATTGGCAGAGAGCATGCATAGTTCCTTTGTATAAAGGCAAAGGGGATAAAAGAGAGTGCAAAAATTATAGGGGGATAAGTCTGTTGAGTGTACCTGGTAAAGTGTATGGTAGAGTTATAATTGAAAGAATTAAGAGTAAGACGGAGAATAGGATAGCAGATGAACAAGGAGGCTTTAGGAAAGGTAGGGGGTGTGTGGACCAGGTGTTTACAGTGAAACATATAAGTGAACAGTATTTAGATAAGGCTAAAGAGGTCTTTGTGGCATTTATGGATTTGGAAAAGGCGTATGACAGGGTGGATAGGGGGGCAATGTGGCAGATGTTGCAAGTGTATGGTGTAGGAGGTAGGTTACTGAAAGCAGTGAAGAGTTTTTACGAGGATAGTGAGGCTCAAGTTAGAGTATGTAGGAAAGAGGGAAATTTTTTCCCAGTAAAAGTAGGCCTTAGACAAGGATGTGTGATGTCACCGTGGTTGTTTAATATATTTATAGATGGGGTTGTAAGAGAAGTAAATGCGAGGGTCTTGGCAAGAGGCGTGGAGTTAAAAGATAAAGAATCACACACAAAGTGGGAGTTGTCACAGCTGCTCTTTGCTGATGACACTGTGCTCTTGGGAGATTCTGAAGAGAAGTTGCAGAGATTGGTGGATGAATTTGGTAGGGTGTGCAAAAGAAGAAAATTAAAGGTGAATACAGGAAAGAGTAAGGTTATGAGGATAACAAAAAGATTAGGTGATGAAAGATTGAATATCAGATTGGAGGGAGAGAGTATGGAGGAGGTGAACGTATTCAGATATTTGGGAGTGGACGTGTCAGCGGATGGGTCTATGAAAGATGAGGTGAATCATAGAATTGATGAGGGAAAAAGAGTGAGTGGTGCACTTAGGAGTCTGTGGAGACAAAGAACTTTGTCCTTGGAGGCAAAGAGGGGAATGTATGAGAGTATAGTTTTACCAACGCTCTTATATGGGTGTGAAGCGTGGGTGATGAATGTTGCAGCGAGGAGAAGGCTGGAGGCAGTGGAGATGTCATGTCTGAGGGCAATGTGTGGTGTGAATATAATGCAGAGAATTCGTAGTTTGGAAGTTAGGAGGAGGTGCGGGATTACCAAAACTGTTGTCCAGAGGGCTGAGGAAGGGTTGTTGAGGTGGTTCGGACATGTAGAGAGAATGGAGCGAAACAGAATGACTTCAAGAGTGTATCAGTCTGTAGTGGAAGGAAGGCGGGGTAGGGGTCGGCCTAGGAAGGGTTGGAGGGAGGGGGTAAAGGAGGTTTTGTGTGCGAGGGGCTTGGACTTCCAGCAGGCATGCGTGAGCGTGTTTGATAGGAGTGAATGGAGACAAATGGTTTTTAATACTTGACGTGCTGTTGGAGTGTGAGCAAAGTAACATTTATGAAGGGATTCAGGGAAACCGGCAGGCCGGACTTGAGTCCTGGAGATGGGAAGTACAGTGCCTGCACTCTGAAGGAGGGGTGTTAATGTTGCAGTTTAAAAACTGTAGTGTAAAGCACCCTTCTGGCAAGACAGTGATGGAGTGAATGATGGTGAAAGTTTTTCTTTTTCGGGCCACCCTGCCTTGGTGGGAATCGGCCGGTGTGATAATAAAAAAAAAATAAATATACACATACACACCCACACACCCACACCCACATCCACACACACACACACCCACACGTACACAAAAATTTTCACAATATCACATTAATCAGATGCACTGTATGCACAATGCAAAACAGTATATAAGTATATCTCATCGTGCAAAAACCCAGCACGTAACATAAATACAAACTAAAACACACTTCATGTCGCAAATAACTTATTTCTCAAGAATCATGTTATACAAGACTGATACACATCATAATTATACATAAAAAAATCTATATTATACCTACATTCTGAAAAGTGTTATATCTACCATAACGAGACCTTGAGCTCTACATCCACACTTGGATGCCATAAAGTCCCAATGAAAACCAGGAAACCATTCCAAACCCACATTCACAACACTCTCACGACCCCCCCCCCCAGGGAGGCGAGCCCGCTGTTGCCCCCTGACTCCCTCCAACCTATGAAAACCCCTTCACTCACTCATATCCAATCACAGATTTACGAGAATTCCTAACGTTAGCATTCTATACCCCTCTGAGAAAGCCTGATCCCACCTCCTCCCATACAAATCTCTGTTACGACACCTCGTACTATAGAACGTTACCGCAAGAACCTTTCTTCTCTCCTCACTATCCCCTCTCCCCCTCATCACCCACGACATATATATATAATCTACCATGATATAATCTAAAGCTCTTATGACACCCTCGTCTAATCCACCCATATCTAGACTTAGAGCACGCAAAACCGACACCCCACGGCCCCCCACCCTCTGTACCAACCTACTTAACCAGCACCTAACCTCCTCTAGCCCTTCACAAAAGTAAACTACATGGAACGCTGTCTCATCCCCTCCACAGATACCACACCCCCCACCCTCTACAACCTGTCTGTTTCGTAATATCTCACCAGACGGAAGGATCCCATGCAGAAAACGAAACATCACCTCACGCGCCCGAGGTTTTAACTTCAGTTTACTAAATCTAAACCAAATACTCTTCCACGCATACATGGGGAACAAACCCTCAACTGGGACAACGCACCTACCTACAAGTAACCTACACAAAACCCTTATACGAACCTTTCTCAGTTCCCTAACCAACATCACAGCCCTCAAAACTATTTCACATTCCCTCAACTCCATTCCTCGATACCACATACCCAGCCTGTCGTGTATCCTTCCCAACTGCCCCGCGTTCACACCCTCACGCAACACTTCCCATTTAATAAACACACATTTAGCCCTCCGTCTCAAATCCACCAACCCCAACCCACCCTGACTTACAGGTAATATTACAACCTCCCTCCGTAACCAATCACAACGTGAACCCCATAAAAATTTGTACACCCGTCTTAGTATCCCCGCAATCGCTGTCCCTGTAATTGGGAACACAGCTGCAACATACCAAACCTTACTATACAATAAAATGTTCACGACTATCACTCGCTGTATCAGAGTTAGGTGCTGGGGTCTCAGAACACCTAGACGCCCCTCGATCCTTTCCAATAACCTATCCGAATTTTCCTCCCGCGCCGCAACCATGTCATCCCTATAAATAATACCACAAATCTTTAAAGACACCGCCCATTCTTTAACAACATTACATCTCCCCCCCACACCCCCCACCCAAGAACCCAACCCCATGCACCTTGACTTCGCACTATTTACCTGCATACCCGTGGCACTTCCAAATAATTGCACCACCTCGTCCAACACTCTCATTGACATCCCTGCACGAATGAGAACAGTGGTGTCGTCAACATATCCAATTAACCCCGGCCAGGCCCTCCCACCCCCCCCACTTCCCTCACATGGCGTACATAAGCTACGGTCAACCATTCTATAAAAGGGGTCCTGGAAACACGCAAACAATATTTGGGACATGGGGCATCCCTGTCTAAGGCCTCTTCCCATTGCAATTTCCCTCCCCATACACCCATTAATCTGTATCCTCATTTTCGCCCCCTTGTACAACGTATTTACCCACTCGACTATTTCCTCCCCAAAACCCTGTCTCCTAAGTATAACCTGCAAAGCTCCCCTTTCCACTCTATCATATGCTCCCTGCCAGTCTAGAGCCAACAAAGCCGCCCCTCCACCCCCACCCTTAGCTTCCACAAAACTTCTCAGTATCCCATGTCCTTCAATCATCGACCTTCCCGGCAACCCGAACTGAGATTTTGACACCACCCTCTCCACTACACATTTGAACCTATTACCTAAAATTTTTGCAAACACCTTATAGTCTGCACACATCAGTGATATGGCTCGGTACTCCCGAAGGGTGGGCTGCCCCTTGACCTTCGGGACCAACACTACTACTGCTGTTTCCTGCTTCTCCCCCAACTTACCCTTCTCCTTCATACTATTAAATAACCTAACTATAAATTCCTTTATCAACGCCCAATGTTGTAAATAAAATTCTACTGGGAGACCATCAATACCGGGAGCTTTCCCCTTCCTCATTCCCCTTAACGCATTCTCTATTTCCTCTGCCGTAATCGTCCCACCTAAAGCCTTTCGATCACTATTTCCTAAATTACACGTCACATACGTACACACCTTGTCCAATGCCCCGTCACCCACCCCCCCACTGTTCCAGTACTTCTCGTACCAAGCCTCCGCATACGCACACATCCCCTTCGTGGTTCGTATCTCCTGCCCTACTCTATAATTCCCAACCATCTCCGTTACCTCTAAACATGGTATAGCCGTCAGCGCCTGCCTTTGCTTTTGATGCCGCAAAACACACGCTGACGGCTTGTCGCCCCAAAGCACTTCCTCCACCCCTGCCTGCATCCTTACAGCTTGAAACCTTTCGTTTTGCAACACCCTCAACCTCCCCTTTATTTCAGCTATTTCATCCATAGGAAAATTATTCCCACCCACCCCCCTCCCATAGCAACCCCTTAACCTATCCTCTAAATAGTTAGCCAGTCCATATTTTAAATTATTAATACGTTTTCCTTCTCTCACATAAAACTTTCTAATCCTTTCCTTTGCGACACTATCCCACCATGTCACAATGTCATCCACTCCCTGTTCTTCCACACTAAGCTCCCTCCATAGGACTGAAAACCCCTCCAACCCCTCCTCATCACCTAACACACTTATATTTAATTTCCAATAACTTCTATATATGTCCGCGAGCGTCCCCCACCCAACCTCCACCACCACTGCCCTATGATCTGACATTGTAGCCTCAACAGTACTGAAAGATTTCACGTCCACTCCCTGAGAAAGGTACACTCTATCTAGTCTCGCAGCATAACCACTCCTAACAAACGTATATTCAGTCTCCCACACCGCTCCCCCAAAGGCATCACGTAACCTAACATCCCTTAATAAATCCCTAAGAGCCACAGACATATATCCAGCCCCTTTTGGGTCCACATCAGCCCCCCTGATTACACTATTCCAGTCCCCACCAACTATCGCCACCTCTGGCAGTGCACTTAGGAAAAACACAAGATCCTCACACACAAAATCATTCTTTACCTTTATGTTATTTTCTGCCGGTGCATACACACTCACAAAAGACACACGCTTACCCATCCACCACCCATCCACACGCAACACCCTCCCTCCCCCTCCTCCCTCGCTTCTCTGCAAAACAAACGGGCTCGTCTCCCTTATTAAAATTCCCACACCACCTTTTAGACGGGGAGATGGCAGGGTAACTACCCGAAATCCTGCCACCTCCAACACCCTACCCTCTTTGAAATTGTGCTCCTGCAGGAACACAACATCCACTCTAGATTTATTCAGAAAATTACGAAACCAATCTCTCTTCATACCGCTACATAACCCATTAACATTTACAGACATACACCTAAGGCCTATTAAAGTTTCCACCCCTGCTTCCTCTCATCACTCTTTACAACTCCAGAGCTTGAATTTAAGTTTGACACCTTCAGAGTGCTCTCTTTCCCTCCCCCCTTCTTCCGGTGCCTCCTATCATGGCTACCACCACCTACACCACTACCTTCACACTTCACCTCAGTCTGTTTCCCAGGCCTTTGTGCAGGCGTAAGGACGTCATCAGAATCTGATGTAGCCGCCCTCTTTCTCGTGACAGTCATGTTACACATATCTTGATCAGATGTTACCTCTCGATGAACCTCCACCTCCACCTGAGAATGGTGTAATGAGTCAATGGACGACTCCAAACCACCATCACGTCCCAGATTATCATGTCTCAGACTTTCTGGAAGCGACGATTCTCCAATGACACCACGCTCAGATGTAACATCCCTCTCTGGTGGTGACAACGTCTTCAACACCTCCACCAATTCCTCCTCAATCTCAAGAACCTTCTCTTGTACATTCTGCTCCTCCTTATCCACAGGAGACGACACCTGATCAGGCAGTTGGGGGCGGGACTCCAACTCACCACCAGTCCTGTGTGCCTGATCCACTATCTCGCTCCACAAAACACCACGCCCTCCATCCGATGTTTGTTCCTCACCTGCCACCTTTGAAGCAGGGGCTCCGACGTCCACCACAGGTCCAGGCACATGTCTTCGCTTGTCACAGGTCGCCGCTATGTGATCATACTGACCACATAGGCGGCACGTACGTCGTTGTCCTGGGTACATTACCATTACCTGCGTCCTGAAATCTTGTAGGTACACATAGGATGGTATTGGGTGCCTCAAAGTCATTTTGAGGTTGAAAGAACCCTCTGGAAAACCAGCATAGGCTCCTGCCGCCCACGTACCATGTTGAGCATAATGCACCGTCCCATACTTCTCAAAAACTTTCCTTATATCCGCCTCGTCCGCCTCAAAGGGAACGTTGCGTAACTTGATCCACGTATAATACCGTGAAACACCTATCATTCTTACAGTGACAGCTGGTGTGACGTTAAGACTCACGTCCTGAAACCTGGTGACTAACGATTCATAAACCGTTGCTGATAGCAGTTTGACGAAAATTCGTTGTCCTCCGTTCAATGCTACACCATACAAGTCACTATCTTGTACTCCATAAGTCTCCCGTATGATCTTTGGCAATAAGACTTGCGCAGAACTGGGCGTTATCGTTCCTTTAAGTAGCTCGATGCCTACAGTATTTATCCTTCGTCTCAGACTAACCGCCATCTTGACGATCACAGTGCACCTAAGTTGTCAGCCGAGGTGTGACAGCACCACTTCACACCACTGCAGCCAGGTAACTGACAAGGGCGCTCGCCTACAAACAACAGAGGGGTGCAGAGCACTACCGCACACTACCGTGGTCAGGCAGCGAATGTTAGGGAATTGGATCTGTGCTCCAGTTCCCCGAATTAAGCCTGAATGCCTTCCACATCCCCCCCCAGGCACTGTATAATCCTCCGGGTTTAGCGCTTTTCCCTTGATTATAATAATAATAGTACTCTGTTAATGGTAGTTGTTTTGAGATGTTTTGCTGTAAGCTTTTGCTTTATGTATTGCTATTTTTCAGAGAGGTTATAGAGCCATTGGTTCTAAGAATTTTATGTTGTTATCTTTTTATGTCTATTTATATTCAGGCATTATGTACTGCTGTACTGTTCTTTAAATTAAATAAAAAAAAATATTACAGAACTAAGGATGGGATTAATGGATACAATTTCTTGTATGTATTCTTTTTATTGTATTGAACCTTGGTCATATGTCATATGTAAATTTTATATATATATATGTAAGGTTTTGAATCATGAATGTGTATATAAAAGGCCTGAGCTTGCTCCCATCTGCAGCTCATAAGACTGCCATCCCCACGAGCCCCTTTGGGGCGGGGCAGATGGCAGACCAGAGGCCTAGTTTCTCCCTACGAGCCCCGTGAGGGCGGGGACTGTGGCTAGGCCTGGGGACAGTTGGTCCCTAAGATGACGGGCCACTTGTACCTCCTCCCATGGGAGACTTACGTCTCGAGACACTCCCCAGATAGGAAGCCTAGGCCGGGTCACCACTACTTGGAAAAGACCTGGGCCGGGAGAATACTGGTGAATAAGAAAAAAAAAATGTGTATATATTTCAGTTCACGACCCTGTTACTGTGTTTATTTGTAGCTATGTTCTTGCCGTAAGTTAATGTTGTATGTTATACAGCAATATCTTGCGAGTATATAGGTGCAATACTTTTTGTGTCAGGTATTTTGTGTCGGGACTATTTTGCCAGTACGCGAACCTTTTGGACTGAGATCCATACTGTTTCCTGTTTATTTTTATTTTTACGTTACGCTGTATTGGCTTGAAATAATATACATAAAAAAAATTTGCCTGAAATGCTATGCATAACAAGCGGCTTTCTATATATTATATCACTGATGTCAGCTCGACCTATATTATTATTATTATTATTAAAGATTAGCCGGTATTCTCCCGGCCCGGGCCTTTTCCAAGTGGTGGCCCGGCCTTGGCTCCCTCTTTAGGGAGTGTCTGAGACCGAAGTCTCTCATGGGAGGAGGCACAAGTACCTCCTCATCTTTGGGACCAACTGTCCCCAGGCCTAGCCACAAGCTAGGCCTCTCTGGTCTGCCATCCCCGCCTCAAGGGGGCAAATGAGAATGACAGTCTCATGAGCTAAAGTCTCGGGCACACACCTACCCTACCCTAGAAGGGTTAGTCATGGTGTCGATTCAATCTGTATACCTTCTACATGTATTTGTAGTAAATAAAGATATGTATTATAGGAAAACCACTGCATGCGTGAGCATGTGTATCCTTAAGAGCGAAATATATCGTAAATAATACCAGACATGGTACTTGATTCCAAGACATTCCCTGCAACTGAAAGTTTTATGAAAGCCGGTTGGCTTTTGTAAAAAAGTTTTATGAAAGCCGGTTGGCTTTTGTAAAAACGTTTTATGAAAGCCGGTTGGCTTTTGTAAAAAAGTTTTATGAAAGCCGGTTGGCTTTTGTAAAAAAAAAAGTTTTATGAAAGCCGGTTGGCTTTTGTAAAAAAGTTTTATGAAAGCCGGTTGGCTTTTGTAAAAAAGTTTTATGAAAGCCGGTTGGCTTTTGTAAAAAAGTTTTATGAAAGCCGGTTGGCTTTTGTAAAAAAGTTTTATGAAAGCCGGTTGGCTTTTGTAAAAAAGTTTTATGAAAGCCGGTTGGCTTTTGTAAAAAAAGTTTTATGAAAGCCGGTTGGCTTTTGTAAAAAAGTTTTATGAAAGCCGGTTGGCTTTTGTAAAAAAGTTTTATGAAAGCCGGTTGGCTTTTGTAAAAAAGTTTTATGAAAGCCGGTTGGCTTTTGTAAAAAAGTTTTATGAAAGCCGGTTGGCTTTTGTAAAAAAGTTTTATGAAAGCCGGTTGGCTTTTGTAAAAAAGTTTTATGAAAGCCGGTTGGCTTTTGTAAAAAAGTTTTATGAAAGCCGGTTGGCTTTTGTAAAAAAGTTTTATGAAAGCCGGTTGGCTTTTGTAAAAAAGTTTTATGAAAGCCGGTTGGCTTTTGTAAAAAAGTTTTATGAAAGCCGGTTGGCTTTTGTAAAAAAGTTTTATGAAAGCCGGTTGGCTTTTGTAAAAAAGTTTTATGAAAGCCGGTTGGCTTTTGTAAAAAAGTTTTATGAAAGCCGGTTGGCTTTTGTAAAAAAGTTTTATGAAAGCCGGTTGGCTTTTGTAAAAATATAGAACAGAAATATTAATACACTATGCTTACGTTGAAACTGAATAAGAATATAAAATGTTTATTTTATTTAATTTTATTAGTTACAGCGTTTTATGTAAATTAAAAAATATGTAAAGCTAAAGTAGCAAATTTTTTTCATTAATTCGTTTTATTATTTCATTGTTAGTAGAACAGTAGAACAATTATTTATAAAAAATGTAAGTAAAAGAAAAATAATTGCAAAAGGATAACTATTATATTTATTCAAGCTACTCTAATATGTATCGAGAACTAAGAAAACGAGTAAATTCTCAGAGCATATATGTACTTTGAAAGATGTCAGTGTATATATCCCGGCCTGCGGTGTATATATCCCGGCCTGCAGTGTATATATCCCGACCTGCAGTGTATATATCCCGGCCTGCAGTGTATATATCCCGGCCTGCGGTGTATATATCCCGGCCTGCAGTGTATATATCCCGACCTGCAGTGTATATATCCCGGCCTGCAGTGTATATATCCCGGCCTGCAGTGTATATATCCCGGCCTGCAGTGTATATATGCTGAGCGTTTCATTAAAATACCAGCCGGCGTTGCACATAAAGCAATGATTGCTTTGTCAAACAAGCTTGGAACTCTGTTCTATTCTATTCTATTTGATTCGCCGGTATGGTATCCCGGCCCAGGTCTCTTCCATTTTTTTTTTTATATTTTATTTAAAAACTTTACAGCTTAATATTAAATAAAGAGATATAAAATGGGTACAGTAGGATCCTCAATCCTACAGAACATACACTAACAAATTATAACAACACATTGTAATTGACATAAAAGAGGTTACTCATATACACTCACAAATTTTTCCATATAACATACTACTATAATATAAACAATATAAACTATATAACTATATAAACTATATAAAATATAAACTATATAAACCTTTCAGATTTGTATAGTTAACATACTATGACTGACATATGACAAAGGTTCACAACCTTCACAGTAGGTAATCAGAGGAATGGCCTACATCACAAGCATTCGCTGCCTGACCATGGTAGAGTGCGGTTGTGCTCTGCACCCCTCTGTTGTTTTCAGGCGAGCTACCTTGTACCAACATGGCGCTGAGTGTGAGGAGGCGCGTAAATACCATTGGTATTGAGCTGCTTCGTGGGGCGATTTCACCCTCTTCAGCGCAGGTATTACTCCCAACAATCATTAGGGAGACCTATGGAATCCAGGACGATGAGGTGTATGGTGCAGCCCTGAATGGGACTTACAGAATCTTCGTCAAACTGAATTCCACTTAACCATTCACTGCCTGACCACAGAAGAGTGCGGTTGTGCTCTGCACCCATCTGCTGTTTTCAGGTGAGCTTTTTTTTTTTTTTTATTTCTACATACTGTTTTATAGAACGTTACTGCTAACACCCTCCTCTTCACCTCACTGACCTGTTTCCCCCGCAATCCCCACACTATATGTATATAATCTGCCATAATGTACCCCACAGCTCTGATTACACTTTCCTCCCAACCCCCCACGTCGAGACTTAATGCTCTCAATACAGAAATTCCTTGACCTCCTATCCTATATATCACCCTATTTAACCACCCCTTGACACTCCTCAGTCCGTCACAAAAATATACTACATGAAAGGCCGACTCCTCCCCACCACATATCCTGCACACACCCCCCCTCCCCCGTCAACGACCCGTCTATCCCGTAGAACCACACCCGACGGTAAAATGCCGTGCAGAAAACAATACATTACATCCCAAACACGAAGTTGGAACCTCATCCTACTCAACCTATTCCATATACTTCCCCATGCATACATGGGGAAAATTCCCTCTACAGGCGCTACAACCCTCCCGGCTAACAATCTACACAACCTACCTATTTTGACCTTTGCTGGCTCTCGATCCCACACCATAGCCCTCAAAACAGTTTCACACTCATGCAACTCAACTCCTGTATACATCCGTTGCAATCTGTTATGGATCCTGGCCAACCCCCTCACCCACACTTTCCCTCATCACCTCCCTTTTAATGAAGACACATTTGACCCTCCGCTTTAAGTCCAGCAATCCCAGCCCCCCCCCTTACTTACAGGTAACATTACCACATCCCTTTTAATCCAATCACAGCTCGAACCCCACAAGAATTTAAAAAGCTTCCTAAGTATGTTGGTTATTGCTGGCCCAGTTAATGGGAACACGTTGTTAGGTAAGACACATATGCAACAGTTAGGTATCTTTATTTCGAAACGTTTCGCCTACACAGTAGGCTTCTTCAGTCGAGTACAGAAAAGTTGATAGAAGCAGAAGATACTTGAAGACGATGTAATCAGTCCATCACCCTTAAAGTTTTGAGGTGGTCAGTCCCTCAGTCTGAAGAAGCCTACTGTGTAGGCGAAACGTTTCGAAATAAAGATACCTAACTGTTGCATATGTGTCTTACCTAACAACCTGTCGGTATTTTATACCATTTTAATGTCTAATGGGAACACGGCTGCCAAGTGCCATACTTTGCTATACAGTAAGATATTAATAACAATGGCACGCTGCACAAGGGTCAAATGATAAGGTCGCAATGCACCCAAGCGTCCCTGAATCCTTTCTACCATCCTAATCGAGTTTTCCATGCGTGCCACAGTTAGATCGTCTGCGTAAATAAGACCGCAAATTTTTAACGAATTCACCTGCTTCCTCACAACTGCACTACCCCAATCAACCCTTCCTGCCCAAGTTCCTAACCCCATAACCATGGATTTATCTGAATTTACACTCATACCAGTTACCCCTGCGAACATTCGTACTACCCCATCTAATGTGTCCATTGACATCCCCTCCCTGATCAGAACAGTTGTATCATCCACATACCCAATTAAAACTGGCCAAACCCTCGCAACCTCACACCCTGGCCCCTCTACGTGACACGTACGCTGCTCCACCAATCTATAAAAGGGGTCCTGTATGCACGCAAACAATAATTGTGACATAGGACACCCCTGCCTAAGTCCCCTACCCATTACAATCTTCCCACCCAATCGACCATTAATCTGTACCCTCGCCATTGCACCTCCATACAACGCCTCAACCCAACCCACTATTTCTTCCCCAAACTCCTGAACCCTGAGGATGGCTTTCAGTGCTTTCCAATCCACTCTATTGTATGCCCCTTGCCAATCGAGCGCCACCAAATCTCCCCCCCTCCCCCCCTTTTGCCTCCACGAAATCCCTAAGTAACCCATGCCCCTCCACCATAGACCTCCCTGGCAAACCAAACTGAGTTTTTGATACTACCTGCCCCACCACACACTTGACCTGATTTCCCAAAATCTTAGCAAACAATTTGTAATCTGCACATAACAACGAGATCGCCCGGTAATCCCGAAGCATATGCTGCCTCTTACCCTTCGGTACCAATACAATGACAGCCGTTGCCTGCTTCTCATCCAGCTCACCTCTCTCCTTTATGCAATTTAATAACCTAACCAAAAAATGCCTCATTAATTCCCAATGCTGCTGATAAAACTCTGCCGGGAGTCCATCAATTCCCGGTGCTTTGCCCTTTCGCATTCCACTTAAAGCCCTCCATATTTCCCCCTCAGTTATTTTCCCACCCAGTGCTTCCCTATCACTGTTACGCAACTGACATCCATACTCCCACACACCTGTTCTAAAACCCCATCCTCTACCCCTTCTCGTTGCCAGTACTTCTCATACCACTTATCAGCAAACGCCCCCATTCCTTCCATAGCTTGTATGACCTAGCCCCTCCCTGTACCCTCCTATCGACTCATGAACCTCCAACCATGGTATAGTCATTGCCTGCTGTCTTTGTTTCTGCCTACGCAATACGCACGATGAAGGTCTATCGCCCCATAACACCTCTTCCACCCCCGCCTGTACCTGCACCGCTTGGAACCTCTCATCCTGTACCTCACGCAGCCTCCCTTTAATTGCCATAATATCATCCATTGGATAAGTGCCCGCCACCGTCCCCCTCGCATAACAACCCCGTAACCTATCCTCCAAATAGTTGGCAAGCCCATATTTTAAAGAATTGATATGTTTCCCTTCCTTTACGTAATATTGCTTAATCCGTTCTTTAGCCACACCATCCCACCATATCACCACATCCTCTACCCCATTTACCTCTCCATGTAACCCCTCCCACAGCGTTGCAAATCCCTCTATCCCCTCCTCATTGCCTAACACACTTGTATTTAACTTCCAATAACCCCTAGATATACCTGCTAGTGATTCCCACCCCACCTCTGCTACTACCACCTGATGATCCGAATAAGCTACTTCTATTGTACGGAAAATGTCAACCAAACCCCTTGAGATATATACAGCCTATCCAACCAAGCCGCGTAACCCCATCTTACAAAAGTGTGCTCTACCTCCCACGCCCCTCCTCCAACTGCATCCCGCAACTGAATATCCCTCAAAAGATCTCGCAAGGCCGCCGACACGTGCCCCGCCCCTTTTGGTTCCACGTCAGCCCTCCTAATAACGCAGTTCCAGTCCCCACCAACGATGGCCACCGCAGGTAAACCACGTAAGAAGAAAACTAGTTCTTCACATACAAAATCCCTTTTTACCCTCACATCATTTTTTGCTGGTGCATACACACTTACAAAGGATACCCTCTGCCCCATCCACCACCCATCCATGTGCAATACTCTTCCCCCCCTCCCCCCTCACTTCTTAGCAACACAAACGGGCTCGCCTCCCTGATCAATATACCCACACCACCTTTCAGACGTACAGATGGCAGAGTCATGACCCAAAACCCTTCCACCTCGAGCACTCTTCCCTCCTTGAAATTGTATTCTTGCAGGAACACTACATCCACCCTATATTTATACAGAAACATTCGAAACCATTCCCTCTTCACACTATTACACAGTCCATTTACATTCACAGTCATACACCTAAGGCCTCTTTATAGTTTCCAACCCTTCCTCCTCGCTTCATTCATCCCAGGGCCTCCTGCCCCAGAGCCAGCACAAGGCTTCACACCATCAACCCCCCCCCCCTTTTTTGCGATGCCTCTTATCGTGACTACCTCGACAGTGCTCTTCCTTCCTCCCAGACCTCTGCGCCGGCGTCAGGACATCATCTGAGTCTGACGCCGCCGCTCTCTTCCTCGTGATGCCCTCCACATCCATGTTATCTAATGAGGTTCCCTCACGATGTACCTCAACCTCCACCATGCCTCGTTCCACAGCACACGGCGACAACTCACGCTTACTAGTTGGCCCGTCAACCCTGCTATGGTTTTTATCATTACATTCCTCTACAGGCAACGCCGTGCCTCTCACCAGCTCAGGAACAACATCCTCTGCAGGAGGCATCAATGTCCTTAACACTTCCTGAAGCTCTTCCTCTAGAGCCTGCACCTCCTCTTGCACTTGCACTTCTGCACTTTTCCCTTGCTTAGTAACAGATCCTTTTACGTCACAGCTTACCTCACACACGCCATTCTCCTCTTTGGAATCCTCCACCTCTTCACTCCACAAGCGCCCAAGCCCTTGCTTTCGCGTGGGGCTCTCAACAACAGCTATCATGCTGGTAACTGGTGCTTCACCAGTTTGTGCAGGCGCCCTCCTCAGCTTCACACACGCTGCCGCCATATGGTCGTACGCCCCACAAATTCTGCATGTACGTCTCTGTCCGGCATACGATACCATAACTTGCGCCCTGAAGCCCTCCAACACGACGTAAGACGGTATGGGAAGTCTCAGAGTCATCTTCAGGGAAAAGGTTCCCTCCAGACGGCCTATGTAAGTACCTGCCGTCCACTTGCCTTGTTGTGCCAGATGTACGGTCCCATATGCCTCAAAAACATTCCTGATGTCAGCCTTATCTGCCCCAAATGGGACATTACGAATCTTAACCCACGTAAAGTGGCGAGATACGTCGATCAAACGCACCTTTACAGCTGGAGTAGCGTCAAGACTCACGTCTTGGAATCTCGTCACCAAAGTCTCGTACACGGACGTGCAATTTTTTTTTTTTATTTAAAACATTACAATACAAGGTGGAAATTATATTAAAAGGTACACAAAATGAGTTAAATCACAAATTCCCAATTCACCCTTACAAAAATGATTACAACAGACAAAAGTGTTCTGACACCCATATACACCCAGTTATACCAGAGTTATATACCTGTGAAGGCTGAAACTTGACACAATTTCACCCCCCCTCCCCCCTCCCCTCTCCCCCCTCCCCTCCCCCCCCCTCCCGCCAAATATAACCATCACCAACCTGATTGCATCTTAACTTAACATTAAAGGATACATAGGAATTACACTATCATGAGTGATGCAGTAACATCTTGGACACAAAAATATTAATAACAATTAAATGGGATACATGTCTTTACTTAACACAATGACACCTCCACCTGGTGAAAGAAAAAAACGCAAAAGTTTATTTTTCTAAGAAGGTTGCAACAATGAATGTCAACTCCCAAAGGCAACTTATGTGCAATCTTAGCATGTAAACCCTAGTCATTCCACATAGTATTTATATAAAACTTTAGATTATGAAAACCATCAGCAAATACAAAGGTATAAAGTATAAAACCCCAGCCATGTAGCGGCTACACGCAAAAATTCCACATACGTCCCTAACACCTCCCCCTACCCGCCACCCACCTCCCCCACCCGCATCCCACCTACCCCCACCCGAATCTCACCACCCCCCACCCGCCCCACACCTCTCCCCACCTACCCCCACCCGCCCCTCAACTCCCCCCACCCGCCCCCACCTTCCCCCACCCGTCCCCCACCCGCCCCCCACCTCCCTACACCCGATCCTCACCACCCCCCACCCGCAACACACATATCCCCACCTCCCCCCCAACCGCCCCAACACTCCCCCACCCGCCCCCACTTCCCCCCACGAGCCCCCCACCACCACACCCGCCCCCACCTCCCCCCACCCGCCCCCACCCACCCTCACCTCTCCCCACCCGCCCCCACCCACCCCCACCTCCAGCCACAAACCCCCAACCTCACGCCACCCACCCCCACCTCCCCCCACCCGCCTTTCACCTCCCCCCACCCGCCCCCCACCCGCCCCACGCCCGCCCACACCTCCCCTCACGCGACCCCCACCCGTCCCCCACCCGCCCCCGACCTCCCCAAACCCGCGAACACCTACCCCCACCCGCCCCCACCTCCCTCCACCAGCCCTTCGCGTAACCCCACCCGCCCCCACCTCCCCCCACCGGCCCGCCACCTCCCCCACCCACCCCCACCTCCCCTTACGTCCCCCACCCGCCCCCACTTCTCCACACCCGCCCCCACTTCCCCACACCCGCCCCCACCTCCCCCCACCCGCTCCCCATCACCCCCACCCACCACAAACCTCTCCCCACCTCCTCCCACGTACCCCCACCCGCCAAACCCGCCCCCCACGTACCCCCACCCGCCAAACCCGCCCCCCACCTCCCCATACCCGCCCCCTACCTCCCACTACCCACCCCCACCTCCCTTCACCCACCCCAACTGACCCCCACCTGAGCCCCACCCGACCTCCACCTACCCCCACCCGCCCCCTCCCCACCCCCTACGCGCCCCCCACCTACCCTCACCTGCCCCCACCTGCCCTCAACCTACCCCCACCAGCCCCCCACCCACCCCCTACGCGCCCCACCTACCCCACCTACCCCCACCCGCCACTGACCTTCCCCCACCAGCCCCCAACTCTGCACCCACCCCCACTTCCACCCGCCCCCGACCTCCCCCAAACCCGCGCATACCTCCCCCAAACTCGCACATACCTACCCCCTCCCGCCCCCCACCTCTCCCCACCCGCCCGCCATCTCCCCCCACCCGCTCCCCACCACCCCCCACCACCCCCCACCCGCCCCACACCTCACCCCACTCGCCCCTTGCCTCCCCTCACCCGCCCCCCACCCGCCCTCGACCTCCCCCAAACCCGCACCCACCGTCCCCCACCCGCCCCCACCTCCCTCCACCCGCCCCCAGCGTCCCCCCACCCGCCCTCCACCTCTCCCCACCAGCCCGCCACATACCCCCACCCGCCCCCCACCTCCCCTTAACTTCCCCCACCCGCCCCCACCTACCCCCACCCGCCCCCACCTCCCCCCACCCGCCCCTACCTCCCCCAAAAGCCCCCCACCTCCCCTCACCCGCCCCCACACTCGCCCCACCCGCCCCCTACCTCCCCCCACCCGCCCCCCAACTCCGCTCACCCGCCCCCACCTCCCCCTACCCGCCACTCACCTGCCACCACCCACCACCACCTCTCCCCACCCGCCCCCTACCTGCCCCCACCCGCCCCCATCTCCCCCCACCCGCCTCCCACCTCCCCCCACCCGCCCCAACCTCCCCTCACCCGCCCCCCGCCCGCCCCACCTCTCCCTACCAACCCCCACTTCCCCCCTACCCGCCCCCACCTCCTCTACACCGGCCCTCCACCTCCTCCACCCCACCCCCAAACTCACCCGCCCGCCCCCGACCGACCCCCACCTGCCACCCACCTGCCTTCTACCCGCCCCCTACCCGTCCCCCACCCGCTCCCGTCCACCCCCAAACCCGCGCTTTCCTAACCCCACCCGCCCCTACCTCTCCCCACCCGCCCACCACCTCCCCCCCACCCGCCCCAACCTCTCCCCACCCGCCCCTAACCTCCCCCCACCCGCCCCCACCTCCCCACACTCGCCCCTCACCAATCCCCAACCTGCCCCACACCTCTCCTCACCTCCCCCAACCCGCCCCTTATCTTCCCCCACCCTACCCCACTTCTCCCCCACCCGCCCCACACCTCCCCCACACCCGCCCCACCTCCCCCTACCCACCCCCACCTACCCCCACCCGCCCCCACCCACCCCCCACCTGCCCCCACCTCTCCCCTACGCACCCCCCACCTCCCCCCACCCGCCCCATTCACCTCCACCTCCCCCACCTGCCCCCACCTGCCCCCACCTCCCCCCACCTCCCCCAACCTGCCCCCACCTCCCCCACCTGCCCCCACCTCCCCCACCCGCCAACCACCTACCCCCACCCACCCCCGACCTCCATCTCACCCACCCCCCACCTTCCCCCACCTCCCCCCAGCCGCTCCCACCTCCCTCCCCTGCCCCCACCTCCCCCTACCCGCCACCCACCTCCCCCCACCCGCATTCCACCTCCCCACACCCGCCCCTCACCAGCCCCCACCCGCCCCACAACTCTCCCCACCTCCCCCACCCGCCCCTCAACTCCCCCCACCCGCCCCTCAACTCCCCCCACCCGCCCCCACTTCCCCCACACCCGCTTCCACCTTACCCTCACCCGCTCCCCACCTACCCCCACCCAAACTCCACCTCACCCAACCCGCCCCCACACCCCCCACCTCCCTCTACCCGCCCCCACACCCCCCACCTCCCTCTACCCGCTCCCACCTCCCTCCACCCACCCCCCACCTCCCCCCACCCGCCCCCATTCACCTCCCCCACCTCCCCCACCTCCCCCACCTGCCCCCCGCGTGCCCCCACCTCCCCCCACCTCCCCCAACCCGCCCCCACCTTCCCCACCTGCCCCCACCTCCCCCCACCCGCCAACCACCTACCCCCACCCACCCCCGACCTCCATCACACCCCCCCTTTTCCCCCACCTCCCCCCAGCCGCTCCCACCTCCCCCCAGCCGCTCCCACCTCCCTCCCCTGCCCCCCACCTCTCCCTACCCGCCACCCACCTCCCCCCACCCGCATCCCACCTCCCCAAACCCGCCCCTCACCACCCCCCACCCGCCCCACAACTCTCCCCACCCGCCCCTCAACTCCCCCCACCCGCCCCCACTTCCCCCACACCCGCTTCCACCTCACCCTCACCCACTCCCCACCTACCCCCACCCGAACTCCACCTCACCCAACCCGCCCCCACACCCCCCACCTCCCTCTACCCGCCCCCACATCCCTCCACCCATCCCCCACCTCCCCCCACCCGCCTTCACCTCCCCTCACCCGCCCCCGACCGACCCCCACCCGCCCCACACCTCCCCCACACCCGCCCCACCTCCCCCTACCCACCCGCACCTCCCCTCACCAGCCCCCACCCACCCCCACCTCTCCCCACCCGCCCCCAACCTCCCCCCATCCGCCCGCCACCTCCCACAACCCCCCCACCTCCCCCCACGTCCCCCCACCCACATCCAACTTACCCCCTCCCGCCCCCAACCTCCCCCAACCCGCCCCCACCTCTCCCCACCCGCCCTTCACCACCCCCACCCGCCCCACATCTCTGCCCACCTCCCCCCAACCGCCCCCCACCTCCCCCCACTCGCCCCCGACCTCCCCTAAACCCGCCCCCACCTCCCCACCCGCCCGCCACCTCACCCAACCCGCCCCCACCTCCCCCCACGTCCCCCCACTCGCCCCCACGTACCCCCACCCGCCCCCACTTTCCCCAACCCCCCATCTCCCCCAACCCGCCCCCACCTCTTCACATCCGCCCCCAACCCACCTCCTAACTCCCCCCACCTGCCCCTACCTCCTCTCACCTCCCCGACCCGCCCCCCACCTCCCCCACCTACCCCCACCTGCCCCTCACGTACCCCCACCCGCCCCCCACCTACCCCCACCTACCCTTACCCGACCCCTACGTCCCCCCACCCGACCCTCACCTCCCCCACCCGTTCCTTACCTCCCCCCACCTGCCCCCATTTCCCCCACCCGCCCCCACATCCCACCACCCGCCCCCACCTACCCCCACCCGCCCCCACCTCCCCCAACCGCTTCCCACCTCCCCCCACTCGCCTTTGCCTCCCCCTACCCGCCCCCCACCCGCCCCCGACCTCCCCCAAACCCACCCACCACCTCAACCTTACCTGCCCGCCACCTCCCCCCGCCCGCCCCCTACCTTCCCCCACGTCCCCCCACCCGCCTCCCACTTCCCCCACCTGCCCCCCATCCTCCAACCCGCCCCCACTTTCCCCCACCCACCCCTACCTCCCTTCACCCGCCCTCCACCTCCCCCACCCGCCCCCTGTACAACCCCACTTAACCAATACCTAACACCCTCCAGTCCCTCATAAAAGTATACTGCGTGGAACACCGTCTCATCCTCCCCACAGATTCCACACCTTCTGCCCACAATTACCCCTCTGGTTCTTAGTACCTCCCCCAACGGTAGTATGCCATGCAGAAAACGATACGTTACCTCCCTTACCCTAGGCTTTAACTTCAACTTGCTAAACCTATACCAAATACTCTTCCATGCGTACATGGGGAACAATCCCTCAACTGGTACAACAATCCTTTCTGCAAGCAGCCTACACAAAACCCCTACTCGAATTTTCCTGGGTTCTCTAACCAACATCAAAGCCCTCAAAACAGTTTCACATTCCCTCAACTCCACATCATTGTCTGCATCGCTCTTGGGCTGTGTAGACCCCCTTGCCTGACGCTCCTCAGTAACCTGACAGCAGTGGTACGAGGAGTTGTTGTGTCTCTGTTGACACCGCTGGGAAATTACTGGTGTTAAGATGGCGGTTTGTCATCGCAGACGTGTTAATGCTATTGGTATTGAACTACTTCGAGGTGCGATTACACCTAGTTCAGCTCAAATACTCTTACCCAAGATAATCAGGGAGACATACGGCATACAAGATGGTGAATTGTATGGGGTAGCGCTGAACGGAGCGCATAGAGTATTTGTGAAACTGCTTGCTGCGACAGTTTATGAATCAGTGGTTAGGCGCTTTCAAGATGTGTGTTTTGACGTTACGCCTGCTGTGCGTGTGAGACTGGTGGACGTGTCTCGATATTATACTTGGATAAAGTTGCGGAATGTCCCCTTCGAGGCGAACGAAGCTGACATCAGAAACGTCTTTGAGAAATATGGAACTGTGCACTCTGCCCAGCAGGGTAAGTGGATAATGGGTGCCTACGCAGGTATGCCGGAAGGTACATTCAGCCTTAAGATGCCGTTGCGTCAACCCATACCGTCATATGTGTATCTTCAAGATTTTAGGACACAGGTAATGGTTTTATATCCTGGACAGCGGCGTACGTGTCACATTTGTGGAGAGTATGACCACATAGCGGCGGCATGCGAAAAGAACAGACGCGTGACCAAACCTGTGCAAGAAGAAGTAGCCCCAGTCACACGTGATGGTGAGCATCGTTCGTCAGAGGAAGGGCGTGGTCGTTTGTGGAGTGAGATGGTGGACCAGGCTTTTCGAAATGAGAGTGAGTCCTCCCCTCAGCTCCCTGCACCTGAGTCGTTGCCGATACCATCTGCTGGATTGGTACCCTGGCATGACGTGTTGAGTATAGGTGAGGATTTAGACGAAGTTTTAAGGACCTTGTCACCGCAAATGGTGGAAGCTCCATCTCTGGAAGACGTAGCTGGAGACTTTTTGAGTCCGGATTGTCAACAATATGAGACTCGGCAGAAGGACGACGAGACTGGGACATCGGGAGACTTCATACCTCATTGTGAGGTGGATGTTGAGGTACACCGTGAGGCTTCCTCGGATCTTGACATGGAGGATAAGAACGTTACGAGGAAATGGGCAGCTACGTCAGATTCGGATGACGTACTGACGCCGGCACAGAGGACTGGAAAAAAAACTGAGAGGATGGGTGAGGGGAGGGGGGGGGTCATGAGGGACGCCATCGCAAGAAGGGAGGCGAATGGGAAGGTACTGTAAAGAAGACACATAGACGTAACAAATCAAGTGGTGAACCATGGGAGGAGAAGAGGAAAGGGTGGAAAATATAACAGGCCTTAGGTGTATGACTGCTAATGTTAACGGTTTATGTACTAGACTAAAGAGAGAGTGGTTGAGCAGTTTTCTTAGCAAACATAGAATTGATGTTCTGTTCCTTCAAGAACACAATTTCAAAGAAGGAGAAGTGTTGCAGGTTATACAGTACTGACCCTGCCAACTATCCGTTTGAAAGGTGGTGTGGGTCTTTTAATAAAAGAGACGAGCCCGTTTGTGTTGCAGAGATGTGAGGGGGTGGGGGGAGGGTGTTGCAGAGATGTGAGGGGGGTGGGGGGAGGGTGTTGCAGAGATGTGAGGGGGGTGGGGGGAGGGTGTTGCGAGTGGATGGGACAACGTGTATCTTTGGTAAGTGTCTATGCCCCTGCAGAGAATGACACGAAGGTTCGAACGGATTTTGTGTGTGAGGACCTTGTCTAATTTTTGCGTGGTCTTCCGGAAGTAGCGATAGTGGGAGGTGACTGGAACTGCGTCATAAGGGCGGCTGACGTCGAACCCAAAGGGGCTGGGCATGTGTCTGCACCTCTCAGAGATTTGTTGAGGGATGTTAAGTTACGAGATATGTTTGGGGGAGGGGTGTGGGAAACAGAACATACTTTTATCAGAAGGGGATATGCTGCAAGGTTAGACAGAGTGTATATTCTGCAGGGAGTAGTTGTAAAGTCTTTTAATACGGTGGAGACGGTCTTGTCAGATCACAGGGCAGTTGTAGTGGAAGTAGGGTGGGAGGGAATGGCGGAAATTTATAAGAATTATTGGAAATTAAATATTAGTGTGTTAAGTGATGAGGAAGGGTTAGAGGGTTTTTCTATGCTATGGAATGAGCTTTCAAGGGAAGCTCAGGAGGTGGAAGACATTGTAACGTGGTGGGACTCGGTGGCAAAGGAAAGGATAAAATCCTTTTACGTGAGGGAGGGTAGGCGTATAAACACTTTAAAATATGGGCTAGCGAATTATTTAGAGGATCGATTACGAAGTTGTTATGGGCAGGGATCGGTTGGTGGTGTTTACCCCATGGACGAGATTGTAGACATAAAAGAGAGCTTGCGAACGTTGCATAATGAGCGGTTTCAAGCGGTGCAGGTGTAAGCAGGATTAGAAGAAGTTTTGTGGGGAGACAGGCCATCCGCGTGTGTGTTGAGACAACAAAAGCAAAAGCAGGCGCTGACGGCAATCCCGAGCTTGGAGGTAAATGAGACGATGGGAATCCATAGAGCAGGTCAAGTGATACGAAACACAGAAGCTATGAGTGCACATGCTGATATGTGGTATAAAAAACACTGGACTAGTAGTGGCGTGGATGAAGTGGAATTAAGTAAGGTGTGCATGTATGCTAAGTGCATTTTGGGTCACAGTGATAGGAAGGCTTTGGGTGGGGTTATTACTGAGGAGGAAATTGAAATTGCTTTACACGGAATGAGGAAGGGCAAGTCCCCGGGTATTGATGGTTTACCGGTGGAATTTTATTTGCAGCATTGGGAGTTGATTGGGAAGTTCATGGTAAGATTATTAAATTGTATGAAGGAGAAGGGTACGTTAGGGGATAAGCAGAATACGGCAGTTGTGGTGTTGGTCCCGAAAGGCAAAGGGCAGCCAAACCTTGGGAAGTATAGGGCGATATCGTTGCTCTGTGCAGACTATAAGGTTTTCGCAAAAATTTTGGGTAATAGGGTAAAATGCGTGGTGGGGAGGGTCGTTTCGCCATCGCAGTATGGGTTGCCGGGCAGGTCGATGTTAGAAGGTCACGGGCTTATAAGAAGTTTTGTGGAGTCAAAGGGGGGAGGGGAGGGGGCGGCTTTACTGGCCTTGGACTGGCGAGCCGCCTATGATAGAGTAGAAAGGGGTGCACTGCAGAGTGTTCTTCGGAGACAGGGTTATGGAGAAGAAATAGTTGGGTGGGTAAACACTCTGTATAAGGAGGCAAGGATGAGGGTACAAATAAATGGGTGTATGGGGACGGACTTTGAGATGGGTAGAGGTTTAAGACAAGGGTGCCCTATGTCACAGATCTTATTTGCGTGTTTTCAGGATCCCTTTTACAGGATGGTTGAGAGCACAGTTAGTTCCCGGGGTGGGGGTGGGGTAGGGGAAGGGGATTGTTGGCCGGCATTAATAGGTTATGTGGATGATACGACTGTTTTGGTGTGTGAACGAATGTCTATGAAAGGGTTGGAAGATGTTGTGCGTGTGTTTGAACGTGCCACGGGTATGAAGGTAAATAGTGAAAAGTCGATGATCATGGGGTTGGGTACCTGGAAAGGGGGTGGAATGGTGAGCTGTAATGTGGTTAACACAACTGCGATGTCATTAAAGATTTGCGGTATTATTTATAGAGACGATTTGGATGTGGCGCGGGAGGAAAATTCAGTAAGGACGTTGGAAAAGGTCATTGGTCGTCTGGGTATTTTGAGGCCCCAACATCTCACTCTGGCCCAACGTGTGATTGTTGTTAACGTTTTATTGTATAGTAAGGTGTGGCACGTTGCGGCTGTATTCCCAATTACAGGAACAGCAATCAATGGAATATTGAGAAGAGTATTTACCTTTCTGTGGGGATCGAGGTGTGATTGGTTAAAACGTGAGGTTGTTATGTTACCTGTACGTCGAGGAGGTTTAGGATTGTTGGACTTAAAGCGTAGGGTGAAATGTGTTTTTCTAAAGTGGGAGGTTTGGCGTGTGGGTGTGATGGCGGGAAATATGGACCAAGTATATACGAGGGTGCAAAAGTGGTATAGGGGAATGGAGTTAAGGGAATGTGAGATTGTACTACGAGCTTTGTTGATGGTAAAGGAACGGAGGAACATTCGCATAAGGGTTTTAAGTAGGTTACTAGGGGGTACGTGCGCAGCTCCAGTAGAAGGTTTGTTCCCCATGTACTCGTGGGAAAATGTATGGCTCCGATTTAGCAAGTTGAAATTACGGCCTAGGGTGCGTGAAGTCATGTTTCGTTTTTTACATGGTATATTGCCGTCAGGGGCAATACTACGATCCAGAAGAGTCGTGGAGGGAGGCGGGTGTGGGTTTTGTGGTGGGGAAGACACGGCTTTTCACGTTGTCTATTTTTGCGAAGGTTTAGAAGATGTCAGGAGTTGGTTGGGTAGGGTGGTACAGAGGGTGGGAGGCAGAGGAGTGCAGGTCCTGCGTGGGTTAAGTCTCGACATCGGTGGATTAGACCAGGACGTTGAACGGGCTTTAGATTATATTATCGTGGATTACATTTATATTTCGTGGGTAATGCGGGGGAAAGGGGTCAGTGAGGTGCGAAGGCGTGTCCTTGCAATAACATTTTATCGTACAATGTGTAGGAATAGGGAATTGTATGGGAGGAGGTGGGATAAGGGTTTTTCGGACGGCTATAAAAGGCTCACTCTTGAAACCCTTGCGAATCTGTGATAAATATACGGGCATGCCGGATAAGTTGTTGTGTAGGTCAGTGGGCAATAGCTGGCTCGTCTCTTCGGGAACGGGTGAGTTGCGTGAATATGAGTTTGGGCATGAATGTATTTTAGTTGTTATGAATGTGTGGTTGTAGATTCAGGGGTTAGGGTTACTTATTTGTACCTTTTGTTTACAAAATGACTGGGGTGCCTTTACATATTTGTTATGTTTTTGATGCTTTCCTTTGTGTAAAGACTCGTTGTATTCTTGAGTCACTAGTTTTCTTAGTTTTGTTTTTGATTGTGTTATGGAGGTCCAGATATTTGGGTATATAAACATGCATATATATATATGCATGTTTTATCCCTTCCCTGTTACTGTTCAATCTAGCCTGTGAGTCACCAATTGTATCCTATAAATATTTAGCAACATTATGATTTTTGTTTGTGATTCAAACGTATTTCATAGGTATCAAGATTGAACACATATAGAATTGATGGAAATTGCTGACGATTAATATGATCGTCAATTTATATAATATTTATTATGTTAATGAATTTGTGTTAGAGTAAATCATTGAATTTGTGTCTAAGTTGGAATTTCTATAATCAATTGTATATTTTGTATGCAAATTACATAAACTATTGTTTAATCATCAATGTAACATGTTTGTATGATGTGCATGTAGGTTATAATGGGTTAAGTGGGGTTTCCACCAGTGTTATATTTGTTACACAAACAGTTATATCTTTTGGTATTGTGTGTGTTTAGCGAAACGTACTTATGCATTTTATGGTGCGTTTGTTGTATATATCTATACATATTAGTTACAACGATTTTTTTTCTGGTATTTATGGTGTGTATCTTGTTGTACTCTATAGATTATGTATGGTGATGCTATTTAATTTTTAAGCAGCCTTGTATTTATGATGTTTTAAATAAAATATATAAAAAAAAAAAACTCCACACCACCATACAACTTACCCAACCTATCATGTACTTTTCCCAGCTGCCCTCCACTCACACCTTCGCGCAAAACCTCCCATTTAAGAAACACACATTTAATCCTCCTTCTCAGATCCATCAACCCCAACCCACCCTGGTGCACAGGTAACATTACAACCTCTCTCCTCAGCCAATCGCACCCTGAACCCCACAAAAAGTTAAACACTCGTCTCAGAATTCCCACAATCGCCGTCCCTGTTAATGGGAACACGGCTGCTACTGCTACGTGCTAAACCTTACTATACAATAATACATTTATAACAATCACTCCTTGCACGAGAGTCAGATGATGAGGTCGCAATGCATCCAGACGCCCCTGAATCCTTTCCATTAATCTATTCGAGTTTTCCTCTCGAGCAGCGTCTAAGTCATCCTTATAGGTGATACCACAAATTTTTAAAGACACCGTTTGTTTCCTCACAACGTTACATCTCCCCCCCCCACCCAATCACCCAACCCCATGATCATTGACTTCTCTCTATTTACCGGCATCCCTGTTGCATTTCCGAACTGTTGCACAACATCATCCAAAACCCCCAACGCCATCCCCTCTCGAACCAGGACTGTTGCATCGTCTACATATCCTATTATTCCAGGCCACATTTTCCGGCCTCCCACACACCTCCACTCGTGTCACATACACAGCATTCAACCATTCTATAGAAGGGGTCCTGAATGCACGCAAACAACATTTGTGACATGGGACACCCCTGCCTAAGTCCCCTACCCATTACAATCTCCTCCCCCAAGCATCCATTAATCTGTACCCTCATCTTAGCTCCATTGTACAACTTGGTTACCCAATTAACTATTTCTTCCCCATAACCCTGCCTCCTAAGTATAGCTCCCAATGCTCCCCTTTCCACCCTGTCATAGGCCCCCTGCCAGTCTAAGGCCAACAACGCCACCCTCCCTCCCCCCACTTTTGATTCCACAAAACTTCTCAGTATTCCATGACCCTCAATCATCGACCTTCCAGGCAAACCATACTGCGTTTTCGAAACCACTCTCCCTACCACACATTTGAACCGATTACCCAAGACTTTAGCGAACAACTTATAATCAGCACATAACAGAGATATAGCACGGTACTCCTTGAGGGTGTGCTGCCCCTTACCCTTCTGGACCAACACTACAACTGCTGTTGCTTGCTTGTCCCCCATCACACCCTTCTCCTTCATCTGATTAAATAACCTACCCATGAAACCCCTTATCACCTCCCAATGTTGGAGGTAAAATTCAGCCGGGAGACCGTTTATTCCTGGTGCTTTGCCCTTCCTCATTCCCCTTAAAGCCAACTCTATTTCCTCTTCTGTTATTACCCCCCCTATAGCCTTTCTATCACTATTCCCTAAATTACACATCACATACTCATACACCTTCTCTAAATCCACATTCCCCACCTTCCCACTTGTCCAATACCCTTCATACCATTTCTCCACATACGCACACATTCCTTTCGTAGTTAGTATCTCCTTACCCATTCTATAACCTCCCGCCATCTCATGTACCTCTAACCTCGGAATAGCTGTAACCTGCTGTCTTTGTTTTTGATGTCGCAACACACACGCCGATGGCTTGTCTCCCCAAAGCATCTCTACCCCTGCCTGCACCCTTACTGCTTGAAACCTCTCATTTTGTAACTCCCTCAGTCTCCCCTTGACCTCGACAATTTCATCCATAGGATAGTTGCCCCCACAGCCCCCTTCCCATAACAGCCCCTTAACCTGTCCTCTAAATAATTTGAAAGGCTATATTTTAAATCATTTATACGTTTGCCCACCCCCACATAATATTTCCTAATCCTTTCCTTGGCTACACAATCCCACCATTGTACGACATCTTCCACTCCCTGTGCCTCCTTGCTAAGCTCCTTCCATAGGACAGAAAATCCCGCTAACCCCTCCTCATCACTCAATGCACTTATATTTAATTTCCAGTATCTCCTGTATATTTCCACAAGCGCCTCCCACCCAACCTCCACCAACACTGCTCTATGATCTGACCATGCTACTTCAACAGTTTTGAAAGATCTCACTACAACCCCGTGAGAAAGATACACTCTATCTAACCTCGCTGCATACCCTCTCCTAACAAATGCATGCTCTGTCTCCCATGCCCCCCTCCCTCGAATGCGTCCCTTAACCTAATATCCCTCAATAAATCTCATAGGGTCACCGACACATAACCTGCCCCTTTCGGTTTCACATTAGCCCTCCTAATAACGCAGTTCCAATCACCTCCTACTATTGCCACCTCCGGTAATGCACGGAAAAAAACACAAGGTCCTCACACACAAACTCCTGCTTCACCTGTACGTTATTCTCTGCAGGTGCATATACGCTAATAAAGGCCACACGTTTTCCCATCCACAAACCATCTACACGCAACACCCTTCCCCCTCCCCCCCTCACTTCTCTGCAAAACAAACGGGCTCGCCTCCCTAATTAATATACCCACCCCTCCTTTCAAACGGGCAGATGGCAGGGTTACCACCTGAAACCCCTCCATCTCCAACACCCTACCCTCCTTAAAATTATGCTCCTGAAGGAACACAACATTCACTCTATATTTATTCAGAAACATTCGAAACCATTCTCTCTTTACACTATTACACAAACCATTAACGTTTACTGTCATACACCGGAGGCCTATTAAAGTTTCCACCCCTGCCTCCTCTCTTCACTCTTCCGATGGGCACCAGAACGTGTGGGACCACTTGTCACCTGCACACTTCCCTCTCTCCCCCCCCCTTCTTTCGGTGCCTCCTGTCATGGCCACCACTACCTTCACCTTCTGCCCATATTTGCTTCCCAGTCCGCTGCACTGGCGTTAGGACATCATCTGAATCCGACGCAGCGGCTCTCTTTCTTGGGACAGGCGCATCCTCCATGGCTTGGTCTGGGGATGCCTCACAATGTACCTCAACCTCCACTGTACACAGTGGCAATGATCTCGGTGACACCTCAGTCACGCTGTCACTCCCGTCGTCCAAATAGTTCTGTTGTTGATGCACCACAGCCTTCAACTCGTCTTCTACCACCTTTCCAGGAGCAGCCACCTCCTCAGGCGGTGACAAGGACTTCAGAACCTCGGCTAATTCCTCCTCAATTTCCAACACTTCCTCCTGTACTTTTTGCTCAACCCGATCCACTGGAAGTATCTCTGGGCCAGGTAACTGGTCAAGGGCCTCACCCTCTCCCCCAGCCTTATGCGCCTCATCCACTATCTCGCTCCATAGACGACCACGCCCACCTTCACGTCGTTGATCATCACCTGCTTCCCCCAGTGTAGAAGTGGATGTCTCCCCCCCTGGGCCAGGAGCTCGTTGCCGCTTCCCACACTCCTCTGCTATGTGATCATATTCCCCACATAGTCGGCATGTACGCCTTTGCCCGGCGTATGACACAATGACCTGTGTCCTGAATTCCTTTAGGTACACGTAAGATGATATGGGGTGTTGCAATGTCATTTTTAGGTTGAAAGTGCCCTCCAGCAGACCTGTGTAGGCACCCGTCACCCACTTACCATGCTGGGCCAAATGAACAGTTCCGTATTCCTCAAAAACTTTTCTATCTGTCTCATCAGCCTCAAAGGGGACATTACGCAGTTTAATCCTTGTATAATGTCTGGATACATCGATCATCCTCACACACACAGCTGGTGTTGCATCAAGACTTACGACCTGAAAACGGTTGACCAACGACTCATAAACCGTTGCCGAGAGCAGTTTCACAAAAAATCGACGTGCTCCGTTCAATGCTACTCCGTACAACTCGCCATCCTGAATGCCATACGTGTCTCTGATGATTTTAGGTAGCAATACCTGGGCTGAAGCTGACGTTATTGCCCCACTGAGAAGTTCAACGCCGACAGTGGTAATCCTGTGTCTATAACTGAACGCCATGTTGACTAATGGTAGTTCTCCTGGGCTGACGACAGAGGCGCGACAAGCACCACCTCACACTACTGCAGTCAGGAAACTGAAGTGCGTTTGCACAGGAGGTCTACACGGCCCGAGAGCGATGCAGACAATGTCTCTTCCATTATGATGACCCATCATTGGCTCCCCGGGTAGGGAAGTGTCGTTTATCTTTACTTGCACCTGCGTCATTCGCTGCCTGGATGAGATAGAGTGTGGTCGTGCTTTGCACCCCTCTACTGTTTTCCCAGACGAGCTACTCAGTCAACAATATGGCGCCAGGTGTGTGCAGGAGAGTGAATACTGTGGGCATTGAACTCATTAGTGGGGCTTTAATGCCTACGTCAGTCGATGTGTTATTGCCCAAAATTATAAGAGAGATATACGGCATCAGAGACGAGGATTTGTATGGAGTGGCACTGAACGGTGTTTATAGAATATTCGTGAAAGTGCTAACTGCTCAAGTATACGAAGCGTTGGTGGATCGTTTGACTTTGTAACTAGTTTAGCTATCATAACTTTGGGGTCCAGTCACTGGACCCATTATGTACCTTTGTAATCTTTTGACTACCACCCACAGGATGGGTATGGGGTGCATAATAAAGATATTAAACTAAAATGCGTGTACTCACCTATTTGTACTCACCTATTTGTGGTTGCAGGGGTCGAGTCTTAGCTCCTGGCCCCGCCTCTTCACCTGTGTCTGTGTCTGTATATGTGTGTCTGTGTACTCACCTATTTGTGATTGTGCGTGTGTGTGTGTGTGAGTGTGTGAGTGTGTGTGTGAGTGTGTGAGTGTGTGGGTGTGAGTGTGTGTGTGTGTGTGTGTGTGTGTGTGTGTGTGTGTGTGTGTGTGTGTGTGTGTGTGTGTGTGAGTGTCAGTGTGAGTGTGTGTGTGTGTGTCTGTGTGTGACTCAACAATCAATATTTGCACCAATAACTCATTACAGTTGTGACCGGGTGTGGAAGTGTGAATTGCTCATTACACTATAATTTGTTCATGATTGTAGCCATGTATAAACGTAAGTAATCATTCTTACAGAATTCATTACCTTTGTAACTTGTGAGCTCATTACCTTTGTACCTAGTTCAGCTATCAAGACTTTGGGGGCCCAATCCCTGGACCCATTACGTACCTCTGTTATCTGTAAATACCTTTGTAACTTGTTATGATTGTGACCAGATCTACCTGGAGTTCATTACCTTTGTAAATTGTGAGTTCATTACCTTTGTAAATTGTGAGTTCATTACCTCTGTAACTTGCTCATCTATCAAAACTTTGGAGTCCAGTCCCTGGACCAATTATGTACCTCTGTAATCTTTTGACTACCGCCTACAGGATGGGTATGGGGTGCATAATAAACATATTAAACTAAACTGGTGGATCGTTTCCAAGATGTCAGCATTAACGTAACACCGGCAGTGAGGGTCAAGTTGACAGATGTGTCACATTATTCGTGGGTCAAGCTCCGCAGCGTGCCTTCTGAGGCTGATTAGCTAGATATTCGAAAGGTGTTCGAACGTTATGGAACTGTACATCTAGCCCAACCTGGTAAATGGGTAAAAGGAGCTTACACAGGATTTCCTGAGGGTTCTTTCAATCTCAAGATGACGCTAAGGCATCCTATACCCTCGTATGCATATCTCGAGGAGTTTAGAACCCAGGTAATGGTAGCGCATGCAGGGCAGAGGCGTACGTGCCGACTGCGAATATGACCATATGGCGGCAGACTGTGGCAGGCGGAATATGGCTCCTGGGCCGGCAAGGGGCGGAGCACCTGCCCACGAGAAACCGATGCCTGAGGAAGAATGGACGCAAGGAGGAGGGCGTGGTCGCATGTGGAGTGAAGAGGTGATAGCTCCTCCTGTGGAATCGGAAGAAGTGGTGATCCATGAATCATCTGGCCCATCAACAGTACAGTTGTCAAGTGAGGAGGTGCAGGTGGGCGCAGAAGTGAAAGCTATTGAGAAGGAGTTGGAGACGGTGATACAGGCTATGTTACAGTCTACGGAGGTGGAGAGTCACAGCGAGCAGGAACCTGGGATCAGGGCAGAAGGTGTGTGCGGGAGGGGGGAGGATCAGGTGGCACCTGTGATGGACAGTGCGAGTGCTATGGAAGGACATGGAGGCGGATTAAGGGTGGTACAGGTGGAAGTCCATTGTGCTGGCTCCCAGGACTCAGATATGGAAACTGAAGGAGCTACAAGGAAAAGGGCAGCAGCGTCAGATTCGGACGATGTTCTGATGCCGGCGCAAAGGCCAGGGAAAAAGACATGGGGTTGTGGTACCCAGAGTGACTCTACGAGAGGGCCACAACAGAAGGGGGGATATGGTTGGAAAGGAGGGTGGAGTATGTGGCAAAGGCAAAGCCCAGGGGAATGGTCTGAAAGGGAAGAGTCTCGACATGAAGCGGGGAGGGAAACCTTAAGCCGGCCTCAGGTGTGTAACAATAAATATTAATGGTCTGTGTGATGATGCTAAAAGTGAGTGCTTCAGTATGTTTTTGAATAGGTACAAGGTTGACGAAGCTTTTGTACAGGAGCACAATTTTAAGCTTGGTCGTGAATTAGTGGTGCCTGGGTATCAGGCTTATGTGTTGCCATATGAGCGTTTAATAAAAGAAGGAGTGGGTGTGTTGATCAGGGAGGCGAACCCGTTTGTATTGCACAGGAAAGAGGGGGCGTAGGGGGAGAGTATTACATGTGGAAGGATGGTGGATGGAAGAGAGAGTGGCGTTTGTGTGTGTGTATGCCCCAGCAGAAAGTGACGTGAAAGTAAAGATGGATTTTGTGCGGGAGGAGCTTGTGTACTACCTATGCACGTTACCGTCGGTGGCGATTGTGGGGGGGGAATGGAATTGTGTAGTTAAGAGGGCAGACTTGGAACCCAGAGGAGTGGGATATTTTTCCTCAGTCTTGGGGGGCCTGCTTAGAGATCTTCAGTTATGTGATGCTTTCGGGGGAGGTCTGTGGGAGGTGGAACATACGTTTATAAGACTGGGATATGCGGCTCGTTTGGACAGGTTATATTTATCTCAGAGGGTTTTGGTAGAGTCTTTTAAAACTATTGAGATGGTGTCTTCTGATCATAGGGCAGTATTAGTGGAGGTGGGGTGGGATGTTTGGCTCGTAGGCAGGGAAGTTATTGGAAACTGAACACGATGGTTTTAGGGGATAGGGAGGGTTAGTTTAATATGTTTATTATGCACCCCATACCCATCCTGTGGGCGGTAGTCAAAAGATTACAAAATTCAATGCACAAAATTCAATTTAAACCAGCAAATAATAGAGCCTACTAGACTGGAGAATACACTAGACCTCATCTTCACTAACAATGATGATCTGATAAGAAATGTCACCATATCAAAAACAATATACTCAGATCACAACATAATTGAGGTTCAGACATGTATGCGTGGAGCCTCAGACCGACAAAATGAGACTAGTCACGAGGGAGCATTCACCAAATTCAACTTCAATAACAAAAACATAAAGTGGGACCAAGTAAACCAAGTCCTAACCGATATAAGCTGGGAAGATATACTAAGCAACACAGACCCAAACTTATGCCTAGAACAGATTAACTCGGTGGCACTCGATGTATGCACAAGGCTTATTCCTCTAAGAAAAAGGAGGAGTAGATGTAAAATAGAAAGAGACAGGCGCTCCCTTTACAGGCGACGGAAAAGAATAACAGAGCGGCTAAAAGAGGTCAATATATCAGAAATGCGCAGGGAGACACTGGTCAGAGAAATAGCAAGCATCGAACTTAAGCTAAAAGAATCCTTTAGGAGTCAGGAATCGCGGGAAGAACTAAAAGCCATAAATGAAATCGAAAGAAACCCAAAGTATTTCTTCTCCTATGCCAAATCAAAATCGAGAACAACGTCCAGTATTGGGCCCCTACTTAAACAAGATGGGTCCTACACAGATGACAGCAAGGAAATGAGTGAGCTACTCAAGTCCCAATATGACTCAGTTTTTAGCAAGCCGCTAACCAGACTGAGAGTCGAAGATCAAAATGAATTTTTTATGAGAGAGCCACAAAATTTGATTAACACAAGCCTATCCGATGTTATCCTGACGCCAAATGACTTCGAACAGGCGATAAATGACATGCCCATGCACTCTGCCCCAGGGCCAGACTCATGGAACTCTGTGTTCATCAAGAACTGCAAGAAGCCCCTATCACGAGCCTTTTCCATCCTATGGAGAGGGAGCATGGACACGGGGGTCGTCCCTCAGTTACTAAAAACAACAGACATAGCCCCACTCCACAAAGGGGGCAGTAAAGCAACAGCAAAGAACTACAGACCAATAGCACTAACATCCCATATCATAAAAATCTTTGAAAGGGTCCTAAGAAGCAAGATCACCACCCATCTAGAAACCCATCAGTTACACAACCCAGGGCAACATGGGTTTAGAACAGGTCGCTCCTGTCTGTCTCAACTACTGGATCACTACGACAAGGTCCTAAATGCACTAGAAGACAAAAAGAATGCAGATGTAATATATACAGACTTTGCAAAAGCCTTCGACAAGTGTGACCATGGCGTAATAGCGCACAAAATGCGCGCTAAAGGAATAACAGGAAAAGTTGGTCGATGGATCTATAATTTCCTCACTAACAGAACACAGAGAGTAGTCGTCAACAGAGTAAAGTCCGAGGCAGCTACGGTGAAAAGCTCTGTTCCACAAGGCACAGTACTAGCTCCCATCTTGTTCCTCATCCTCATATCCGACATAGACAAGGATGTCAGCCACAGCACCGTGTCTTCCTTTGCAGATGACACCCGAATCTGCATGACAGTGTCTTCCATTGCAGACACTGCAAGGCTCCAGGCGGACATCAACCAAATCTTTCAGTGGGCTGCAGAAAACAATATGAAGTTCAACGATGAGAAATTTCAATTACTCAGATATGGTAAACATGAGGAAATTAAATCTTCATCAGAGTACAAAACAAATTCTGGCCACAAAATAGAGCGAAACACCAACGTCAAAGACCTGGGAGTGATTATGTCGGAGGATCTCACCTTCAAGGACCATAACATTGTATCAATCGCATCTGCTAGAAAAATGACAGGATGGATAATGAGAACCTTCAAAACTAGGGAGGCCAAGCCCATGATGACACTCTTCAGGTCACTTGTTCTATCTAGGCTGGAATATTGCTGCACTCTAACAGCACCTTTCAAGGCAGGTGAAATTGCCGACCTAGAAAATGTACAGAGAACTTTCACGGCGCGCATAACGGAGATAAAACACCTCAATTACTGGGAGCGCTTGAGGTTTCTAAACCTGTATTCCCTGGAACGCAGGAGGGAGAGATACATGATTATATACACCTGGAAAATCCTAGAGGGACTAGTACCGAACTTGCACACGAAAATCACTCACTACGAAAGCAAAAGACTTGGCAGACGATGCACCATCCCCCCAATGAAAAGCAGGGGTGTCACTAGCACGTTAAGAGACCATACAATAAGTGTCAGGGGACCGAGACTGTTCAACTGCCTCCCAGCACACATAAGGGGGATTACCAACAGACCCCTGGCAGTCTTCAAGCTGGCACTGGACAAGCACCTAAAGGCAGTTCCTGATCAGCCGGGCTGTGGCTCGTACGTTGGTTTGCGTGCAGCCAGCAGCAACAGCCTGGTTGATCAGGCGCTGATCCACCAGGAGGCCTGGTCACAGACCGGGCCGCGGGGGCGTTGACCCCCGAAACTCTCTCCAGGTAAACTCCAGGTACATAATTGGCCCAGGGACTGGATTCCGAAGTTTTGATAGCTGAGCAAGTTACAGAGGTAATGAACTCACAATTTACAAAGGTAATGAACTAACAATTTACAAAGGTAATGAATTCCTGGTAGGTCTGGTCACAATCATGACAAGTTACAAAGGTATTTACAGATTACAGAGGTACATAATTGGTCCAGGGACTGGGCCCCCAAAGTTTTGATAGCTGAACTAGGTACAAAGGTAATGAGCTCACAAGTTACAAAGGTAATGAATTCTGTAAGAATGGTTACTTACGTTTATACATGGCAACAATCATGAACAAATTATAGTGTCATGAGCAATTCACACTTCCACACCCGGTCACAACTGTAATGAGTTATTGGTGCAAATATTGATTGTTGAGTCACATACACACACACACACACTCATGGAGTGGGGAGAGAGAGGGCCTAGTAGCAACCGGTGAAGAGGCGGGGCCAGGAGCTAGGACTCGACCCCTGCAACCACAAATAGGTGAGTACAAATAGGTGAGTACACACACACACACACACACACACACACACACACACACACACACACACACACACACACACACACATTCACACTCACACTCACATCCACACCCACACACACACACACACACACACACACACACACACACACACACACACACACACACACACACACACTGGAAAACTTCATGTGCCAACACGTAAGGGACACTACAAGAGAGAGAGGAGAGGATGAACCAGCAAGGCTGGACTTAGTATTCACCTTGAGTAGTGCAGATATCGAGGACATCACATATGAAAGACCCCTTGGGGCCAGTGACCATGTGGTTTTAAGCTTCGAATACACAGTAGAGCTACAAGTGGAGGGAGAAGCAGGAAGGCCAGGACCAATGAAGCCAAACTACAAGAAAGGGGACTACACAGGAATGAGGAACTACCTGAACGGGGTTCAGTGGGACAGAGAACTGGCAGGGAAGCCAGTTAATGAGATGATGGAATATGTAGCAACAAAATGCAAGGAGGCTGAGGAGAGGTTTGTACCCAAGGGTAACAGGAATAATGAAAAAGCCAGGATGAGCCCATGGTTTACCCAAAGGTGCAGGGAGGCAAAAACCAAGTGTGCTAGGGAATGGAAGAAATATAGAAGGCAAAGGACCCAGGAGAATAAGGAGAACAGTCGTAGAGCCAGAAACGAATATGCACAGATAAGAAGGGAGGCCCAAAGACAATATGAAAATGACATAGCAGCGAAAGCCAAATCTGACCCGAAACTGTTGTACAGCCACATCAGGAGGAAAACAACAGTCAAGGACCAGGTAATCAGGCTAAGGAAGGAAGGAGGAGAGACAACAAGAAATGACCGTGAAGTATGTGACGAACTCAACAAGAGATTCAAAGAAGTGTTCACAGAGGAGACAGAAGGGACTCCAGAAAGACGGAGAGGTGGGGCACACCACCAAGTGCTGGACACAGTGCACACAACCGAGGAAGAAGTGAAGAGGCTTCTGAGTGAGCTACATACCTCAAAGGCAATGGGGCCAGATAACATCTCCCCATGGGTATTGAGAGAGGGAGCAGAGGCGCTATGTGTACCCCTAACAACAATATTCAATACATCTATCGAAACAGGGAGATTGCCTGAGGCATGGAAGACAGCAAATGTAGTCCCAATCTTTAAAAAAGGAGACAGACATGAAGCATTAAACTACAGACCAGTGTCACTGACATGTATAGTATGCAAAATCATGGAGAAGATTATCAGGAGAAGAGTGGTGGAACACCTAGAAAGGAACGATCTCATCAACAGCAGCCAACATGGTTTCAGGGACGGGAAATCCTGTGTCACAAACCTACTGGAGTTCTATGACATGGTGACAGCAGTAAGACAAGAGAGAGAGGGATGGGTGGATTGCATTTTCTTGGACTGCAAGAAGGCGTTTGACACAGTTCCACACAAGAGATTGGTGCAAAAACTGGAGGACCAAGCAGGGATAACAGGGAAGGCACTACAATGGATCAGGGAATACTTGTCAGGAAGACAGCAGCGAGTCATGGTACGTGGCGAGGTGTCAGAGTGGGCACCTGTGACCAGCGGGGTCCCGCAGGGGTCAGTCCTAGGACCAGTGCTGTTTCTGGTATTTGTGAACGACATGACGGAAGGAATAGACTCTGAGGTGTCCCTGTTTGCAGATGACGTAAAGTTGATGAGAAGAATTCACTCGATCGAAGACCAGGCAGAACTACAAAGGGATCTGGACAGGCTGCAGACCTGGTCCAGCAATTGGCTCCTGGAGTTCAATCCCACCAAGTGCAAAGTCATGAAGATTGGGGAAGGGCAAAGAAGGCCGCAGACGGAGTACAGTCAGAGACTACAAACCTCACTCAAGGAAAAAGATCTTGGGGTGAGTATAACACCAGGCACATCTCCTGAAGCACACATCAACCAAATAACTGCTGCAGCATATGGGCGTCTAGCAAACCTCAGAACAGCATTCCGACATCTTAATAAGGAATCATTCAGGACCCTGTACACCGTGTACGTTAGGCCCATATTGGAGTATGCGGCACCAGTTTGGAACCCACACCTAGCCAAGCACGTAAAGAAACTAGAGAAAGTGCAAAGGTTTGCAACAAGACTAGTCCCAGAGCTAAGAGGTATGTCCTACGAGGAGAGGTTAAGGGAAATCAACCTGACGACACTGGAGGACAGGAGAGATAGGGGGACATGATAACGACATACAAAATACTGAGAGGAATTGACAAGGTGGACAAAGACAGGATGTTCCAGAGATTGGACACAGTAACAAGGGGACACAGTTGGAAGCTGAAGACACAGATGAATCACAGGGATGTTAGGAAGTATTTCTTCAGCCACAGAGTAGTCAGTAAGTGGAATAGTTTGGGAAGCGATGTAGTGGAGGCAGGATCCATACATAGCTTTAAGCAGAGGTATGATAAAGCTCACGGCTCAGGGAGAGTGACCTAGTAGCGATCAGTGAAGAGGCGGGGCCAGGAGCTCGGACTCGACCCCCGCAACCTCAACTAGGTGAGTACACACACACACACACACACACACACACACACACACACACACACACACAGTTTAGTTTAATATCTTTATTATGCACCCCATACCCATCCTGTGGGCTGTAGTCAAAAGATTACAAAGGTACATAATGGGTCCAGTGACTGGACCCCAAAGTTATGATAGCTGAACTAGTTACAAAGATAATGAACTCCAGGTAGATCTGGTCACAATCATGGCAAGTTACAAAGGTAATGAATCAGCCTCACTCCTATACATGGTTACAGTCATGAACAAATTACAAAGTAATGAACCACTGATACGTCCACACCTGGTCACAATTGCAATGAGTTATAAATACAAATATTAAGTGGATCATACACCCACACTAGCGCGCGTGCACACACATACACACACGAGGGCGAGTGGAAGGTTTTGCAGTATTTTGGGAACAGCTCTGCGCAGACAGAAGGCCTGAGGAGGATGTGGTAGGATAGTGGAATAGTGTGGCTAAAGTAAGAATATGTCAATTTTATGTGAGGGAGGGTAAACGCATTAATCAATTGTGGTACGGTTTGTCAAATTATTTAGAATCTAGATTATGGGATTGTTACGAGGGAAGGCTGTGGCCGGGGTGTACCCAGTGGAGGATATACACATGTTGAAGGACAGGATAAGGGATTTGCAAGAAGAACGTTTTGCAGCGGTACGGGTACAGGCGGGGTTGGACGAAGTACTCTGGGGCGACAACCCATCGGCTTGTGTGCTGCGAGGACAGAAGGTATGACAGCGAACGACTACAATACTGGGATTGCAAGTCATTTCTTCGGTGGGGGGTTTTAGAGAGGGTCAGGTATCACGGGAAACCATGGTGATGAGTGCATATGCAGATAGATGGTTTGAGGAATACGGGAAAAGTAGTGGGGTGGATGGCGAGGTTCTTGGGCAGGTATGTGAGTATGTGCCGTGCAAACTGGGGAGGAGTGATCGGGAGGCACTGGGTGGGGTCATTGAGGAGGAGGAAATATGGAGAGCCCTTATGGACATGAGGAAGGGAAAGGCACCCAGGATCGATGGTTTACCAAGCGAATTTTATGTACAGCACTGGGGTCTGCTTAGGGGTTTCCTAGTAGAGTTAATTAACGAATGCCATGAAAGAAGGAGGTAAGATGGGAGAATCACAGGCAACGTCCGTGGTGGTGTTGGTCCCGAAGGGTAAACAGAAGAGTACCCTTCGGGATTACCAAGCCATTTTGTTGCTTTGTTCTGATTATAAATTGTTCACGAAAATTTTTGGGAATCGGCTTAAATGTGTTGTGGGGAGGGTCGTGTTTGAGTCTCAGTTTTGGTTACCTGGTAGGTCAATGGGCGAGGGCCACGGGATCATAAAGGGGTTCCTGGAGGACATGGAAAGGGGAAGAGGGGCGTTGGTGGCATTGGATTGGCAAGGGGCTTATGACAGGGTGGAAAGAAGGGCTTTGAGGGATATTCTCCTACGACAGGGGTTTGGCGAAGAAATAGTGGAGTGGGTGGATACGTTGTACTCAAACGTGAAGGTAAGGGTGCAATCAATGGGCGTGTGGGGGAGGGAGTCAACATAGAGCGGGGTCTTCGGCAGGGATGTCCATTATCACAACTATTGTTTGCATGTGTTCAGGATCCCTTTCATAGGATGGTTAAGGATCGTCTAAGGACAGGGGGGCAGGGATGGTGAGCAGAAGCCTTGGCCTGATTTGGTGGGCTATGTTGATGATACAACTATTTTGGTGAGTGAGGAGACACGGTTAGGATTTTGGGGAGAAGTTGTACACAATTTTGGGAAAGCTACTTGGATGAAGGTAAATCTGGAAAAGTCAATGATAATTGGGCTAGGAGAGTGGGCAGGGAGATTAGAATGGGGATGTGATGTTGTGCAGCGGAGGACTGGGAGTCTGAAAATCTGCGGTGTTGTGTATGAGGCTGACCTGAGTGCTGCAAGGATTAGCAATTCGAATAGGATGGTGGAACAGGTGCAGCGACATTTGGGAATGCTGCGACCTCACCATTTAACCCTTAGGCAACGTGCAATTGTCATCAATGTATTACTATATAGTAAAGTCTGGTTCGTTTCAGCTGTGATGCCGTTAACAGGAACAGCGATCACTAGTATTCTTAGAATGGTGTTCAAATTTTTGTGGGGCTCAGGGTGCAACTGGTTGCGAAGGGAGGTAATGACATTGCCGGTATGTAGGGGAGGGTTGGGTTGGTTGGACTTGAGAAAGCGCGTGAAATGTGTGTTTATTAAGAGGGAAGTGATGAGTGGAGGTGGATGGAGGGGGGGGCAGCTAGATAAGGTACATGCTCACCTGAGGAAATGGTATGGAGGGGTGGAAATAAAGGAATGTGAAACAGTGTTATGTGCTTTAGTGTTAGCCAGGGAACTGGGAAAAGTAAAGGTGGGAACTTTGTGTAAATTGTTAGAGAGACATGTAGCAGCGCCGGTTGAAGGGATCTACCCCATGTATGCATGTGATGTAATATGGCGAAGATTTAGTAAATTAAGGATACGACCTAGGCCGCGTGAGGTTATGTATCGTTTCCTGCATGGGATTTTGCCATCGGGAGCGATGCTCCTAGATAGGAGGGTTATCGAGGGTGGGGGGTGTGGCAGATGCAGTGGGGAAGAGACTGCGTATCATGTTGTCTATTTTTGTGAAGGTTTGGAGTGCATCATGGTATGGATGAATAAGGGTGGGGGTCAAGGTGTGTCGGTATTGCGAGCGTTGAGTCTTGATATGAGTGGTGTGGATGAGGGTGTGGTAAGGGGTTTAACATATGTAATCGTGGACTACATATATGTTTTGTGGGGTATGAGGGGGAAGGAGGGTGGGGATGTGTTGAGAAGGACTTTGGCGGCGACATTTTATCGAACTTTGTGTGGCAATAGAGACATTTTTGGGAAAAGGTGGGATGAGGTTTTTTCTGAGGGTTATAGAGGACTAACAATAGGGAATTTATTGGCGTTATAAGGGGCCTTAACTGCCGGGGTGAGTAGGTTGGTAAAAGGGGGGGGGGGTTCAGGGGTATTCAATGGGCTCACCTCCTTGGGTGTGCAGTGATGGGTGATTGGGTGTGATTGGAGGTACTCATGTGGGACTAGATGAGAGGTTGTGAAGGATTAGTTTTGCTTAGTTTCCTTGATGGGGAAGGTGTAAATGGCAGTTTAAATATATAACATTTATTAATATATAACCTGTAAATTATATAACATGTATATTGTTTGGTAGCATATTATGTTTCACTTGTACTGGTCTTGCAATTGAATTTTAACTTTTCTTGTGAGGGTATTCCTTTCACTATGTTCCTTGAAGAACTGAGTTATTTTTGCCATTTTTGTAATGTGTTCCTGCATCAAATTTAAAGTAATTATCTATTATGTAAACATGTGTGGATAAGGATTAATTCTCTAGATTAAAATTTTTGTATCTATATTTGTAAGTAATACTAGTTAGGCACGTGCTAGAAGGCACAGCGAAAGTATAGTCATGTGGAATGTGTGTTACGTTTTGGTAAGTTTGTATGTGGCGTGTTAGGTGTTATAAGGAGTTTAGTGTTGTTATACTTACTAAAATCATGATGAACCTTCTGGATAATACTTATTCGTGTTCTAGTCTTGGGTTCTTTAAATTATTTACATAGCCTAGTATTTTACCGTTAACTGTAATGTGGTGAATTATCTTGCATTTTGAGCGTGAACTTCACGTTATGCAATGTTGTTTTGAAAGTTTGTAATTCATGGTTGTTAACATTAATATTTGATATTATATTGGTGGTGTATATTCTTCTACTTATTACGGTGTATGTGTATAGGAATGTATGTTTCATATCTGTTTTAGGCTGTAAATTTATGTTTTTGTGTCTTGTTGTTCATGCACTACCAACTCTTAGGTAAATACTCATTAAGGTTTTGATGAGGTCAGGGTATGACCTTTCATTAGGATAATTAATATATGTTATTTAGAACGGGGACTGTACATATGTTACAGGGGGAGAAGCGTCAGCTGTGTGTCTGCACTGGCAATAATGATTATTGTGAAAGGAGGGTTTGTGGAGTATCACTGAAGTGATACTCCACAACATTCACCCAACACCCATCGCCTACTATTCACCCGAAGCCACAGCCAATGGACAAGAGTCAGAACAATAAAAGAAGATCCAGTAACCAGCTAAGGACTCCTAACATAAAAGGTGAGAGAAGTAAGAACACGAGGAAAACTTGTAGTACTGCCAGCCAGGACACAACCCTCATCACCCACCGACACCACCACAACACACGACAGACGACAACAAACATGGCCGCTGCTACAGTCCAAGATAACTCCTTCCCAGTATTTGATGTCAAGAAGATCACCGACCCAGAAATAGCTGAACTCCTTATGATTCAGAACCAAACGATCACCAAACTAACTCAAGAAATGCAGGAACTAAAGGCTAGCAATGCAGATTACCTCAACAAGATCACTGCTCTAGAACATAAACTAGACAATCTAGAACAACAAAGCAACACCCACACCCAGTCCCTAGACACCATCAACACTTTAAAAGACCAAGTCACCCTACTTACTACCAACATTACAGAGGAAAGATCAAGAGTGGACCAACAACTTGCCAATGTCATAAACAACTTCCAAGACCATAATGACCAACAGCAGCTATCTGACGCTGTTGAAGTTAACAGCAAACATCTCCCACCCACAGTCACCCAAGAGACCTGCATGGAGACCACCCTACAGCTTATCAAGGACCACCTTCGCCTTAACATACGTAGTGATGACTTAAAGGATTGCAAACTGATGGGCTATCATGCAGGTAAAAAAACAGTGCTGTTAAAATTCCAAACTAGCTTACAAAGAAACAACCTACTAAAAACATCTATTTCTATGAAAACTGATGTTTACGTCAATGAGTGCCTTACCAAAACGAGACAAAACCTTCTTTATCGGCTAAGAAAACTGCGCTATGCCCAAAAAATCCAACAGTGCTTTGTGAGGGATGGAAAAATAGCAGTTAGGAAACAGCCCACTGGAAAGAGATACTTCATCTCCACAGAACATGACCTTAAAACATTCCTAAGTGAGGCTGGACTAACAGAATCAGAGTAAAGTGCAGATAATACCCATAGTCCACCGTTAGTGTTATATTGTCATAAATTTGTGCCCCCCTAAAATTCTAATACTCCAACTACTTTTAATTGTCATTGTTGTACTCAACGACCATTCTACCTCAGTCTTAATTGTATTAAATATCTACAGAATCTATCTCCTTTTTTACAACTTACCACATCACTGTTCCATCTTATTTTTTTTATAAACTAACCATAACTTGTCTTCAATAATTCTACCTCACTTTAAAAAATACTCAATTGCCCAATTTTATTCTAAATCCCTATTATTGCCCAATTTTACTTTAAACTATATTGATCAAACTTATTGTAAACTTCTTTTATTGACCATTTTTATTCCATACTTTTTTAACCTAGTATTTTCAACTACAACTTTTATATCATCCTGTCTACCATCTTACTAGCATATTATAACCAAGTCATTGCCATTTTTATTTTTATCAATTCTTTTTTTTTATTATTATTATTTTGCCACCTTAATTTGTGTATTTTATCCTGTCAATTTAAATCTAATTATACTGTAATTCTTGTAAACAACTTATATAAGACCTTAGTGCAATTACAATTGAGAGTCTTGTTCCTTTATTATATTATTAGATTAATCACAGTTTTACTCTAGCTCATTCTAGCTCAATACATAGTCAATACCAAATTCACTATACTAGACCATAGTGCAATTACTAGTGAGAGACTGGTGCTATTTGTAATTTGTATTTTTATATTATTAGACTAAAGTTGTTGTACTATAGCTCTTTCTAGCTCAATACATAGTCAATACCAAATTTACTATATTAGACCATAGTGCAATTACTAGTGAGAGACTGGTGCTACTTTTAATTTGTATTTTTATATTATTAGATTAAATTCAGTTGTACCATAGCTCATTCTACCTCAAGACATAGTCAATACCAAATTCACTATATTAGACCATAGTGCAATTACTAGTGAGAGACTAGTGCTATTTTTAATTTGTACTTTTATATTATTAGATTAAACCTATTGTACTTTAGCTCACTCTAGCTCAAAACATAGACTCCACAAAAGTCATTATTAGACCTTAGTGCAATTACAAGTGAGAGTCTTGTTCTATTTTTAATTTGTATTTTTATATTACTAGTTTATACCTAGTTGTACTTTAGTTCATTCCAGCACAACACACAGACAACATCAACTTCATTATGTGTAGTAGTAACTATACCCTACATGACCAAAATACTCTAGCTATATACTTGTCCAAACTTCCAACCACTACAGATATCAGTAGTAGAACTCAACACACAACTCAGGATATAAATAACCATAATTTTAAACCTAGAAGATGATTGATCACGTTGACCCTGATCTAAACCTCCATAATCTGACACCCAATCAAAACCTATTGGAAAGTAACTGCCTTTATTACACAGCATCACAAGCCACCACTATCCTAAACAATGCTAAAAGTCTATCAGTACTTAACTACAACATCAGGTCCTTAAGCAAACACTATGATGACCTCCTAGCACTCCTTGAATCACTAAAGACACCCTTCTCCTGCATTATTCTTACTGAGACCTGGCTTAAGCAGGACACAATAGATATCTACCCTCTACCAGGATACACAGCAATTCACAACTGCAGAACAAACCAAGTTGGGGGTGGTATTGCAATCTATTACTCTAACCAATTATCTTGTCTTAGCACCACTTGCTTTAGTGATGAATATGGGGAATACATTTTTGCTAATTTTACTGTAAAAAACCTTAAGACGCCTATAACAATCGGTGCCATTTACCGGATACCTCACACAAACATCCCAAATTTCAGTGAGAAATTAAAGTCACTAATAACAAACAGACAAATGAATAAGCACCACCTTCTCTTAGCTGGAGACTTCAACATCAACCTTGGCTTACTAGATGATCAGCCTGTAACTGATTTCATCAACAATATGAACAACACACTTCTCATACCAACAATAACTAAACCAACCAGGCTCACTGAGACAAGTGCAACCATAATAGACCACATATGGACGAATATACTAGCCCCCCTTAAATCAGGGATAATCACAGATAGCACTACAGACCACTACCCTACCTTCCTCCTGACAAACATTAGTAAACCACCACTTGAATACAACAAAGTCTCATTTAGACTCCATGACGAGGCCTCAGTAAGGAAGTTCACAGCTGACCTAGAGACTGTTGATTGGCCTACAGAATTCTCCAAGGCCAATAGTATTGATGACTGGACAGACATCTTTCTTAACAAATTACTTAGACTATACAACAAACATTGTCCTATAAAAACAAAACAGATCACAAACAAACGGCTTGGTTGCCCATGGCTAACCAGCACCATTCTGAAATCCATTGACAAGAAACACCAATATGAAAAGCAATATAGACAGGGCTTAATACACAAAGATACTCTTAAACACTATTCATCAGCTCTCACCAAAGTAATAAAAAAAGCCAAACAACTATACTACTCCAGTAGATTCACAGACACTAGAGGAGATATAAAAAAGACCTGGAAAACACTCTCTCAGATTCTAGGGACCCACAAACTGAGAAAAACCAAGAATATTGTCCTAACTAAACCTAATGAAACACCACTACATCCCACTGACACAGCTAACAAGATAAACGACTTCTTCTCAAACATAGGATGTAATCTCGCCAGTAAAATCCCACATACCAATGCCCATGCCGGGGACTACCTAGATGGAAATTTCCCTAATTCCTTCTATCTTGCACCAACTGAGCCCACGGAAGTCATTGAGATCATAAAGTCACTTAAAAATAACTCGGGGAATCTGTCTCATGTCCCACCATTACTGTACAAGCGAGCGGCCCATGTCCTTTCGCATGCTATTTCATTACTTTTTAACAAGTCAATAGAGACTAGCACCTTCCCGAAACTACTCAAGATGGCAAGGGTTACACCAATACATAAAGGTGGTGACCCTACAGACTTAAACAACTATAGGCCAATATCTAACTTACCATTGCTATCCAAAATCTTTGAGAAACTCGTGCACAGGAGACTGTATTCATTTATAACGGCTCAAAACATACTCAACCCCTGCCAGTTTGGATTCAGGAAAAATAAAAGCACTAATGATGCAATCATAAAAATGCTAGATCTGCTTTACACAGCATTGGAAAATAAGGAATATCCACTAGGAATTTTTATTGACCTAAGAAAAGCTTTTGACACAGTAAACCATGAAATCCTACTCCACAAACTTGACCACTACGGTATAAGAGGCCATGCGCTTGCTTATTTCAAATCTTACATTACTAATAGGTATCAGTACGTCACCATTAAAGACACAGCATCAGCAACACGGCCACTTGATACTGGAGTTCCGCAGGGAAGTGTCCTTGGTCCCCTGCTCTTCCTCATATACATCAATGACCTTCCAAACGTATCCCAACACCTGAAACCCATTCTCTTTGCTGATGACACTTATGTCATCTCTCACCCTAATCTTGCCACCCTCAACATCATTGTGAATGAGGAGCTGATTAAAATATCGACTTGGATGACAGCCAATAAACTTACGCTTAACACTGACAAAACCTACTATATTATGTTTGGTAGCAGAGCAGGAGATGCACAAATTAACATTAAGATTGACAACACTCTAATTACCAGAAATAATGGGGGCAAATTCCTAGGCTTATACCTTGACAACAACCTGAATTTCAGCACCCATATCCAGCATATAGCCAAAAAAGTATCCAAAACGGTTGGGATCCTCTCCAAGATACGATACTACGTGCCGCAAAATGCCCTTCTCGCACTATACCACTCACTTATTTATCCATACCTCACCTATGCTTTTGTGCTTGGGGATCAACTGCAGCAACACACCTAAAGCCAATAATAACCCAACAAAAAGCTGCAGTAAGAATAATCACTAAATCCCATCCCTGGCAGCACACCCCCCCACTCTTCAAAGATCTAAACTTACTCCCAGTTCAGTACATCCACACTTACTACTGTGCAGTCTATATCTACAGGGCCTTAAACTCTAATATCAACCTTGACCTAAAACGCTTTCTTGATAGTTGTGACAGAACCCACAGGCATAACACCAGAAACAAACATCTCTACGACATTCCCCGTGTCCGACTAAACCTTTACAAAAATTCAATGTATGTCAAAGGCCCTAAAATCTGGAATACCCTACCTGAGAACTCTAGAACTGCAGACACATTCATCACCTTCAAAACTACCATTAGAAAACATCTTATCTCCCTGATACACCCCGTCAACTAACCACACGAATACCACCTGGTGGTTCACACTTACACTCGCTCACTCATTTGACCATAAACAGAAATATTAATCTCAGTCTTAAAATAATGAATCCTGTGATACTCCAATACTGAAACTATATACTGTGCCAAAACAAAAGCATTCACATTGCTAAACTCACAAACTAGTATTTAGTCACTTAGCCATAATACCAACTTACCTCATAATTTGTAATATTTTACAATTAAGAATAAAACTAAGTATGCCCGAAATGCCTAGCCATGCTAAGCGTTCTAGTGGTACACTCTGTAATCACAATTTTACTACATGTAAACCAAACAATAACTAAATTTCTGTAAACTCAGCATTGTAATCCTTATAGAGAATAAACTTTGAATTTGAATTTGAATTTGAATGTATATGGTTGTAATATGGCCATTATCTATGGTGTTATTTAACTGCACCGGGATTGTGTACTAGAGGTTTTGTAATATCTAGTATGGTTTTTAATTTTGTACTCTTATACATTATTATATTTGTTCTATGTTTTAAATAAAAATACAAAAAAAAAACTTGCACCTGCATGGCAGGTCTTCAGCAGGAAGGGGAGTACCTCACCGGCTATATGGCCAGATGACTTACCAAACGTTAGTGTGCACTAACAGCGGCTGGTGTGCAGTGCAATGGAGGCCCAAAGCAGGCCCTTGCAGCAACTTCAGCGGGGGGGGGGGGATGACGTGCAATGGCTGGAAGTAAGGTTTCCAAGTCCCTGACAGCTAAGTACACAAGATGTGCTGCCTAATCCTCTCGGGCGTGCCCCACTGGGGTCATTGGGAAGTGTCTACGGCGAAGGGGCATCGTAGCCGGGCAGTCTAACAGGTAGTGCACCAAGGGCTTCGGAATCATTCGGTCACAATGGGCACAGAGCTCCTCTCATGCCCGTTCAACAATCCGCGCAGTGGTGGGATACCCTAAGCGTAGGCGGTGGATATGAGCCCTCAGTTCTCTGGACTGTGTCCGAATACTTGGAGGGGGAGCCCTGTGCGTCGCCCTGACATACAAACAGAGGCTCCGTGAATCCCCAGGGTCAGGGAATGGGCGCCTGGCCGCACCGGCAGCCCACAGCGTATCTGGCTGAGGCTGATGGAGTTAGTAAGTTAAAGATTAGCCGGTATTCTCCCGGCCCGGGCCTTTTCCAAGTGGTGGCCCAGCCTTGGCTCCCTCTTTAGGGAGTGTCTGAGACCTAAGTCTCCCATGGGAGGAGGCACAAGTACCTCCTCATCTTTGGGACCAACTGTCCCCAGGCCTAACAACAAGCTAGGCCTCGCTGGTCTGCTATCCCCGCCCCAAGGGGGCAAATGGGAATGACAGTCTTATGAGCTAAAGGCTAGGACTCAGGCACCTACCCTACCCTAGAAGGGTTAGGCATGGTGTCGATGGCTGATGGAGATTGCAGCACGTGGCTGTGCCTCGAGGGTTGCAGTCCTAGCAGCCTCCTTGGAACTCTGTTACCTGAGACCTTTTATTTCGAACTCATCTTTTCTAAATTAAGGTTAACATAAATAATGATAGAGTAGGTAGAGATAAGTTATACTACAGTAAATATTGAACGTTTTAATGAAGCTGTCAAGGTGACGGGTGGCCTGGTGGCTAAGGGCCGGGTCATCAAATTATTTGTGCGCTCTCAAAAACAAAAAAAAAATAAAAAAATTATGGAAATTTGGTTGATCAGGTGCTGATCCACCAGGAGGCCTAGTCACAGACCGGGCCGCGGGGGCGTTGACCCCCGAAACTCTCTCCAGGTAAACTCCAGGTAAACATATAGAAAAAATAGCTTAGCTCTTTGGCAACATAATGGTACAAGAATCAATGTTCTACGACGTTTCTTCAAGAAATTATAGTCATTTATATCAGGTATGGTGACGGCGGTGTGAGTAGCGCGTCTGCTCACGGCCCGTATATTTTTTGTAATTTTTTCCTTGTTTTTTATCGCTTTTTCTTGCATTATTCTTTCTAATATAATAATTTACTATTTGGCATCATTAAACGGTAGGCGGAGCTTATACATAGACTTCCAGCCAATCAGAAGCCACCTTGGAACACCGGCAGTATTCTCTCTCCAGAGAGCCAGGAGAAATCACTTCATTATTACGCTTATATCAACTCTACGGCTTATTTATCTATCAGAATTGATCTAATATGATATAATAAACACTATAAATAACATACAAACATGTTATATACTCTAGACTGAATAAAACAGGCCATAATATGGCGAGAGTCCACCAGCAATATTTCGATATAAATGTGTTACTCGTCTCCATGTGGTATTCTTTGGTCTTTGAGTGATAGAAAACGATGTTTTGAAGAGGCTAACTGTACTAGAACATTCAGTTTACTAAGAAACCCACCGAAACAAGCGCGATTTTCGCGATTTTTTTTTTTTTCGAGACGGCGGGCCGGCCGGCGCTCCAGGCCAATATCTCGGAAGTAACTTATTCACTTATTTTGCTTTACCTCGCCTTTATTACTTAATTAAGTGGAATAATATTCACAGAAATTGTAAAATAATTATTTCTCTAATTTGTAATGGTATATTTTTGGAAATATTCGAAATATTTTGGGATTTATGTGGGAGTAAAGGGCAGATTTTTTTCAACATTCCAAGAACTAACAAACTTTAAATATCTTCTCTTTATTTCACAAAAAAAAATAGAGGACAATGTACCATTAAAAATTCGTATTAGCATTGTTCTCTCGGCACCAAGTGTCCAAACAACCTTACGTCGTCCCATATAGGACTGCCAGCCTGCCAAAGGGCATTTTCAGTAAATCAGTCCTTTTGTGGAAAATTCTGTAGGGGTGATTACTTTCCAATAGGTTTTGATTGGGTGTCAGATTATGGAGGTTTAGATCAGGGTCAACGTGATCAATCATCTTCTAGGTTTAAATTATGGTTATTTATATCCTGAGTTATGTGTTGAGTTCTAGTACTGATATCTGTAGTGGTAGGAAGTTTGGACAAGTATATAGCTAGAGTATTTTGGTCATATAGAGTATAGTCACTACTACACATAATGAAGTTAATGTTGTCTATGTGTTCTGCTGGAATGAACTAAAGTACAACTAGGTATAAACTAGTAATATAAAAATACAAATTAAAAATAGAACAAGACTCTCACTTGTAATTGCACTAAGGTCTAATAATATCTTTTGTGGAGTCTATGTTTTGAGCTAGAATGAGCTATAGTACAATAGGTTTAATTTAATAATATAAAAATACAAATTAAAAATAACACTAGTCTCTCACTAGTAATTGCACTATGGTCTAATATAGTGAATTTGGTATTGACTATGTATTGAGTTAGAATGAGCTATGGTACAACTGAATTTAACCTAATAATATAAAAATACAAATTAAAAATAGCACCCGTCTCTCACTAGTAATTGCACTATGGTCTAATATAGTGAATTTGGTATTGACTATGTATTGAGCTAGAAAGAGCTATAGTACAACTAGGTTTATTCTAATAATATAAAAATACAAATTACAAATAGCACCAGTCTCTCACTAGTAATTGCACTATGGTCTAATATAGTGAATTTGGTATTGACTATGTATTGAGCTACAATGAGCTAGAGTAAAACTGTGATTAATCTAATAATATAATAAAGGCACAAGACTCTCAATTGTAATTGCACTAAGGTCTTATATAAGTTGTTTACAAGAATTAGAGTATAATTAGATTTAAATTGACAGGATAAAATACACAAATTAAGGTAGCAAAAGAATAATAAAAAAAATGATAAAAATAAAAATGGCAATGACTTGGTTATAATATGCTAGTAAGATGGTAGACAGGATAATATAAAAGTTGTAGTTGAAAATACTTGTTTAAAAAAGTATGGAATAAAAATGGTCAATAAAAGAAGTTTACAATAAGTTTGATCAATATAGTTTAAAGTAAAATTGGGCAATAATAGGGATTTAGAATAAAATTGGGCAATTGAGTATTTTTTAAAGTGAGGTAGAATTATTGAAGACAAGTTATGGTTAGTTTATAATAAAATAAGATAGAACAGTGATGTGGTAAGTTGTAAAAAAGGAGATAGATTCTGTAGATATTAAACACAATTAAGACTATGAGGTAGAATGGTCGTTGAATACAACAATGACAATCAAAAGTAGTTGGGGTATTAGAATTTTAGGGGGGGCACAAATTTATGACAATATAACACTGGACTATGACAATATAACGGTGGACTATGGGTATTATCTGCACTTTACTCTGATTCTGTTAGTCCAGCCTCACTTAGGAATGTTTTAAGGTCATGTTCTGTAGAGATGAAGTATCTCTTCCCAGTGGGCTGTTTCCTAACTGCGATTTTTCCATCCCACACAAAGCACTGGTGGATTTTTTGGGCATAGCGTAATTTTCTTAGCCGATAAAGAAGGTTTTGTCTTGTTTTGGTAAGGCACTCATTGACGTAAACATCAGTTTTCATAGAAATAGATGTTTTTAGTAGGTTGTTTCTTTGTACGCTAGTTTGGAATTTTAACAGCACTGTTTTTTTACCTGCTTGGTAGCCCATCAGTTTGCAATCCTTTAGGTCGTCACTACGTATGTTAAGGCGAAGGTGGTCCTTGATAAGCTGTAGGGTGGTCTCCATGCAGGTCTCTTGGGTGACTGTGGCTGGGAGATGTTTGCTGTTAACTACAACAGCGTCAGATAGCTGCTGTTGGTCATTATGGTCTTGGAAGTTGGTTATGACATTGGCAAGTTGTTGGTCCACTCTTGATCTTTCCTCTGTAATGTTGGTAGTAAGTAGGGTGACTTGGTCTTTTAGAGTGTTGATGGTGTCTAGGGACTGGGTGTGGGTGTTGCTTTGTTGTTCTAGAGTGTCTAGTTTATGTTCTAGAGCAGTGATCTTGTTGAGGTAATCTGCATTGTTAGCCTTTAGTTCCTGCATTTCTTGAGTTAGTTTGGTGATCGTTTGGTTCTGAATCATAAGGAGTTTAGCTATTTCTGGGTCGGTGATCTTCTTGACATCAAATACTGGGAAGGAGTTATCTTGGACTGTAGCGGCGGCCATGTTTGTTGTTGTCTGTCGTGTGTTGTGGTGGTGCCAGTGGGTGATGAGGGTTCTGTCCTGGCTGGCAGTACCACAAGTTTTCCTCGTGTTATTACTGCTCTCACCTTTGATGTTAGGAGTCCTTAGCTGGTTACTGGATCTTCTTTTATTGTTCTGACCCTTGTCCATTGGTTGTGGCTTCGGGTGAATAGTAGTAGGCGATGGGTGATGGGTGAATGTTGTGGAGTATCACTTCAGTGGCAGCGGGGTAGGAGGTGGTAGTACGAGTCCTATTAGTTGGTAATTTGTGAACTTTTGGGTGATTTCTGCAGTTGCTTTATATCATTCTGGGTATCCACACATGTTAGTGTTATGCAGGTCTTGATTAGGTCATCACTGGGGTGCTGGGAACCTCAGGTAGAAGTAAAAATAGAGGACAAGGTTCCTGTTGCCGCTGCCGCTGCCGCACAAGTTTTGAATGAGTAATTACCTTATTTAACATCTTGAACTTATCACTCAACACGGTCACGTTATTGTAATCCTCATCACTTCCCTCGGGGTTATCTCTATAGAAAGGTGCAGCTTCTAACCTTCGTCCACATATTAGGTGAGAGGGAGTCAGGAACTCTGCGTCAGGAGTGTCGCTCATGCATGATAGAGGGCGATTGTTTACCCGATTCTCTGCCTCCACCAACACTGCACGGAATTCCTCCAAATTAATTCTCTTCCTGTGTAGCACCTTACGAAGACATCTTTTCACTGTACCTATCATTCTTTCGTACAGTCCTCCCTGCCAAGGGGCTCTGGGAGTAATAAATTTCCAGACACACCCTTGCTGGGTCAACAAAGACTGTACATCATCACTCTTATTTAATTCCATCAAGTGTTGAGCACCCACTACAAAATTGCTGGCATTATCTGAGATCATCAATCTTGGACAGGATCTCCTAGCTGCAAATTTCCGGAACAGCTGTATGAACTGTTCTGCAGACAAGTCCTGAGCCACTTCTAGATGAACAGCCTTAGTAGCTGTATAAGTAAATATACATACACCTTTAAGGGAACACCATCTGAAGTAACTGTTAAAATGATTGGCCCACTATAGTCCACTCCGGTCACATCAAATGGTTTTACCAACTGCACGCATTCCTTGGGCAATGGTGGAGGACCTGGGTACATGTAGGTTCTGGCATCCACCCGGCGACATATTACACACGACTTGATAACCCTTTTTACACTTTGCCGTCCTTGTAGAATCCAGAAGGTTTCCTGAATACAGTTTAAGGTATCCTGTACCGACACCGTAGGGCAAAATCTGTAACTCTTTTGTTTACCGTCCGATTTTCTCCAGTTTTGGTGCACAAAACAAAGTGTTTTCACTCTTTCTTGAAAATATTTACCAAAAATATACCTCAAACAACAACTGAGAAAAGACTGATTTACTAAAAATGCCCTTGTGGCCAAATTTTCTCTTATATGGGACTACGTAAGGTTGTTTGGACACTTGGTGCCGAGAGAACAATGCTTATACTAATTTTTGGCTAGTCCTTTTCTCTAAATAAACTTATCCTTATTTCACAAAAAAACATAAAGTTTGTTAGTTCCTGGAATATTGCAAAAAATCTGCCCTTTACTCCCACATAACTCCCAAAGTATTTGGAATATTTCCAAAAATTGATCACCGAAAAATAGAGAAATCATTATTCTACAATTTCTGTGAGTATTGTATTCCATTTAATTAAGTAATAAAGGAAGAATTTTGGACATTAGGTGAATAAGTTACTTGCGAGATATCGGCCGGGAGCGCCGGCCGGCTCCCGTCTCAAAAAAAAAAAAATCGCGAAAATCGCGTTTGTTTGGGCGTATTTCTTAGTAAACTGATGTTTTCTAGTGCAGTTATCCTCAAAACATCGTTTTCTCTTATTCAGAGACCAAAGAATACGACATGGAAAGGAGTAACTCATATAATATCGAAATGTTCCCGATGGTCTTTCGCCATATTATGGCCTATTTTATTCAGTCTAGAGTATATAACATGTTTGTATGTTATTTAGAGTGTTTATTATATCGTATTAGATCAATTCTGATAGACAAATAAGCCGTAGAGTTGATATATAAGCGTAATAATGAGTGATTTCTGCTGGCACTCTCGGGAGCGGGAACACTGCCGAGCGTTCCAGTCTGGTTCCTGGTTGTCTCTAAGTCCACGGATAAGACCCACCTACTGTTTTGTGATGCCAAATAGTCAGTTATTATATTAGAAAGAATAATGCAAGAAAAAGCGATAAAAAACAAGGAAAAAACTCCAAAAAATATACGGGCCGTGAGCAGACTCGCTACCAACATCACCGTCACCATACCTGATATAAATGACTATAATTTCTTGTAGAAACGTCGTAGAACATTCATTCTGGTACCATGTGTTGCCAAAGAGTTGAGCTATTTTTCAGTATATATAACTCAATTTCCATATTTTTTCGATTTTTGGGTGAGCGCGCACTGAAATTTGCCCTTCAGCGTCCTTAAAAGCACGCTGAACCGACACCCCACGGCCCCCCGCCCTCTGTACCAACCTACTTAACCAGCACCTAACCTCCTCTAGCCCTTCACAAAAGTAAACTACATGGAACGCAGTCTCATCCCCTCCACAGATACCACACCCCTCACCCTCTACAACCTGTCTGTTTCGTAGTATCTCACCAGACGGCAGGATCCCATGCAGGAAACGAAACATCACCTCACGCGCCCGAGGGTTTAACTTCATTTTACTAAATCTAAACCAAATACTCTTCCACGCATACATGGGGAACAAACCCTCAACTGGGACAACGCACCTACCTACAAGACTCAAGAAATCGTAATGACACGATTGCAAATAAACCATACCCCCGGCCGGGATTGAACCCGCGGTCATAGAGTCTCAAAACTCCAGCCCGTCGCGTTAGCCACTAGACCAGCTAGCCACAATAAGATTCATCCAACTAGGTATATTTCTACACCATAGGAAAGTTAGCACAGGCACCTCTGTGACCACAAATGCAAGTTTTTACAGACGAATCTCCAGCTAGCGTGGCCGTGACGAACTCTAGCTCAAGTCCCTTCACTGCCGTCATGTTGACGGCAGTGAAGGGACTTGAGCTAGAGTTCGTCACGGCCACGCTAGCTGGAGATTCGTCTGTAAAAACTTGCATTTGTGGTCACAGAGGTGCCTGTGCTAACTTTCCTATGGTGTAGAAATATACCTAGTTGGATGAATCTTATTGTGGCTAGCTGGTCTAGTGGCTAACGCGACGGGCTGGAGTTTTGAGACTCTATGACCGCGGGTTCAATCCCGGCCGGGGGTATGGTTCACCTACCTACAAGTAACCTACACAAAACCCTTATACGAACCTTTCTCAGTTCCTTAACAAACATCACAGCCCTCAAAACGATTTCGCATTCCCTCAACTCCATTCCTCGATACCACACACCCAGCCTGTCGTGTATCATTCCCAACTGCCCCGCGTTCACACCCTCACGCAACACTTCCCATTTAATAAACACACATTTAGCCCTCCGTCTCAAATCCATCAACCCCAACCCACCCTGACTTACAGGTAACATTACAACCTCCCTCCGTAACCAATCACAACGTGAACCCCACAAAAATTTGTACACCCATCTTAGAATTCCCGCAATCGCTGTCCCTGTAATTGGGAACACAGCTGCAACATGCCAAATCTTACTATACAATAAAATGTTTACGACTATCACTCGCTGTATAAGAGTTAGGTGCTGGGGTCTCAGAACACTTAGACACCCCACGATCCTTTCCAATAACCTATCCGAGTTTTCCTCCCGCGCCGCAACCATGTCATCCTTATAAATAATACCACAAATCTTTAAAGACATCGCCCATTCTTTAACAACATTACATCTCCCCCCCACACCCCCCACCCAAGAACCCAACCCCATGCACCTTGACTTCGCACTATTTACCTGCATACCCGTGGCACTTCCAAATAATTGCACAACCTCGTCCAACACTCCCATTGGCATCCCCTCACGAATGAGCACAGTGGTGTCGTCAATGTATCCAATTAAACCCGGCCAGGCCCTCCCACCCCCCACACTTCCCTCACATGGTGTACATAAGCTGCGGTCAACCATTCTATAAAAGGGGTCCTGAAAACACGCAAACAATATTTGGGACATGGGGCATCCCTGTCTAAGGCCTCTACCCATTGCAATATCCCTCCCCATACACCCATTAATCTGTATCCTCATTTTTGCCCCCTTGTATAGCGTATTTACCCACTCGACTATTTCCTCCCCAAAACCGTGTCTCCTAAGTATAACCTGCAAAGCTCCCCATTCCACTCTATCATATGCTCCCTGCCAATCTAGAGCCAACAAAGCCGCCCCTTCACCCCCACCCTTAGCTTCCACAAAACTTCTCAGTATCCCATGTCCTTCAATCATCAACCTTCCCGGCAACCCAAACTGAGATTTTGACACAACCCTTCCCACAACACATTTGAACCTATTACCTAAAATTTTTGCGAACACCTTATAGTCTGCACACAGCAGTGATATGGCTCAGTACTCCAGAAGGGTGGGCTGCCCCTTGACCTTCGGGACCAACACTACAACTGCTGTTACCTGCTTCTCCCCCAACTTACCCTTCTCCTTCATACGATTAAATAACCTAACTATAAATCCCCTTATTAACGTCCAATGTTGTAAATAAAATTCTACTGGGAGACAGTCAATACCCGGCGCTTTCCCCTTCCTCATTCCCCTTAACGCATTCTCTATTTCCTCTGCCGTAACAGTCCCACCTAAAGCCTTTCTATCACTATTTCCTAAATTACACGTCACATACGTATACACCTTGTCCAACGCCACGTCACCCACCCCCCACTGTTCCAGTACTTCTCGTACCAAGCCTCCGCATACGCACACATCCCCTTCGTGGTTCGTATCTCCTGCCCTGCTCTATAATTCCCAACCATCTCTGTTACCTCTAAACATGGAATAGCTGTCACCACCTGCCTTTGCTTTTGATGCCGCAAAACACACGCTGATGGCTTGTCGCCCCAAAGCACCTTTTCCACCCCTGCCTACACCCTTACAGCTTGAAACCTTTCATTTTGCAACACCCTCAACCTCCCCTTTATTTCAGCTATTTCATCCATAGGAAAATTATTCCCACCTACCCCCCACCCATAGCAACCTTTTAACCTATCCTCTAAATAGTTAGCCAGTCCATATTTTAAATTATTAATATGTTTTCCTTCTCTCACATAAAACTTTCTAATCCTTTCCTTTGCAACACTATCCCACCATGTCACAGTGTCATCCACTCCCTGTTCTTCCACACTAAGCTCCCTCCATAGGACTGAAAATCCCTCCAACCCCCTCCTCATCACCTAATACACTTATATTTAATTTCCAATAACTTCTATATATGTCTGCGAGCGTCCCCCACCCAACCTCCACCACCACTGCCCTATGATCTGACATTGTAGCCTCCACAGTACTGAAAGATTTCACATCCACTCCCTGAGAAAGGTACACTCTATCTAGTCTCGCAGCATATCCACTCCTAACAAACGTATATTCAGTCTCCCACACAGCCCCCCCGAAGGCATCACGTAACCTAACATCCCTTAATAAATCCCTAAGAGCCACAGACACATATCCAGCCCCTTTTGGGTCCACATCAGCCACCCTGATTACACTATTCCAATCCCCACCAACAATTGCTACCTCTGGCAGTGCACTTAAGAAAAACACAAGATCCTCACACATAAAATCATTCTTTACCTTGATGTTATTTTCTGCCGGTGCATACACACTCACAAAAGACACACACTTACCCATCCACCACCCATCCACATGCAACACCCTCCCTCCCCCTCCTCCCTCGCTTCTCTGCAAAACAAACGGGCTCGTCTCCCTTATTAAAATTCCCACACCACCTTTTAGACGGGGAGATGGCAGGGTAACTACTCGAAATCCTGCCACCTCCAACACCCTACCCTCTTTAAAATTGTGCTCCTGCAGGAACACAACATCCACTCTAGATTTGTTCAGGAAATTACGAAACCAATCTCTCTTCATACCGCTACATAACCCATTAACATTTACAGACATACACCTAAGGCCTATTAAAGTTTCCACCCCTGCTTCCTCTCATCACTCTTTACAACTCCAGAGCTTGAATTTAAGTTTGACACCTTCAGAGTGCTCTCTTTCCCTCCCCCCTTCTTCCGGTGCCTCCTATCATGGCTACCACCACCTACACCACTACCTTCACACTTCACCTCAGTCTGTTTCCCAGGCCTTTGTGCAGGCGTAAGGACGTCATCAGAATCTGACGTAGTCGCCCTCTTTCTCGTGACCGTCATGTTACACATATCTTGATCAGATGTTGCCTCTCGATGAACCTCCACCTCTACCTGAGAATGGTTTAATGATTCAACGGACGACTCCAAACCACCATCACGTCCCAAATTATCATGTCTCCGACTTTCTGGAAGCGACGGCTCTCCGATGACACCACTCCCAGATGTAGCGTCCCTCTCTGGTGGTGACAAAGTCTTCAACACCTCCACCAATTCTTCCTCAATCTCGAGAACCTTCTCCTGTAATTGCTGCTCCTCCTTATCCACAGGAGACGATACCTGATCAGGCAGCTGGGGGAGGGACTCCAACTTACCCCCAGTCCTGTGTGCCCGATCCACTATCTCGCTCCACAAAACACCACGCCCTCTATCCAATGTTTGTTTTTCACCTGCCACCTTTGAAGCAGGGGCTGCAACATCCACCACAGGTCCAAGCACACGTCTTCGCTTGTCACAGGTCGCTGCTATGTGATCATACTCACCACATGGGCGGCATGTACGTCGTTGTCCTGGGTACATTACCATTACCTGCGTCCTTAAATCTTGTAGATACACATATGACGGTATTGGGTGCCTCAACATCATTTTGAGGTTGAAAGAACCCTCTGGATAACCAGCATAGGCACCTGCCGCCCACGTACCATGTTGAGCATAATGCACCGTCCCATATGTCTCAAAAACTTTCCTTATATCTGCCTCATCCGCCTCAAAGGGAACGTTGCGTAACTTGATCCACGTATAATGCCGTGAAACATCTATCAATCTTACACTGACAGCTGGTGTGACGCTAAGACTTACGTCCTGAAACCTGGTGACTAACGATTCATAAACCGTAGCTGATAGCAGTTTGACGAATATTCTTTGGCTTCCATTTAATGCTACACCATACAAGTCACTATCTTGTATGCCATATGTCTCCCGGATGATCTTTGGCAATAAGACTTGCGCAGAACTAGGCGTTATCGTTCCTTGAAGTAGCTCAATGCCTACAGTATTTATCCTGCGTCTCACCACCATCTTGACACTCACAGTGCACCTATGTTGTTAACAGAGGCGTGACAGCACCACTTCACACCGCTGCAGCCAGGTAACTGACAAGGGAGCTCGCCTACAAACAGCAGAGGGGTGCAGAGCAGAACCGCACTCTACCGTGGTCAGTTAGCGAATGCCCTGTCGAAATTACGGTGAGCACCGCTCCAGTCAGTAGTCCCTCCTTAGCCATTGACATGAATAGGTATTCTTCCTTACCCAAGCTGATTAGCGTGACAAGGTTAGTGATTAAATTTATAAGTAAGATGAATATCTCATATAATTTTCCCCATCCCCTGAAATACTGGCTACAGAGGGTACAAGAAGAAACCTACAGTGATGAGATTAAATTAATGATGGAAGGAAAAATTGTGAAAGGCTCAATAATAGAAAAGCTGGGGCTGTATTTAGAGGATGATGTAATTAGGTACAGAGGCAGGTTACAAAATGCTGAATTAGAGGAATATGCTAAGCACCCTATCTTGCTGCCCAAAACTCATCACCTGACAACCTTGATTGTCTTTAATGCCCATAATAACGTGATGCATGGTGGGGTACAGGATACCTTAAACTGTATTCAGGAAACCTTCTGGATTCCACAAGGACGGCAAAGTGTAAAAAGGGTTATCAAGTCGTGTGTAATATGTCGCCGGGTGGATGCCAGAACCTACATGTACCCAGGTCCTCCACCATTGCCCAAGGAACGTGTGCAGTTGGTAAAACCATTTGATGTGACTGGAGTGGACTATAGTGGGCCAATCATTTTAACAGGTACTTCAGATGGTGTTCCCTTGAAGGTGTATGTATGTCTATTTACTTGTACAGCTACTAGGGCTGTTCATCTAGAAGTGGCTCAGGACTTGTCTGCAGAACAGTTCATACAGCTGTTCCGGAAATTTGCAGCTAGGAGATCCTGTCCAAGATTAATGATCTCAGATAATGCCACCAATTTTGTAGCGGGTGCTCAACACTTGATGGAATTAAATAAGAGTGATGATGTACAGTCTTTGTTGACCCAGCGAGGGTGTGTCTGGAAATTTATTACTCCCAGAGCCCCTTGGCAGGGAGGACTGTGCGAAAGAATGATAGGTACAGTGAAAAGATGTCTTTGTAAGGTGCTACACAGGAAGAGAATTAATTTGGAGGAATTCCGTGCAGTGTTGGTGGAGGCAGAGAATCGGGTAAACAATCACCCTCTGTCATACATGAGCGACACTCCTGACGCGGAGATCCTGGCTCCATCTCACCTAATGTGTGGACGAAGGTTAGAAGGTGCACCTATCTATAGAGATAATCCCGAGGGAAGTGATGAGGATTACAATAACGTGACCATGTTGAGTGATAAGTTCAAGAAGTTAAATAAGGTAATTACTGTTGCAACCCCTGAATGGGTTACAATGATTATTATGTATATATGTAATGTATATTATTTTTTCATTTAATTTTATATTGCTTATATTTGCGATAATAGCTAAATCGTAAATGTATGACTTTATATTATTATTTGACTGTTATATTGTTATTTAGCTTATGTTGTTAGGATGTATATAAAATGTGCTCAGTTAGGCTTGATTGTCAAACGACTGTAATTATCGCTTGTCGCTCGTTATACTGCCGGCTTCTGAGCTGCAGTTGTCCACGTAGCTATCACGTGATCGAGGGGGGGGTGTCTTCACCTCTCGTGAAAAAGTTCAGTCTGCTGGAGACTCACTTGCTGGTTGGACAGATTGTCTGTCTCACTATTCTTGTTAGTTCTGTAGAACTTTGTTCACAGAACATTGTAAAGACTTAGTGATTTTCGACGTTGTACTGAGGTTGTGTGTCACAGACACTCTGAGTATCTCAGGTCCTTAGCGATAGCTTCTGACCTAATTTTGTACTGGTTTCTGTGCATTGTCACAGTCGAGTTTTCCTATGCTGAACGAAGATTCAGTATTATGGGAGTTTTGTAACTTTTGTGGAGGATCTGCAGATGGTCCCTACTTAGTGTCGTTATATTATCTCCTTGTTCCTGATTCTGTGTCGCAGTCGCTTGATATTGCATTGCTATTGGGCTTAGCATTCTTTGTTGTTCAAGCAGACTGTTCGGGTTGCCAGTCGGTCAAGAAGTTAGTTTATTTGAGGACTTTGTCAGTCACTTGTTTAAGTCTTATTCGAGTCTTGAGACATAGCTAACTACTTAAGAGCACTTACACGCATACACACACTTGTACATATTTGTAATATCTTATTAAATGTTAATGTACCTGACGGTACTTAAGAATTATAAATGTGATATGTGCTTTCAGCACAATAATATTGAACTCGAGAGATTGATTTTATTTTGATTGCTATGATTTAATTTACTTTGATAATATACCTCTAGACAACTTATATACTTAATAAATTTATTAAATTTTAATTTCTCTAGTTAGTAGCCTACCAGTTGTAATCCTAAAGCACTATTGAACCATACTGAATTTTAATGGATAATTGGAAAAGGATACTGACTACTTGTTACGAAAACCCAGTAACAGGCTGGATGCTAGAAGGGCAGTCCTTTCTAGTATTCACTGGAGATCTCTAAGCTTTTAGAATCGCGTTTTTTGTAACAATTACTCATTGGTCCGATGTGTGGCATAAAGAATATCTTCTTACACTTCGTGAACACTTTTATGGTGCGCCAGAGGCAGTAAACTGACAGAACATTCAACCAGGTGACATTGTGTTAATTGATACTGAACAACATCGAACATTGTGGCCTCTGGGCAAGGTAGTTACATTATACCCAGATGCACAAGGTGTTGTCAGAAACGTCAAAGTGTTGTGTCATGGTCAGGAAAGTTTGCATACCATTAATAAATTAATTCCCTTAGAATTAAATGGTGTTCAATCCAGTGCAGATGGAAATCTAAGGGAAAGTGACACGAGCTATATTGAAGACACTGACCGAGTAATGCAAGAAGAAATTGTAGTAAGACCCACTAGGAAAACAGCAGCACAATCTAGAGAGGGCTGGAATCGTCTCCTGGAGGAAGACACAATTTAAGTAGTCTAACAACGACTTCCGCCAGGCCGCAGTGTGGAAATTATTTAATTTCCGAAGCTATAGTGCCTAATAAGTGTTTAATGTGTTGATTTGGGTCAAAATGTATTTGTATTTTGAATAGAACCAACCGGGTTCGCCCTGCGCCTGCGCAGATGTGCGGGGGGACAGGTCGACTCAGGGCAGGGGTTGGCGGCAGTGTTTTGAATGTAGTGAGGAGGCTGTGAAAACATGGGATCAGGAAATTGGCGTTCACGGCGCCCTAAGGATTAATATAGGCCTCACTTCATAATAGGAAGTGTCATAACTGTTTCTGGTGAAGAGTGAGGGAATGTGATTTATGTGACCAGTGTAATAAAGTGGTAAAATGAGTGGATAATAGTAGGACCGGGGATGATGGGTGCACCGCCATGGGGTGTGTCCAGGGGAAATACCCGTGAGTTAATCCTCACTCATCGGTCTCAGATGTGACCTCTAATGTGTATAATAATTATGAGACGTTAAATCGTCTTGTGAATGGTTATGTAATCAGTGATAATAACATTAAGTTACAAGAATGCGGGAAGTGAAATAAGTTGCCTTGCTCCGAGTGAACCTGTTAGACCACGTTGTTCCCGTCCCGAGGACAGTGAAGTTTTTATGGAGTCACGCCTTCTAAACTGGGACAAACCAACGGATACCTCGTCCTGCTGGAATAAGAACCATGTCGGTGTAGCAGGACATCGAAATGAGATGGTGAATGGAGGAAATAAGGAGCATCAATCACCCACAGTTAAGTAACCCTTCTAGTTATAGCAGACTGATGCTGGCCAGTTAGGTATGTTGTAATTGGATGGGTTATGGGTGATCCAGCTACATCAAGTGACTACCAGAGAATATCTGGTAAGTGGTGGGATTATGTACAAGTGTTTTTCCTTGATGTATATATCCAAGTGTAACCTACCCCCCCTCTTCATTCAGTTAAATTAATATAATCTATACAGTCCACAATTAATTAGTAGCGCCATACTTGTGGGTGCTATCCAACTTATACTGGTCTTGGATAGATATAGATAAGATTGTGAGGTAGAAGGAACCACCTGCCATGACCAGGGGTGGTTAAGTTTTCTCACATGTCTACACGGGGTGACTACGGTAAACAATATGGTTGTCTCCCAATGAGATTACTTGTATGCATGTAATGTTGAGGTACATACAGGTAATCACCCCTACAAAATTTTCCACATCTGCCCGCTGATGGCGGCGCACCCTTCACCCCCAGTCCTACTATTATCCACTCATTTTACCACTTTATTACGGTGGTCACGTAAATCACGATCCCTCACTCTCACCAGGAACAGTTACGACACTTCCTCACTACTTTCAAAACACTGCCACCAACCCCTGCCCTGAGTCGACCTGTCCCCCCCGCACATCCGCGCAGGCGCAGGGCGAACCCGGTTGGTTCTATTCAAAATACAAATACATTTTGACCCAAATCAACACATTAAACACTTATTAGGCACTATAGCTTCGGAAATTAAATAATTTCCACACCTTTCTCAGTCTTTTCTCAGTTGTTGTTTGAGGTATCTTATTGATAAATATTTACATTAACTAGAGAAAATACTTCGTCTTGTGCACCAAAACTGATGGAAATCTGATGGTAAACCAAAAAGCAACAATTAATTGGACGACTGCACCCTAAATGATGACACCTTGGAAACGATCCACCATCGCCTCGTACACTTGAGCAGTTAGCACTTTCACGAATATTCTATAAGCACCATTCAGTGCCACTCCATACAAATCCTCGTCTCTGATGCCCTATGTCTCTCTTATAATCTTGGGCAATAACACATCGACTGACGTAGGCGTTAAAGCCCCACTAATTACCTGGAGAGAGTTCCGGGGGTCAACGCCCCCGCGGCCCGGTCTGTGACCAGGCCTCCTGGTGGATCAGAGCCTGATCAACCGGGCTGTTGCTGCTGGCTGCACGCAAACCAACGTACGAGCCACAGCCCAGCTGGTCAGGAACCGACTTTAGGTGCTTGTCCAGTGCCAGCTTGAAGACTGCCAGGGGTCTGTTGGTAATCCCCCTTATGTATGCTGGGAGGCAGTTGAACAGTCTCGGGCCCCTGACACTTATTGTATGGTCTCTTAACGTGCTAGTGACACCCCTGCTTTTCATTGGGGGGATGTTGCATCGTCTGCCAAGTCTTTTGCTTTCGTAGTGAGTGATTTTCGGGTGCAAGTTCGGTACTAGTCCCTCTAGAATTTTCCAGGTGTATATAATCATGTATCTCTCCCACCTGCATTCCAGGGAATACAGGTTTAGGAACCTCAAGCGCTCCCAGTAATTGAGGTGCTTTATCTCCGTTATGCGCGCCGTGAAAGTTCTCTGTACATTTTCTAGGTCGGCAATTTCACCTGCCTTGAAAGGTGCTGTTAGTGTGCAGCAATATTCCAGCCTAGATAGAACAAGTGACCTGAAGAGTGTCATCATGGGCTTGGCCTCCCTAGTTTTGAAGGTTCTCATTATCCATCCTGTCATTTTTCTAGCAGATGCGATTGATACAATGTTATGGTCCTTGAAGGTGAGATCCTCCGACATGATCACTCCCAGGTCTTTGACGTTGGTGTTTCGCTCTATTTTGTGGCCAGAATTTGTTTTGTACTCTGATGAAGATTTAATTTCCTCATGTTTACCATATCTGAGTAATTGAAATTTCTCATCGTTGAACTTCATATTGTTTTCTGCAGCCCACTGAAAGATTTGGTTGATGTCCGCCTGGAGCCTTGCAGTGTCTGCAATGGAAGACACTGTCATGCAGATTCGGGTGTCATCTGCAAAGGAAGACACGGTGCTGTGGCTGACATCCTCGTTTATGTCGGATATGAGGATGAGGAACAAGATGGGAGCGAGTACTGTGCCTTGTGGAACAGAGCTTTTCACCGTAGCTGCCTCGGACTTTACTCTGTTGACGACTACTCTCTGTTCTGTTAGTGAGGAAATTATAGATCCATCGACCGACTTTTCCTGTTATTCCTTTAGCACGCATTTTGTGCACTATTACGCCATGGTCACACTTTTCGAAGGCTTTTGCAAAGTCTGTATATATTACATCTGCATTCTTTTTGTCTTCCAGCGCATTTAGGACCTTGTCGTAGTGATCCAATAGTTGAGACAGACAGGAGCGACCTGTTCTAAACCCATGTTGCCCTGCGTTGTGTAACTGATGGGTTTCTAGATGGGTGGTGATCCTGCTTCTTAGGACCCTTTCAAAGATTTTTATGATATGGGATGTTAGTGCTATTGGTCTGTAGTTCTTTGCTGTTGCTTTACTGCCCCCTTTGTGGAGTGGGGCTATGTCTGTTGTTTTTAGTAACTGTGGGACGACCCCCGTGTCCATGCTCCCTCTCCATAGGATGGAACACAGAGTTCCATGAGTCTGGCCCTGGGGCAGAGTGCATGGGCATGTCATTTATCGCCTGTTCGAAGTCATTTGGCGTCAGGATAACATCGGATAGGCTTGTGTTAGTCAAATTTTGTGGCTCTCTCATAAAAAATTCATTTTGATCTTCGACTCTCAGTCTGGTTAGCGGCTTGCTAAAAACTGAGTCATATTGGGACTTGAGTAGCTCACTCATTTCCTTGCTGTCATCTGTGTAGGACCTATCTTGTTTAAGTAGGGGCCCAATACTGGACGTTGTTCTCGATTTTGATTTGGCATAGGAGAAGAAATACTTTGGGTTTCTTTCGATTTCATTTATGGCTTTTAGTTCTTCTCGCGATTCCTGACTCCTGAAGGATTCTTTTAGCTTAAGTTCGATGCTTGCTATTTCTCTGACCAGTGTCTCCCTACGCATTTCAGATATATTGACCTCTTTTAGCCGCTCTGTTATTCTTTTCCGTCGCCTGTAAAGGGAGCGCCTGTCTCTTTCTATTTTACATCTACTCCTCCTTTTTCTTAGAGGAATAAGCCTTGTGCATACATCGAGTGCCACCGAGTTAATCTGTTCTAGGCATAAGTTGGGGTCTGTGTTGCTTAGTATATCTTCCCAGCTTATATCGGTTAGGACTTGGTTTACTTGGTCCCACTTTATGTTTTTGTTATTGAAGTTGAATTTTGTGAATGCTCCCTCGTGACTAGTCTCATTATGTCGGTCTGGGGCTCCACGCATACATGTCTGAACCTCAATTATGTTGTGATCTGAGTATATTGTTTTTGATATGGTGACATTTCTTATCAGATCATCATTGTTAGTGAAGATGAGGTCTAGTGTATTCTCCAGTCTAGTAGGCTCTATTATTTGCTGGTTTAAATTGAATTTTGCGCAGAGATTTAAAAGCTCGTGTTAGTGTAAGTTTTCATCAGAGCTGCCTCCTGGTGTTATTACTGCAACAATATTATTTGCTATATTCCTCCATTTTAGGTGCCTTAAGTTGAAATCCCCCATGAGCAAGATGTTGGGTGCAGGAGCTGGAAGATTTTCCAGACAGTGGTCAATTTTTAACAGCTGTTCCTGGAATTGCTGGAATGTTGCATCCCGAGGCTTGTAGACTACCACAATGACTAGGTTTTGGTTCTCGACCTTTACTGCTAAAACTTCCACTACATCATTTGAGGCATTAAGCAGTTCTGTGCAAACAAGTGACTCTGCAATGTACAGGCCAACCCCCCCTCCCCCTTTTGCCTGTTCACTCTGTCACATCTGTATAGGTTGTAACCTGGGATCCATATTTCGTTGTCCAAGTGATCCTTTATGTGGGTCTCAGTGAAAGCCGCAAACATTGCCTTTGCCTCTGCAAGCAGTCCACGGATGAAAGGTATTTTGTTGTTTGTTGCTGGCTTTAGACCCTGTATATTTGCAAAGAAGAATGTTATCGGACTGGTGGTATTGTTGGTACTGGGGGGGGGATTTTTTTTCCGGCATTAGTATCTGTATCTGTTGGTTTGGAGTGGAGGCCATCGACTGTGGTTCCACTCCAGGAATGACTGGATTTGGTGTACGATTTCTGCCATTTCCTGCCAGTTTTTTTTCCTTCCTGGCACTAAAAAACCTCTCCCTCTTGAGTGGCTGTGGCTACCCAGGTTTTCCCATGGCCTGGATGATTTGTATCTTTTTGTCCTCTTTAGATGGTATGCCTTGCAATTTAAGTTATAGCACAGTCTTTCCTGTACTGAAGAGGTACACAGTTCACGGTGAAAAAGCTTACAGGAAGGGAGTTTGCATTTTCCTGTTGTCATATGGGCATGGCATTTTCTAGGGTGGTCATAGTTGCACGTCCCATCTGTTTTTCCAGATTTCCCATGCCAGCAGATACCAAGTGCATAGTATATGCACAGGCTTGGTTTCCGTTTGCCTTGGGTTTCTGTGACTGTATTCCCTGTTGGTGCATGTTTCCCTGTCTTACTTCTATCCTCCCTAGCACCAACAATGGAGCTCCCACCAGTTGTTTTTGGTAATATATCCTCACTATTGCTAGTGGAGTTCTCTTGTTTGCTATTTCCTGCGGTATTTCTAGTTTGCAATATTGGTTTTATCTTATCTTTGACTACACTTGTTTCCCTACTATGGCTCCTGTCCCCTATGAGGTCATTTATATGTATTTCTTCCTGCGTATAATTCCCGACTACCTGGACAAAATCTCCAGCTTCACCATTACTGTCTCCCAGGACAGCATCTCCAGCTTCACCATCACTGTCTCCCAGGACAGCACCTCCAGCTTCATTACTGTCTCCCAGGACAGCACCTACAGCTTCACCATTACTGTCTCCCAGGACAGCACTATCAACCCCACATTTACTGACTGGAGTTTACCTGGAGTTTACCTGGAGAGAGTTTCGGGGGTCAACGCCCCCGCGGCCCGGTCTGTGACCAGGCCTCCTGGTGGATCAGCGCCTGATCAACCAGGCTGTTGCTGCTGGCTGCACGCAAACCAACGTACGAGCCACAGCTCGGCTGATCAGGAACTGACTTTAGGTGCTTGTCCAGTGCCAGCTTGAAGACTGCCAGGGGTCTGTTGGTAATCCCCCTTATGTGTGCTGGGAGGCAATTGAACAGTCTCGGGCCCCTGACACTTATTGTATGGTCTCTTAACGTGCTAGTGACACCCCTGCTTTTCATTGGGGGGATGGTGCATCGTCTGCCAAGTCTTTTGCTTTCGAAGTGAGTGATTTTCGTGTGCAAGTTCGGTACTAGTCCCTCTAGGATTTTCCAGGTGTATATAATCATGTATCTCTCCCTCCTGCGTTCCAGGGAATACAGGTTTAGAAACCTCAAGCGCTCCCAGTAATTGAGGTGTTTTATCTCCGTTATGCGCGCCGTGAAAGTTCTCTGTACATTTTCTAGGTCGGCAATTTCACCTGCCTTGAAAGGTGCTGTTAGAGTGCAGCAATATTCCAGCCTAGATAGAATAAGTGACCTGAAGAGTGTCATCATGGGCTTGGCCTCCCTAGTTTTGAAGGTTCTCATTATCCATCCTGTCATTTTTCTAGCAGATGCGATTGATACAATGTTATGGTCCTTGGAGGACTTCATCTCCAGCCTTACAGTTTCTGACTGCATGGCCAGTATCAAGGGCAGTACCATTCAGCCCAGACTTTTTATGTTCCCATCTGTTGTAGAAAGCTTCCAGGTTTTCTATGAAAGCAGCTTTGATGTTGTCCTCTTTTAATACCCTTGTGATTTTAGTCCACAAATTTATCTCATTTGGGCATACCCAAAAACACTTCCGTTTTAACACAGCTTGTAGCTAGTTCTTGGATATCTACACAAGGGGCGTGACACCAATTTCCACAAAAATGACAATTTACCCATGTGGAAGCCCGTTTGTTTGACTGACCACAGACTATACACAGCTTCATAATGATTTGAATGGTTGATTTACTGCAATTCTATTAGCAACCTCTTGAATATTCTATTAATAACCTCCTTAAATGAAGCTCTAGCTATTTGTATTTCTGTTTCTAACTGTTTTTGTATATTGGACAGCTTACCGTGCACGTTCCTGATTTATATTTAATGTTTGTGTTTATAAGGGCGCCTACAACCCCATCCGTTTACAGTCTGCTTTATTGTCCAACGAAACCGTTTGAAACCAGTCAAGGGTTCGGACCAGTCAATGGTTCGGACCAGTCAAGGGTTCGGACCAGTCAAGGGTTCGGACCAGTCGATCTGATCTGATCAGTGGGTCACTTATTTAAAACATACTGGAGTAAAACATACTGCAAAGGAAGACACGGTGCTGTGGCTGACATCTTTGTCTATGTCGGATATGAGGATGAGGAACAAGATGGGAGCGAGTACTGTGCCTTGTGGAACAGAGCTTTTCACCGTAGCTGCCTCGGACTTTACTCTGTTGACGACTACTCTCTGTGTTCTGTTAGTGAGGAAATTATAGATCCATCGACCGACTTTTCCTGTTATTCCTTTAGCACACATTTTGTGCGCTATTACGCCATGGTCACACTTGTCGAAGGCTTTTGCAAAGTCTGTATATATTACATCTGCATTCTTTTTGTCTTCTAGTGCATTTAGGACCTTGTCGTAGTGATCAAATAGTTGAGACAGACAGGAGCGACCTGTTCTAAACCCATGTTGCCCTGCGTTGTGTAACTGATGGGTTTCTAGATGGGTGGTGATCTTGTTTCTTAGGACCCTTTCAAAGATTTTTATGATATGGGATGTTAGTGCTATTGGTCTGTAGTTCTTTGCTGTTGCTTTACTGCCCCCTTTGTGGAGTGGGGCTATGTCTGTTGTTTTTAGTAACTGTGGGACGACCCCTGTGTCCATGCTCCCTCTCCATAGGATGGAAAAGGCTCGTGATAGGGGCTTCTTGCAGTTCTTGATGAACACGGAGTTCCATGAGTCTGGCCCTGGGGCAGAGTGCATGGGCATGTCATTTATCGCCTGTTCGAAATCATTTGGCGTCAGGATAACATCAGATAGGCTTGTGTTAATCAAATTTTGTGGCTCTCTCATAAAAAATTCATTTTGATCTTCGACTCTCAGTCTGGTTAGCGGCATGCTAAAAACTGCATCAAATTGGGACTTGAGTAGCTCACTCATTTCCTTGCTGTCATCTGTGTAGGACCCATCTTGTTTAAGTAGGGGCCCAATACTGGACGTTGTTCTCGACTTTGATTTGGCATAGGAGAAGAAATACTTTGGGTTTCTTTCGATTTCATTTATGGCTTTTAGTTCTTCCCGCAATTCCTGACTCCTATAATGAGTTCAATGCCCACAGTATTCACTCTCCGGCGCACACCTAGCGCCATATTGTTGTCTGAGTAGCTTGTCTGGGTAAACAGTAGAGGTGCAAAGCACGACCACACTCTACCTCATCCAGGCAGCGAATCGACAAAATCTCTACTAGCAAGACTCAGGTCCAAACCGTGTGTACTAAGGTGAAACTGGCACGTTTTCACGGGGGGGGGGGAGTGTAAGCATTACTGGGTAGGTACCTATCCTTTTTTTATATGACCATCTTTTCACGTGAAGCACAGTACATACTTACAAGCAGTGTTTGATTTGAGTGCAGCCAGTTCTGATGCCATTACATATGTGCTTCTTCAGTATTTGTGTAGTCACAGTTGATTATTGCTCACTGCCTGTATCTTATTACATATTTATTATGTTTACCTGGAGTTTACCTGGAGAGAGTTCCGGTGGTCAACGCCCCCGCGGCCCGGTCTGTGACCAGGCCTCCTGGTGGATCAGAGCCTGATCAACCAGGCTGTTGCTGCTGGCTGCACGCAAACCAACGTACGAGCCACAGCCCGGCTGATCCGGAACTGACTTTAGGTGCCTGTCCAGTGCCAGCTTGAAGACTGCCAGGGGTCTGTTGGTAATCCCCCTTATGTGTGCTGGGAGGCAGTTGAACAGTCTCGGGCCCCTGACACTTATTGTATGGTCTCTTAACGTGCTAGTGACACCCCTGCTTTTCATTGGGGGGATGGTGCATCGTCTGCCAAGTCTTTTGCTTTCGTAGTGAGTGATTTTCGTGTGCAAGTTCGGTACTAGTCCCTCTAGGATTTTCCAGGTGTATATAATCATGTATCTCTCCCTCCTGCGTTCCAGGGAATACAGGTTTAGGAACCTCAAGCGCTCCCAATAATTGAGGTGTTTTATCTCCGTTATGTGCGCCGTGAAAGTTCTCTGTACATTTTCTAGGTCGGCAATTTCACCTGCCTTGAAAGGTGCTGTTAGTGTGCAGCAATATTCCAGCCTAGATAGAACAAGTGACCTGAAGAGTGTCATCATGGGCTTGGCCTCCCTAGTTTTGAAGGTTCTCATTATCCATCCTGTCATTTTTCTAGCAGATGCGATTGATACAATGTTATGGTCCTTGAAGGTGAGATCCTCCGACATGATCACTCCCAGGTCTTTGACGTTGGTGTTTCGCTCTATTTTGTGGCCAGAATTTGTTTTGTACTCTGATGAAGATTAATTTCCTCATGTTTACCATATCTGAGTAATTGAAATTTCTCATCCTTGAACTTCATATTGTTTTCTGCAGCCCACTGAAAGATTTGGTTGATGTCCGCCTGGAGCTTTGCAGTGTCTGCAATGGAAGACACTGTCATGCAGATTCGGGTGTCATCTGCAAAGGAAGACACGGTGCTATGGCTGACATCCTTGTCTATGTCGGATATGAGGATGAGGAACAAGATGGGAGCGAGTACTGTGCCTTTTAGAACAGAGCTTTTCACCGTAGCTGCCTCGGACTTTACTCTGTTGACGACTACTCTCTGTGTTCTGTTAGTGAGGAAATTATAGATCCATCGACCGACTTTTCCTGTTATTCCTTTAGCACGCATTTTGTGCGCTATTACGCCATGGTCACACTTGTCGAAGGCTTTTGCAAAGTCTGTATATATTACATCTGCATTCTTTTTGTCTTCTAGTGCATTTAGGACCTTGTCGTAGTGATCCAATAGTTGAGACAGACAGGAGCGACCTGTTCTAAACCCATGTTGCCCTGGGTTGTGTAACTGATGGGTTTCTAGATGGGTGGTGATCTTGCTTCTTAGGACCCTTTCAAAGATTTTTATGATATGGGATGTTAGTGCTATCGGTCTGTAGTTCTTTGCTGTTGCTTTACTGCCCCCTTTGTGGAGTGGGGCTATGTCTGTTGTTTTTAGTAACTGTGGGACGACCCCCGTGTCCATGCTCCCTCTCCACAGGAGAGTTTTAAACAAAATAAAAAAAGAATACCTACATGTACTTGCAGTAAATAAAGATATTATGTTTTAGAGAAACCACTGCATGCGTGAGCATATGTTATCCTATCCTGAAATAGCGTAAGTACGTACTTGATTCCGGTACATATAATTAGTACGTACTTCTTACAACTCAGTTTTATGAAAGCCGGATGGCTTTTGTAAAAATAAAGAACAGAACTATTAAGAATATTTGAGTTGGAACTGAATAACGATATAAAATGTTTAATTTATTTAATTTTAACATTTGCAATATTTTATGTAAATTTAAAAATAAATAAAAGAGAAGTAATAGTTCTTTTCACTAATTCATTTAGAAATTATATTTAACGTAAAATCTACATAATAAATATAAAATTAATGGAATACTTATTCATAAAAGAAATGTAATTAAAAGAAAAATAAATATGAAAGGATAACTATTATATTTATTCATGCTACTTTAATATCTAAAATTGAGAAAAGTAAATTCTCAGAGCATATACTTTGAAAGATATCAGTGTATATATCCCGGCCTGCAGTGTATATATCCCGACCTGCAGTGTATCCCGGCCTGCAGTGTATATATCCCGATCTGCAGTGTATATATCCCGGCCTGCAGTGTATATATCCCGGCCTGCAGTGTATATATCCCGGCCTGCAGTGTATATATCCCGGCCTGCAGTGTATATATGCTGAGCGTTTCATTAAAATACCAGCCGGCGTTGCACATAAAGCAATGATTGCTTTGTCAAACAAGCTTGGAACTCTGTTACCTGAAACCTTTTATTTGGAACTCAACTTTTCTAAATTAAGGTTAACATAAGTAATGATAGAGTAGGTAGAGATAAGTTATACTACAGTAAATATCGAACTTTTTAATGAAGCTGTCAAGGTGACTGGTGGCCTGGTGGCTAAAGGTCTCGCTTCACATGGCGAGGATATAAACATTGCGCGTTTCCTTACACCGGATGTCTATGTTCACCCATCAGTAAAATGGGTACCTGGATGTTAGTCGACTGGTGTGGGTCGCATCCTGGGACAAAATTGACCAGATTTTCCCGAAATGCTCTACATAACAATATATTTTTTTTTATATTTTATTTAAAAACTTTACAGCTTAATATTAAATAAAAAGATATAAAATAGGTACAGTAGGATCCTCAATCCTACAGAACATACACTAACAAATTATAACAACACATTGTAATTGACATAAAAGAGGTTACCCATATACACTCACAAATATTTCCATATAAGATACTTTACAATATAAACAATATAAACTATATAAACCATTTAGATTTATATAGTTAACATAACATGACTGTGACATAAGGCAAAGGTTCACAACCTCCACAGTAGACAATCAGAGGAATGACCTACAACATAATCTCATTAAAATAAAAATACATGCTCTTCCCAAAATTAACCCCCTATACAATAAGAATTACCTAAAAACATACGTGCCTCACTACAATCCCTCTGTAATCATTGAAAAAAATGAAAATCTTAAGCCTCCACTTATACTAAATCATAGATACCATGCCTAACCCTTCTAGGGTAGGGTAGGTGCCTGAGCCCGAGCCTTTAGCTCATAAGACTGTCATTCCCATTTGCTCCCTTGGGGCGGGGATGGCAGACCAGAGAGGCCTAGCTTGTGGCTAGGCCTGGGGACAGTTGGTCCCAAAGATGAGGAGGTGCTTGTGCCTCCTCCCATGGGAGACTTAGGTCTCAGGCACTCCCTAAAGAGGGAGCCAAGGCCGGGCCACCACTTGGACAAGGCCCGGGCCGGGAGAATACCGGCTAATCTTTAACTAACTAATTATACTAAATCATAGATACCATGCCTAACCCTTCTAGGGTAGGGTAGGTGCCTGAGCCCGAGACTTTAGCTCATAAGACTGTCATTCCCATTTGCCCCCTTGAGGCGGGGATGGCAGACCAGAGAGGCCTAGCTTGTGGCTAGGCCTGGGGACAGTTGGTCCCAAAGATGAGGAGGTACTTGTGCCTCCACCCATGGGAGACTTAGGTCTCAGACACTCCCTAAAGAGGGAGCCAAGGCCGGGCCACCACTTGGAAAAGGCCCGGGCCGGGAGAATACCGGCTAATCTTTAATAATAATAATAAATTATACTAAATAAATATTAATACAGCCTCTTCCATCGGCTGAGCACATTATATAAAGTAAAGAGACTAAACCATACTTTCCCCATTACAAAATTTTAATGAGGCATTACAAATTTATGGAAGTCATTATCCTTCCATCCCTCATCAACTGAAGAAGCACATTATATAATGTTATAATAAAGTCAGTACACTCGCTAAACTCCAACACTAAACACAAACAACAAAACAATTTAAAAACCTCTAATTGCGATACGATTATCGCACATGAAATATGCCCAATAAAGGCTATAAACGTACATTCTACATAAACCCAAAAGCTCTTCAAGGTCTTACACCTATAATCTTGACACCATTCACACTTAATACATGAAGAAGGTCATGACGACCCTGACACATCAAGCACAGAATTCACATTCGCTGCCTGACCACGGTAGAGTGCGGTTGTGCTCTGCACCCCTCTGCTGTTTGTAGGCGAGCTACCTTGTCAGTTACCTGGCTGCAGTCGTGAGCCAGTCTAGCTTTGTTTATCGTTGAGTGAACATTACCCTGCGTGCTCATCTGAACATTTCACAATAAATTCATTGTGTTTAGTGCTTGTTTATTGATTGTGACTGAAATAGGCCAGCATGGGCCCAAAGAAACGTCATAGTGGGAGTGAGGCAGTGGATAAGACAGTGGTAGAGGCAGAGGTTGAGACAGTGCCTGAGGCAGTAATAAGTCCTCCCTCCCTCCTCAAGAGCCTTCAATAAAGGTACATAAAATGTGATTTTAAATGTTTATTTAAATGTTTATTTACATTTATTATTATTAAAGATTAGCCGGTATTCTCCCGGCCCGGGCCTTATTTTTACATAGTGTATTACTCAATTAATACAATATGTGTGTTTTGAGTACTATATGTATGTTAAACTATAGTTATTCTTTAAAAAAAGTATTTTTTTGTGAATATTTTTGTGGGTCTGGAATGGATTAATTGTATTTACATTATATCTTATGGGAAATATTGTTACGCCTTTCGGCCATTTCGAGTTTAGGCCTAGCTCCTGGAATGGATTATGGCCGAAACTCCGGGTTCTACTGTACTATAAAAAATAAACAACAGACATAAGTAATATGAAAAAATTAGAGAAATAAATTAAAAATATATATATAGGCTAGCATGGATGGGACAAGATATAAAAAAAAAAACATATCTATACCTGCAGTATACCTGGCGATGGTTTTGGGGGGCCAATGCCCCGGAAACCAGGTCTGTGACCAGGCCTTGTAGTGGATCAGAGCCTGATTAACCAGGCTGCTACTGCTGGCCACACAAATTGATGTGCGAACTATAGCCCGGATAGTCAGGTACCGACTTCAGGTGTCCAGCACCTTCTTGAAGAAAGACAAGTTCTATTACTAAATACAGAAAAGCTAGTACAAAGCTAGGCTAGGTCATCAGACACAAATTAGGATAATTAAAGAAAAATGTAACAAAATACAGCAAAGAAAGTTAAACGGGCTGAGGTAAATAGTGTTTACCTGAAAGATAGATAAGGTATATAGTAGAAACAGAGAGACAGGTTAATAAGTTTATTTAAATACAGGTACACACAAGTATAAGTATCATACAAATATATAAATTCCCTAAGGTAACCCCAAAAATTCAGAGTGACTTATTTCCACTGGGGTCATCAGTTAGGTTACAGATTAAATAAGTTTATTCAGGTACAGTACAAAAATAGTTTTTTTTTTTTTATTTTATTTAAAAGCAACATACACATAAACCATAATAAGAAAAAAAAACACAAGCCGACAATTAGCAAATCAAAAAACCGTGGCAGACGATCGACACCATGCCTAACCCTTCTAGGGTAGGGTAGGTGCCTGAGTCCGAGCCTTTAGCTCACAAGACTGTCATTCCCATTTGTCCCTTTGGGGCGAGGATGGCAGACCAGAGAGGCCTAGCTTGTGGCTAGGCCTGGGGACAGTTGGTCCCAAAGATGAGGAGGTACTTGTGCCTCCTCCCATGGGAGACTTAGGTCTCAGACACTCCCTAAAGAGGGAGCCAAGGCCGGGCCACCACTTGGAAAAGGCCCGGGCCGGGAGAATACCGGCTAATCTTTAACTAACTAACTAACTAACGTGGCAGACAATGTCAGTGCACACACAAAAAAACAAAATACAATTTAACACATTGATATAACAAAATCCTACTGAAATAAACCCAATCAGTTTACGGAAAAAAACATACCGACTACTAAACAAAACGTCGGAGTCATTATAAAACATGTAGGAATAAATCCTACAATCATGTATATATGTATATACATACACATGCACATATACACATACATGTATGTGCACATGTTTTCTTACAGAACAGACTGGATTATACACGAAAAAATACGCAAAAGTCACTTGTTTGCACAGAACTGCTAAATGCCTCAAATGATGTAGTGGAAGTTTTAGCAGTAAAGGTCGAGAACCAAAACCTAGTCATTGTGGTAGTCTACAAGCCTCTGGATGCAACATCCCAGCAATTCCAGGAACAGCTGTTAAAATTTGACCACTGTCTGGAAAATCTTCCAGCTTCTGCACCCAACATCTTGCTCCTGGGGGATATAGCAAATAATATTGTTGCAGTAATAACACCAGGAGGCAGCTCTGATGAAAACTCACACTCACACGAGCTTTTAAATCTCTGCACAAAATTCAATTTAAACCAGCAAATAATAGAGCCTACTAGACTGGAGAATACACTAGACCTCATCTTCACTAACAATGATGATCTAATAAGAAATGTCACCATATCAAAAACAATATACTCAGATCACAACATAATTGAGGTTCAGACATGTATGCATGGAGCCCCAGACCGACATAATGAGACTAGTCACGAGGGAACATTCACCAAATTCAACTTCAATAACAAAAACATAAAGTGGGACCAAGTAAACCAAGTCCTAACCGATAAAAGCTGGGAAGATATACTAAGCAACACAGACCCCAACTTATGCCTAGAACAGATTAACTTGGTGGCACTCGATGTATGCACAAGGATTATTCCTCTAAGAAAAAGGAGGAGTAGATGTAAAATAGAAAGAGACAGGCGCTCCCTTTACAGGCGACGGAAAAGAATAACAGAGCGGCTAAAAGAGGTCAATATATCTGAAATGCATAGGGAGACACTGGTCAGAGAAATAGCAAGCATCGAACTCAAGCTAAAGGAATCTTATAGGAGTCAGGAATCGCGGGAAGAACTAAAAGCCATAAATGAAATCGAAAGAAACCCAAAGTATTTCTTCTCCTATGCCAAATCAAAGTCGAGAACAACGTCCAGTATTGGGCCCCTACTTAAACAAGATGGGTCCTACACAGATGACAGCAAGGAAATGAGTGAGCTACTCAAGTCCCAATATGACTCAGTTTTTAGCAAGCTGCTAACCAGACTGAGAGTCGAAGATCAAAATGATTTTTTTATGAGAGAGCCACAAAATTTGGTTAACACAAGCCTATCCGATGTTATTCTGACGTCAAATGACTTCGAACAGGCGATAAATGACATGCCCATGCACTCTGCCCCAGGGCCAGACTCATGGAACTCTGTGTTCATCAAGAACTGCAAGAAGCCCCTATTACGAGCCTTTTCCATCCTATGGAGAGGGAGCATGGACATGGGGGTCGTCCCACAGTTACTAAAAACAACAGACATAGCCCCACTCCACAAAGGGGGCAGTAAAGCAACAGCAAAGAACTACAGACCAATAGCACTAACATCCCATATCATAAAAATCTTTGAAAGGGTCCTAAGAAGCAAGATCACCACGCATCTAGAAACCCATCAGTTACACAACCCAGGGCAACATGGGTTTAGAACAGGTCGCTCCTGTCTGTCTCAACTATTGGATCACTACGACAAGGTCCTAAATGCACTAGAAGACAAAAAGAATGCAGATGTAATATATACAGACTTTGCAAAAGCCTTCGACAAGTGTGGCCATGGCGTAATAGCGCACAAAATGCGTGCTTTTAAAGGAATAACAGGAAAAGTCGGTCGATGGATCTATAATTTCCTCACTAACAGAACACAGAGAGTAGTCGTCAACAGAGTAAAGTCCGAGGCAGCTACGGTGAAAAGCTCTGTTCCACAAGGCACAGTACTCGCTCCCATCTTGTTCCTCATCCTCATATCCGACATAGACAAGGATGTCAGCCACAGCACCGTGTCTTCCTTTGCAGATGACACCCGAATCTGCATGACAGTGTCTTCCATTGCAGACACTGCAAGGCTCCAGGCGGACATCAACCAAATCTTTCAGTGGGCTGCAGAAAACAATATGAAGTTCAACGATGAGAAATTTCAATTACTCAGATATGGTAAACATGAGGAAATTAAATCTTCATCAGAGTACAAAACAAATTCTGGCCACAAAATAGAGCGAAACACCAACGTCAAAGACCTGGGAGTGATCATGTCGGAGGATCTCACCTTCAAGGACCATAACATTGTATCAATCGCATCTGCTAGAAAAATTACAGGATGGATAATGAGAACCTTCAAAACTAGGGAGGCCAAGCCCATGATGACACTCTTCAGGTCACTTGTTCTATCTAGGCTGGAATATTGCTGCACACTAACAGCACCTTTCAAGGCAGGTGAAATTGCCGACCTAGAAAATGTACAGAGAACTTTCACGGCACGCATAACGTAGATAAAACACCTCAATTACTGGGAGCGCTTGAGGTTCCTAAACCTGTATTCCCTGGAACGCAGGAGGGAGAGATACATGATTACATACACCTGGAAAATCCTAGAGGGACTAGTACCGAACTTGCACACGAAAATCACTCACTACGAAAGCAAAAGACTTGGCAGACGATGCACCATCCCCCCAATGAAAAGCAGGGGTGTCACTAGCACGTTAAGAGACCATACAATAAGTGTCAGGGGCCCAAGACTGTTCAACTGCCTCCCAGCACACATAAGGGGGATTACCAACAGACCCCTGGCAGTCTTCAAGCTGGCACTGGACAAGCACCTAAAGTCAGTTCCTGATCAGCCCGGCTGTGGCTCGTACGTTGGTTTGCGTGCAGCCAGCAGCAACAGCCTGGTTGATCAGGCTCTGATCCACCAGGAGGCCTGGTCACAGACCGGGCCGCGGGGGCGTTGACCCCCGGAACTCTCTCCATGTAAACTCCTCCCATGGGAGACTTAAGTCTCGAGACACTCCCCAGATAGGGAGCCAAGGCCGGGTCACTACTACTTGGAAAAGACCCGGGCCGGGAGAATACCGGCGAAGAAAAAAAAAAAGGAATTTCTGAATTGAGAGCATTAAGTCTCGACGTGGGGGGTTGGGAGGAAAGTGTAATCAGAGCTGTGGGGTACATTATGGCAGATTATATATACATAGTGTGGGGATTGCGGGGGAAACAGGTCAGTGAGGTGAAGAGGAGGGTGTTAGCAGTGACGTTCTATAAAACGGTATGTAGAAATAAAGAAATTTATGGGAGGAGGTGCGTGAGGGATTTTTCAGAGGGATATAGGCAATTTACGTTACAGGTTTTATTAGACTTGTAATAAACGAGGGAGGGGGAGGGTACGATTGGAAAGTGTTGCTGGGGCAGGGAAGTCATGGGTGAAAACAGGGTCGCCTCCCTGGTAATGGATGACAACAAATGTTTGCGTGTGCGTTGGATGAGTGATGCGTGAGTGAATAATGTATGGACCAAGGGTGCTAGCACCTGTGGAGCTGGCCAGTTTTTTTTTTTGTGTCATGGACTATACACTATTCTATGTACATAGCAGTCTTAAGTCGTATTATTATGTTGTTATCTATGTACACAGCAGTCTTAAGTCATATTATTATGTTGTTATCTATGTACATAGCAGTCTTAAGTCATATTATTATGTTGTTATCTATGTACATAGCAGTCTTAAGTCATATTATTATGTTGTTATCTATGTACATAGCAGTCTTAAGTCATATTATGTTGTTATCCATGCACATAGCAGTCTTAAGTCATATTATTATGTTGTTATCTATGTACATAGCAGTCTTAAGTCATATTATTATGTTGTTATCTATGTACATAGCAGTCTTAAGTCATATTATTATTATGTTGTTATCTATGTACATAGCAGTCTTAAGTCATATTATTATGTTATCTATGTACATAGCAGTCTTAAGTCATATTATTATGTTGTTATCTATGTACATAGCAGTCTTAAGTCATATAATGTGAGTTGTGTTACGGTGCAGTTGTCACAAAATTTTGTTTTGTTTTATCTGTGTTAGGGAAGTATGTGAAATTTGTGCTTGTAGCCGCTACATGGCTGGGTTTTATACTTTACACCTTTGTATTCTCTGATGGTTTTCATAATATAAAGTTTTATTTAAATACTATACTATTTAAATACATGCTAAAATTGCACATAAGTTGCCTTTGGGAGTTGACATTCATTGTTGCAACCTTCTTAGAAAAATAAACTTTTGCCGTTTTTTCTTTCACCAGGTGGAGGTGTCAGATAAGATAAGATTTCGTTCGGATTTTTAACCCCGGAGGGTTAGCCACCCAGGATAACCCAAGAAAGTCAGTGCGTCATCGAGGACTGTCTAACTTATTTCCATTGGGGTCCTTAATCTTGTCCCCCAGGATGCGACCCACACCAGTCGACTAACACCCAGGTACCTATTTGCTGCTAGGTGAACAGGACAACAGGTGTAAGGAAACTGTGTCGAATGTTTCCACCCGCCGGGAATCGAACCCGGACCCTCCGTGTGTGAAGCGGGAGCTTTAGCCACCAGGCCACCGGGCCTGGTGACATGTATCCCATTTAATTGTTATTAATATTTTTGTGTCCAAGATGTTACTGCATCACTCATGATAGTGTAATACCTATGTATCCTTTAATGTTAAGTTAAGATGCAATCAGGTTGGTGATGGTTATATTTGGCGGGAGGGGGGAGGGGGGAGGGGGGTGAAATTGTGTCAAAAGTTTCAGCCTTCATAGGTATATAACTCTGGAGTTTACCTGGAGAGAGTTTCGGGGGTCAACGCCCCCGCGGCCCGGTCTGTGACCAGGCCTCCTGGTGGATCAGCGCCTGATCAACCAGGCTGTTGCTGCTGGCTGCACGCAAACCAACGTACGAGCCACAGCCCGGCTGATCAGGAACTGACTTTAGGTGCTTGTCCAGTGCCAGCTTGAAGACTGCCAGGGGTCTGTTGGTAATCCCCCTTATGTGTGCTGGGAGGCAGTTGAACAGTCTCGGGCCCCTGACACTTATTGTATGGTCTCTTAACGTGCTAGTGACACCCCTGCTTTTCATTGGAGGGATGTTGCATCGTCTGCCAAGTCTTTTGCTTTCGTAGTGAGTGATTTTCGTGTGCAAGTTCGGTACTAGTCCCTCTAGGATTTTCCAGGTGTATATAATCATGTATCTCTCCCTCCTGCGTTCCAGGGAATACAGGTTTAGAAACCTCAAGCGCTCCCAGTAATTGAGGTGTTTTATCTCCGTTATGCGCGCCGTGAAAGTTCTCTGTACATTTTCTAGGTCAGCAATTTCACCTGCCTTGAAAGGTGCTGTTAGAGTGCAGCAATATTCCAGCCTAGATAGAACAAGTGACCTGAAGAGTGTCATCATGGGCTTGGCCTGGTATAACTGGTATAACTGGTATAACTGGTATAACTGGGTGTATATGGGTGTCAGAACACTTTTGTCTGTTGTAATCATTTTTGTAAGGGTGAATTGGGAATTTGTGATTTAACTCATTTTGTGTACCTTTTAATATAATTCCCACCTTGTATTGTAATGTTTTAAATAAAATATAAAAAAAAAAAAAGAACTTGGAAAAGACCCGGGCCGGGAGAATACCGGAAAAAAAAAAAAAAAAACGTTTCCCGAATTAAGCCTGAATGCCTTCCACATCTCCCCCAGGCGCTGTATAATCCTACGGGTTTAGCGCTTCCCCTTGATTATAATAATAATAATCTCAATTTTAGTGATTGAAGTTACATGAATAAATATAATAGTTATCCCTTTGAATATGTTTTTCTTGTAATTATTAAATAATATTTATATAGATTTTATATTATGTCTTATAGAGTTATACTTATAATGAAATATTTAAATAATTCACAAAGAAAATCTTAACATCTTAATAATTTTTTTTCTATTTACATAAAAAAGTTTTAGTATTTAAAATTTATAAATAAAACCTCTCATATTGTTATTCAGTCTAAATTCAAATATTCTTAATAGTTCTGTTCTTTATTTTTTACAGAAGCCAACTAACTGGCTTTCATAAAATTATTATAGGGCGTGTGTGGTGAAAAGAATTATGAAGTGTTGAGACAGGTATTTATGCTACGTTCAGTCTCGCAGGAGCGGGTGAAGATGTTCGTGGCTTTTTTTGTGCTTGGCAATGTACTTTATTACATGAAAACCGCAGTTTGTGTATTACACAAAGAAACAAAAATATTGATTTTTTAAGGCCGAGACATTTGTATACGATGTTTCAACCCTGTGAGGGACATGCCTTGGTAGCAGTGAAAACATATTGATCCATGGGAAACAAACCAGGGTAGTTACAACCACTCCAGAGACAGATTTTTTAGTGGCAAGTAGGAAAAAAAAGGCTGGCAAGAAATGGCAAATACTACACCTCGGATCATTACTGGAGTGGAGGCACAGTCAGTGGCCTCCACTCCACAACAACATACATTTTTTTTTTTATATTTTATTTAAAACATCATAAATACAAGGCTGCTTAAAAATTAAATAGCATCACCATACATATTCTATAGAGTACACCAAGATTCACACCATAAATACCAGAAAAAAAACTTTGTAACTAATACGAATAGATTTATACTACAAACACACCATAAAACACATACGTAAGTTTCACTAAACACACACAATCATTCGCTGCCTGACCACGGTAGTGTGCGGTAGTGCTCTGCACCCCTCTGTTGTTTGTAGGCGAGCTCCCTTGTCAGTTACCTGGCTGCAGTGGTGAGAAGTGGTGCTGTCAACTCCGTGTGGGTACACCCCCCCCTTTTTTTTTTTTTTATATTTTATTTAAAAACTTCATGTACAGATATTAATAGGTACATATATAAAAAAATGATCAAGGACAACATCAGTAAAACAATATATAAACACAAAACAATCCAGGCAACATCTGCCAGTCTACTATATACAAGTTTTTATAACATATCACAATTTAAGAAGGAATAAAGTTATAATAACAAAGGCCACAAAATGGCTATTAATAAAACTCCTAAAATTACAACCTCAACACAATAATGCTCCAAGCTTAATGACAATCACCCATAATACCACCCTCAACAAATACACCAGACCTACAATATGCCTTATTAAGAAACCTGTGCTGCAACACAGGTGACCCATCATCCCCCCCCCCCCCACTCACACACACACATTGAAAACTAACCCTATCACCAACCTGAATAATCATGACATTAATTATCCTCAATTTAGGATTATTATGACACATGTCACTTGAGGAAGCATTATTTACAACCATGAATGGTACAGGACTACCAAAATTACAATACCTTAAATAAGAACAATAATAATAGGTAATTACTACCAAAACTGATGCTGGCCCACGTTACAATAAAACAAAAATAACTCAGTGCTTCAAGGAAATAGTGAAAGGAAAACCCTCTCAAGAAAATTCAAATTCAATTGCAATACCAGTGTAAGTGGAACATAATACGCTACCAAAGAAATATACATGTTATATAATTTATAGGTTATACATTAATACATGTTATATATTTAATCTGCTCCTTACACCTTCCCCATCAAGGGAACTAAGCAAAACTTATCTTGCACAACCTCTCATCTGGTCACACACTAGTACCTCCAATCACACCCAACCACATCACTGCATTCCCAAGGAGGTGAGCCCGTTGAAATCCCCTGAACCCCCCCCCCCCCTTTTACCAACCCACTCACCCCGGCAGTTAAAGCCCCTTATAACGCCAATAAAATCCCTATTGTTAGTCCTCTATAACCTTCAGAAAAATACTCTTCCCACCTTTTCCCAAAAATGTCTCTGTTGCGACACAAAGTTCGATAAAACGTCGCCGCCAAAGTCCTTCTCAGCACATCCCCACCCACCTTCCCCCTCATACCCCATAAAACATATATGTAGTCCACGATGACATATGCTAAACCTCTTACCACACTCTCCTCCACACCACTCATATCAAGACTCAACGCTCGCAATACCGCCACACCTTGGCCCCCCACCCTCACCACTACCTTACGCATCCATACCCTGATGCACTCCAAACCTTCACAAAAATAGACGACATGATACGCAGTCTCTTCCCCACTGCATCTGCCACACCCCCCACCCTCAATAACCCTCCTGTCTCGGAGCATCGCTCCCGTTGGCAAAATCCCATGCAGGAAACGGTACATAACCTCACGCGCCCTAGGTCGTATCCTTAATTTACTAAACCTTCGCCATATTACATCCCATGCATACATGGGGTAGATCCCTTCAACCGGCGCCACTACATGTCTCTCTAACAATTTACACAACGTTCCCACCTTTACTTTTCCTGGTTCCCTGGCTAACATTAAGGCGCGTAACACTGTCTCGCATTCCTTCATTTCCGCCCCTCCATACCATTTCCTCAGGTGAGCATGTACCTTATCTAGCTGACCCTCCCTCCATCCACCTGCACTCATCACTTCCCTCTTAATAAACACACATTTCACGCGCTTTCTCAAGTCCAACAAACCCAACCCTCCCCTACATACCGGCAATGTCACTACCTCCCTTCGCAACCAGTTGCACCCTGAACCCCACAAAAATTTGAACACCATTCTAAGAATACTCGTGATCGCCGTTCCTGTTAACGGCATCACAGCCGAAACAAACCAGACTTTACTATATAGTAATACATTGATGACAATTACACGCTGCCTAAGGGTTAAATGGTGAGGTCGCAGCATTCCCAACCGTCGCTGCACCTGTTCCACCATCCTATTCGAATTGCTAACCCTTGCAGCACTCAGGTCAGCCTCATACATGACACCGCAGATTTTCAGACTCCCGGTCCTCCGCTGCACAACATCACATCCCCACTCTAATCTCTCTGTCCACTCTCCCAGCCCCATGATCATTGACTTTTCCAGATTTACCTTCATCCCAGTAGCTCTCCCAAAAGTGTGTACAACTTCCCCCAAAAGTCCTAACCGTGTCTCCTCACTTGCCAAAATAGTGGTATCATCAACATAGCCCACCAAACCAGGCCACGGCTTCAGCTCACCATCCCTCCCCCCCCGGCCTTAGACGATCCTCCACCATCCTATAAAAGGGATCCTGAACACATGCAAACAATATTTGTGATAAAGGACATCCCTGCCGAAGACCCCGCTCCATGTTGACACCCCCCCCCACACACCCATTGATTTGCACCCTTACCTTCGCATTTGAGTACAGCGTATCCACCCACCCCACTATTTCTTCGCCAAACCCCTGTCGTAGGAGAATATCCCTCAAAGCCTTTCTTTCCACCCTATCATAAGCCCCTTGCCAATCCAACGCCACCAACGCTCCTCTTTCCCTTTCCATGTCCTCCAGGAACCCCTTGATAATCCCGTGGCCCACGCTCATTGACCTACCAGGTAAACCAAACTGAGACTCAAACACGACCCTCCCCACAACACATTTAAGCCGATTCCCAAGAATTTTCGCAAATAATTTATAATCAGCACAAAGCAATGAAATGGCTCGATAATCCCGAAGGGTACTCTGCTGTTTACCCTTTGGGACCAACACCACCACCGCCGTTGCCTGAGATTCTCCCATCTTACCTCCGTCTTTCATGGCATTCATTAACCTTACTAGGAAACCCCTAAGCAGACCCCAGTGCTGTACATAAAATTCGCTAGGTAAACCATCGATCCCGGGTGCCTTACCCTTCCTCATGTCCATAAGGGCTCTCCATATTTCCCCCTCCTCAATGACCCCACCCAGTGCCTCCCGATCACTCCTCCCCAGTTTGCACGGCACATACTCACATACCTTCCCAAGAACCTCACCATCCACCCCACTACTTTTCCCGTATTCCTCAAACCATCTATCTGCATATGCACTCATCCCCTTGGTGTCCCTTAATACCTGACCCTCTCTAAAACCCCCCACAGAAGATATGACTTGCAAACCTGGTATTGTAGTCGTTCGCTGTCGTACCTTCTGTCCTCGCAGCACACAAGCTGATGGCTTGTCGCCCCAGAGTACTTCGTCTAACCCCGCCTGTACCCGTACAGCTGCAAAACGTTCTTCTTGCAAATCCCGTATTCTGTCCTTCAACATGTGTATATCCTCCACCGGGTACACCCCGGCCACCGCCCCCCCCTCGTAACAATTCCGTAATCTAGATTCTAAGTAATTTGACAAACCATACCGCAATTGATTAATGCGTTTGCCCTCCCTCACATAAAAATGACGTATTCGTAACTTAGCCACACTATCCCACCATCCTACCACGTCTTCCTCAGTTCTTCTGTCGGCACAGAGCTGTTCCCAAAATATTGCAAACGCTTCCACTCCCTCCCTATCCCCCAAAACCATCGTGTTCAGTTTCCAATAACTTCCCTGCCTACGAGCCAAAGCATCCCATCCCACCTCCACTAATACCGCCCTATGATCGGAAGACACCATCTCTATAGTTTTAAAAGACTCTACCAAAACCCTCCGAGATAAATATAACCTGTCCAAACGAGCCGCATATCCCCTTCTTATAAACGTATGTTCCACCTCCCACAGACCTCCCCCGAAAGCATCACGTAACTGAAGATCTCTAAGCAGGCCCCCCAAGACTGAGGAAAAATATCCCGCTCCTCTGGGTTCCACGTCTGTCTTCTTAATTACACAATTCCAATCCCCCCCCACAATCGCGACAGACGGTAACGTGCGTAGGTAATACACGAGCTCCTCCCGCACAAAATCCATCTTCACTTTCACGTCACTTTCTGCTGGGGCATACACACACACAAACGCCACTCTCTCTCCCATCCACCATCCTTCCACACGTAATACTCTCCCCATTTCCCCCTCCCCCCCTCTTTCCTATGCAATACAAACGGGCCCGCCTCCCTGATCAACACACCCACTCCTCCTTTTAAACGCTCAGACGGCAACACATAAGCCTGATACCCAGGGACCACTAATTCACGACCAAGCTTAAAATTGTGCTCCTGCACAAAAGCTACGTCAACCTTATACCTATTCAAAAACATCCTGAAGCACTCCCGTTTAACACCATCACACAGACCATTAATATTTATTGTTACACACCTGAGGCCAGCTTAAGGTTTCCTTCCCCGCCTCATGTCAAGATTCTTCCCTTTCAGACTGTTCCCCTGGACTGTGCCTTTGCCACAGTTTCCCCCCTCCTTCCCAACCATCCCCCCCCCCTTCTGTTGTGGCCCTCTCGCAGAGTCACTCTGGGTACCAGAACCCCATGTCTTTTTCCCCGGCCTTTGCGCCGGTGTCAGAACATCGTCCGAATCTGACGCTGCTGCCCTTTTCCTTGTAGCTCCCTCAGTTTCCATATCGGAGTCCTGGGAGCCAGCACAATGGACTTCCACCTCTACCACCCTTAATCCGCCTCCATGCCCCTCCATGGCACTCGCACTGTCCACCACAGGTGCCACCTGATCCTCCCCTTCCCCACACACACCTTCTACCCTGATCCCAGGGTCTTGTTCGCTGTAACTCTCCACCTCCGTAGACTGTAACATAGCCTGTATCACCGTCTCCAACTCCTCCTCAATAGCCTTCACTGCTGCGCCCTCCTGTACCTCCTCACTTGACAACTGTACTGTTGATGGGCCAGGTGATTCATGGATCACCACTTCTTCCGATTCCCCAGGAGGAGCCACCACCACTTCACTCCACATGCGACCACGCCCTCCTCCTTGCACCCGTTCTTCTTTAGGCATTGGGTGCTCATGCGCAGGTGCTCCGCCCCTTGCCGGCCCAGGAGCCACTGTTGATGGGCCAGGTGATTCATGGATCACCACTTCTTCCGATTCCACTGGAGGAGCCACTACCTCTTCACTCCACATGCGACCACGCCCTCCTCCTTGCCCCCGTTCTTCCTTAGGCATCGGGTGCTCATGCGCAGGGGCTCCGCCCCTTGCCGGCCCAGGAGCCATACTCCGCTTGCCACAGTCTGCCGCCATATGGTCAAATTCGCCACACAGTCGGCACGTACGCCTCTGCCCCGCATACGCTACCATTACCTGGGTTCTAAACTCTTCGAGATATACATACGAGGGTATAGGATGCCTAAGCGTCATCTTGAGATTAAAAGAACCCTCAGGAAATCCTGTGTAAGCACCTTTTACCCATTTGCCAGGTTGGGCCAGATGTACAGTTCCATAACGTTCGAAAACATTTCGAATATCTACCTCATCAGCCTCAAAAGGCACGTTGCGGAGCTTAACCCACGAATAATGTCGTGATACATCAATCAACTTGACCCTCACTGCCGGTGTTACAGTAATGCTGACATCTTGGTAACGATCAACCAAAGCCTCGTATACTTGAGCAGTTAGCACTTTCACGAAAATTCTATATACACCGTTCAGTGCCACTCCATATAAATCCTCGTCTCTGATGCCATATGTCTCTCGTATAATTTTGGGCAATAACACATCGACTGACGTAGGTGTTAAAGCCCCACTAATAAGTTCAATGCCCACAGTATTCACTCTCCTGCGAACACCTGGCGCCATGTCGTTGACTGATTAGCTCGTCTGGGAAACAGTAGAGGGGTGCAAAGCACGTCCGCACTCTACCTCATCCAGGCAGCGAATGCACAACACCTCCTCGTACCACTGCTGTCAGGTTACTGAGGAGCGTCAGGCAAGGGGGTCTGCACGGCCCAATAGCGATGCAGACAATGACTCAACAGAATTACTCAAGGGGGAAGCGCTAAACGGAGGGGCATTCAGGCTTAATTCGGGGAACTGGAGCACAGATCCAATTCCCAATGCCCCTCATCCTATCACTTCAAGGAAGCTTCCAGAATTACATGATATGAACAACACTTTTATATACACATCCCTCGAAATGGTACTTAATGATCGACTACAGACCATGCAATTCATTGCACTGAACATATTATACAGACATATTACCTCCCCCCCCCCCGTGGTAATCCAACCACCCCACTATTTACAACCTAACACACTATAAACAATGAATGTTGCCTAATCTAAAGTCACACAGCAATGATCCAAACATTAATTTATGTAATTGTCCTAATGGTTCAGTTACATAACAATATGTATTACACAACAATGGTGATATAGAAAAGTCACAAGGACATACAAAATTACTACAAAACCATAAGAATAAACTTAGTCTCAAAATCCAACACATGTAAGCCTTTACACATTTAAACATGCAATTCCAGTGTTAAAACAATAACACAGCTTCAACTATGACATTCAAGCTCTATACAGCTTATATGGACATTACATAGTGCTATTGACAACAGTACAATACAACATAAAATATAACCATGACATAAGTAACACATAAATACTGTGCCTAGCACGCACCTAACCACAAAAACCTATAACACCACTGTTGCCCAACTTTATTTACACTATCTGACGTGCATTAACCTCTTTACTCTCAAAACAAAACTGAAAATTGCAGAACACCAGTGACGAACAATAATGCACAGACATTAATACAAACATATCACATCATATCTCTGGACACCGTGCATGATCACAGCATCAACACTATGCAGTGCAAGGCACCTAGAAAACAAGTTGGAGCAAATACATGCAATTATTATAGCAAATCTCCAAATTACAATGTCATTACCGTAAATCAATATTACCACACACAATATGTATAATAAGTATAAAGTCCTGTCACACAAAAACTGGCCAGCTCCACAGGTGCTAGCACCCGTGGTCCACATATTATTCACTCATGCATCACTCATCCAACACTCTCGCAAAACTTTTGTTATCCATTACCAGGGAGGCAACCCTGTTTTCACCCCTGACTTCCCTACCCCAGCAACACTTTCCAATCATACCCTCCCCTCCCTCGTATATTACAAGTCTAATAAAACCTGTAACGTAAGTTGCCTATATCCCTCTGAAAAATCCTTCACCCACCTCCTCCCATAAATTTCCTTATTTCTACATACCGTTTTATAGAACGTTAACGCTAACACCCTCCTCTTCACCTCAGTAACCTGTTTGCCCCGCAATCCCCACACTATATAGATATAATCTGCCATAATGTATCCCACAGCTCTGATTACACGTTCCTCCCAACCCCCCACGTCGAGACTTAATGCTCTCAATACAGAAATTCCTTTACCTCCTATCCTATTTATCACCCTATTTAACCACCCCTTGACACTCCTCAGTCCATCACAAAAATATACTACATGAAAAGCCGACTCCTCCCCACCACATATCCCACACTCCCCCCCGTCAACGACTCGTCTATCCCGTAGAACCACACCCGACGGTAAAATGCCGTGCAGAAAACGATACATTACATCCCGAACACGAGGTTGCAACCTCATCCTACTCAACCTATTCCATATACTTCCCCATGCATACATGGGGAAAATTCCCTCTACAGGCGCTACAACCCTCCCGGCTAACAATCTACACAACCTACCTATTTTAACCTTTGCTGGCTCTCGATCCCACGCCAGAGCCCTCAACACAGTTTCACACTCATGCAACTCAACTCCTGTATACATCCGTTGCAATCTGTTATGGATCCTGGCAACCCCCCCCCACCCACACTTTCCCTCATCACCTCCCTTTTAATGAAGACACATTTGACCCTCCGCTTTAAGTCCAGCAATCCCAGCCCCCCCTTACTTACAGGTAACATTACCACATCCCTCTTAATCCAATCACAGCTCGAACCCCACAAGAATTTAAAAACCTTCCTAAGTATGTTCGTTATTGCTGGCCCAGTTAATGGGAACACGGCTGCCACGTGCCATACTTTGCTATACAGTAAGATATTAACAACAATGGCACGCTGCACAAGGGTCAAATGATAAGGTCGCAATGCACCCAAGCGTCCCTGAATCCTTTCTACCATCCTAAGCGAGTTTTCCATGCGTGCCACAGGTAGATCGTCTGCATAAATAAGACCGCAGATTTTTAACGAATTCACCTGCTTCCTCACAACTGCACTACCCCAATCAACCCTACCCGCCCAAGCTCCTAACCCCATGACCATGGATTTATCTGAATTTACCCTCATACCAGTTGCCCCTGCGAACATTTGTACTACCCCGTCTAATGTGTCCATTGACATCCCCTCCCTGATCAGAACAGTTGTATCATCCACATACCCAATTAAAACTGGCCAAACCCTCGCAACCTCACACCCTGGTCCCTCTACGTGACACATACGCTGCTCCATCAATCTATAAAAGGGGTCCTGTACGCACGCAAACAATAATTGTGACATAGGACACCCCTGCCTAAGTCCCCTACCCATTACAATCTTCCCACCCAATCGACCATTAATCTGTACCCTCGCCATTGCACCTCCATACAACGCCTCAACCCAGCCCACTATTTCTTCCCCAAACCCCTGACCCCTGAGGATGGCTTTCAATGCTTTCCGATCCACTCTATCGTATGCCCCTTGCCAATCGAGCGCCACCAAACCTCCCTCCCTCCCCCCCCCTTTTGCCTCCACGAAATCCCTAAGTAACCCATGCCCCTCCACCATAGACCTCCCTGGCAAACCAAACTGAGTTTTTGATACTACCCGCCCTACCACACACTTGACCCGATTTCCCAAAATCTTCGCAAACAATTTATAATCTGCGCATAACAACGAGATCGCCCGGTAATCCCGAAGCGTATGCTGCCCCTTACCCTTCGGTACCAATACAACGACAGCCGTTGCCTGCTTCTCACCCAGCTCACCTCTCTCCTTCATGCAATTTAATAACCTAACCAGAAAATGCCTCAATAATTCCCAATGCTGCTGATAAAACTCTGCCGGGAGTCCATCAATTCCCGGTGCTTTGCCCTTTCGCATTCCACTTAAAGCCCTCCATATTTCCCCCTCAGTTATTTCCCCACCCAGTGCTTCCCTATCACTGTTACGCAACTGACATACCACACTCCCACACACCTGTTCTAAAACCCCATCCTCTACCCCTTCTCGTTGCCAGTACTTCTCATACCACTTGTCAGCAAACGCCCCCATTCCTTCCGTAGCTTGTATGACCTGCCCCTCCCTGTACCCTCCTATCGATTCATGAACCTCCAACCATGGAATAGTCATTGCCTGCTGTCTTTGTTTCTGCCTACGCAATACGCACGATGAAGGTCTATCGCCCCATAACACCTCTTCCACCCCCGCCTGTACCCGCACCGCTTGGAACCTCTCATCCTGTACCTCACGCAGCCTCCCTTTAATTGCCATAATTTCATCCATTGGATAAGTGCCCGCCACCGCCCCCCTCGCATAACAACCCCGTAATCTATCCTCCAAATAGTTAGCAAGCCCATATTTTAAAGAATTGATACGTTTCCCTTCCTTTACGTAATATTGCTTAATCCGTTCTTTAGCCACACCATCCCACCACATCACCACATCCTCTACCCCATTTATCTCTGCACGTAACCCCTCCCACAGCATTGCAAATCCCTCTATCCCCTCCTCATCACCTAACACACTTGTATTTAATTTCCAATATCCCCTAGATATACCTGCTAGTGACTCCCACGCCACCTCTGCTACTACCGCCCGATGATCCGAATAAGCTACTTCTATTGTACGGAAAAATGTCAACCCAACCCCTTGAGATATATACAGCCTATCCAACCTAGCAGCGTAACCCCGTCTTACAAAAGTGTGCTCTACCTCCCACGCCCCTCCTCCAACCGCATCCCGCAACTGAATATCCCTCAAAAGATCTCGCAAGGCCGCCGACACGTGCCCCGCCCCTTTTGGTTCCATGTCAGCCCTCCTAATAACGCAGTTCCAGTCCCCACCAACGACGGCCACTGCAGGTAAACCACGTAAGAAGAAAACTAGTTCTTCACATACAAAATCCCTTTTTACCCTCACATCATTTTCTGCTGGTGCATACACACATACAAAAGATACCCTCTGCCCCATCCACCACCCATCCACGCGCAATACTCTTCCCCCTCCTCCCCCCTCACTTCTTAGCAACACAAACGGGCTTGCCTCCCTGATCAATATACCCACACCACCTTTCAGACGTGCAGATGGCAGAGTCATGACCTGAAACCCCTCCACCTCGAGCACTCTTCCCTCCTTGAAATTGTGTTCTTGCAGGAACACTACATCCACCCTATATTTATACAGAAACATTCGAAACCATTCCTTCTTCACACTATTACACAGTCCATTTACGTTCACAGTCATACACCTAAGGCCTCTTTATAGTTTCCAACCCTTCCTCCTCTCTTCATTCATCCCAGGGCCTCCTGCCCCAGAGCCAGCACAAGGCTTCACACCATCAACCCCTTCCCCTTTTTTGCGATGCCTCTTATCGTGACTACTTCGACATTGCTCTTCCTTCCTCCCAGACCTCTGCACCGGCATCAGGACATCATCTGAGTCTGACGCCGCCACTCTCTTCCTCGTGATGCCCTCTACATCCATGTTATCTTCTGAGGTTCCCTCACGATGTACCTCAACCTCCACCATGCCTTGTTCCACAGCACACGGCGACAACTCTCTCTTACTAGTTGGCCCGTCAACCCTGCTATGTTTTTTATCCTTACATTCCTCTACAGGCACCGCCGTGTCTCTCACCAGCTCAGGAACAACATCCTCTGCAGGCGGTGTCAATGTCCTTAACACTTCCTGAAGCTCTTCCTCTAGAGCCTGCACCTCCTCCTGCACTTGCACTTCTGTACTTTTCCTTTGTGTAGTAACAGATCCTTTTACATCACAGCTTACCTCACACATGCCATTCTCCTCTTTGGAATCCTCCACCTCTTCACTCCACAAGCGCCAAAGCCCTTGCTTTCGCGTGGGGCTCTCAACAGCTATCACGCTGGTAACTGGTGCTTCACCAGTTTGTGCTGGCGCCCTCCTCAGCTTCACGCACTCTGCCGCCATATGGTCGTATGCCCCACATATTCTGCACGTACGTCTCTGTCCGGCATACGATACCATAACTTGCGTCCTGAAGTCCTCCAACACGACGTAAGACGGTATGGGATGTCTCAGAGTCATCTTCAGGGAAAAGGTACCCTCCAGACGTCCCATGTAAGCACCTGCCGTCCACTTGCCCTTTTGTGCCAGATGTACGGTTCCATATGTCTCAAAAACACTCCTTATGTCAGCCTCATCTGCCTCAAATGGGACATTACGTATCTTAACCCACGTAAAGTGGCGAGATACGTCGATCAAACGCACCTTCACAGCTGGAGTAGCGTCAAGACTCACGTCTTGGAATCTCGTCACCAAAGACTCATACACGGACGTGGAATTCAGTTTGACGAAGATTCTATAAGCCCCATTCAGGGCTACACCATACACCTCATCGTCCTGGATTCCATAGGTCTCCCTAATGATTGTTGGGAGTAAGACTTGCACTGAAGAGGGTGAAATCGCCCCACGAAGCAGCTCAATACCAATGGTATTTACGCGCCTCCTCACACTCAGCGCCATGTTGATACAAGGTAGCTCGCCTGAACAGCAGAGGGGTGCAGCGCACAACCTCACTCTACCGTGGTCAGGCAGCGAATGGCATAGGTGCACTGTGATCGTCAAGATGGCGGTTAGTCTGAGACGCTGGATAAATACTGTAGGCATCGAGCTACTTAAAGGAACGATAACGCCCAGTTCTGCGCAAGTCTTATTGCCAAAGATCATACGGGAGACTTATGGAGTACAAGATAGTGACTTGTATGGTGTAGCATTGAACGGAGGACAACGAATTTTCGTCAAACTGCTATCAGCAACGGTTTATGAATCGTTAGTCACCAGGTTTCAGGACGTGAGTCTTAACGTCACACCAGCTGTCACTGTAAGAATGATAGATGTTTCACGGTATTATACGTGGATCAAGTTACGCAACGTTCCCTTTGAGGCGGACGAGGCGGATATAAGGAAAGTTTTTGAGAAGTATGGGACGGTGCATTATGCTCAACATGGTACGTGGGCGGCAGGAGCCTATGCTGGTTTTCCAGAGGGTTCTTTCAACCTCAAAATGACTTTGAGGCACCCAATACCATCCTATGTGTACCTACAAGATTTCAGGACGCAGGTAATGGTAATGTACCCAGGACAACGACGTACGTGCCGCCTATGTGGTGAGTATGATCACATAGCGGCGACCTGTGACAAGCGAAGACATGTGCCTGGACCTGTGGTGGACGTCGCAGCCCCTGCTTCAAAGGTGGCAGGTGAGGAACAAACATCGGATGGAGGGCGTGGTGTTTTGTGGAGCGAGATAGTGGATCGGGCACACAGGACTGGTGGTGAGTTGGAGTCCCGCCCCCAACTGCCTGATCAGGTGTCGTCTCCTGTGGATAAGGAGGAGCAGCAAGTACAAGAGAAGGTTCTTGAGATTGAGGAGGAATTGGTGGAGGTGTTGAAGACGTTGTCACCACCAGAGAGGGATGTTACATCTGAGCGTGGTGTCATTGGAGAATCGTCGCTTCCAGAAAGTCTGAGACATGATAATTTGGGACGTGATGGTGGTTTGGAGTCGTCCATTGACTCATTAAACCATTCTCAGGTGGAGGTGGAGGTTCATCGAGAGGTAACATCTGACCAAGATATGTGTAACATGACTGTCACGAGAAAGAGGGCGGCTACATCAGATTCTGATGACGTCCTTACGCCTGCACAAAGGCCTGGGAAACAGACTGAGGTGAAGTGTGAAGGTAGTGGTGTAGGTGGTGGTAGCCATGATAGGAGGCACCGGAAGAAGGGGGGAGGGAAAGAGAGCACTCTGAAGGTGTTGAACGTAAATTCAAGCTCTGGAGTTGTAAAGAGTGATGAGAGGAAGCAGGGGTGGAAACTTTAATAGGCCTTAGGTGTATGTCTGTAAATGTTAATGGGTTATGTAGCGGTATGAAGAGAGATTGGTTTCGTAATTTTCTGAATAAATCTAGAGTGGATGTTGTGTTCCTGCAGGAGCACAATTTCAAAGAGGGTAGGGTGTTGGAGGTGGCAGGATTTCGAGTAGTTACCCTGCCATCTCCCCGTCTAAAAGGTGGTGTGGGAATTTTAATAAGGGAGACGAGCCCGTTTGTTTTGCAGAGAAGCGAGGGAGGAGGGGGAGGGAGGGTGTTGCGTGTGGATGGGTGGTGGATGGGTAAGCGTGTGTCTTTTGTGAGTGTGTATGCGCCGGCAGAAAATAACATAAAGGTAAAGAATGATTTTGTGTGTGAGGATCTTGTGTTTTTCTTAAGTGCACTGCCAGAGGTGGCGATAGTTGGTGGGGACTGGAATAGTGTAATCAGGGTGGCTGATGTGGACCCAAGAGGGGCTGGATATATGTCTGTGGCTCTTAGGGATTTATTAAGGGATGTTAGGTTACGTGATGCCTTTGGGGGAGCGGTGTGGGAGACTGAATATACGTTTGTTAGGAGTGGTTATGCTGCGAGACTAGATAGAGTGTACCTTTCTCAGGGAGTGGACGTGAAATCTTTCAGTACTGTTGAGGCTACAATGTCAGATCATAGGGCAGTGGTGGTGGAGGTTGGGTGGGGGACGCTCGCGGACATATATAGAAGTTATTGGAAATTAAATATAAGTGTGTTAGGTGATGAGGAGGGGTTGGAGGGGTTTTCAGTCCTATGGAGGGAGCTTAGTGTGGAAGAACAGGGAGTGGATGACATTGTGACATGGTGGGATAGTGTCGCAAAGGAAAGGATTAGAAAGTTTTATGTGAGAGAAGGAAAACGTATTAATAATTTAAAATATGGACTGGCTAACTATTTAGAGGATAGGTTAAGAGGTTGCTATGGGAGGGGGGTGGGTGGGAATAATTTTCCTATGGATGAAATAGCTGAAATAAAGGGGAGGTTGAGGGTGTTGCAAAATGAAAGGTTTCAAGCTGTAAGGATGCAGGCAGGGGTGGAGGAAGTGCTTTGGGGCGACAAGCCGTCAGCGTGTGTTTTGCGGCATCAAAAGCAAAGGCAGGCGGTGACAGCTATACCATGTTTAGAGGTAACGGAGATGGTTGGGAATTATAGAGTAGGGCAGGAGATACGAACCACGAAGGGGATGTGTGCGTATGCGGAGGCTTGGTACGAGAAGTACTGGAACAGTGGGGGGGTGGGTGACGGGGCATTGGACAAGGTGTGTACGTATGTGACGTGTAATTTAGGAAATAGTGATCGAAAGGCTTTAGGTGGGATGATTACGGCAGAGGAAATAGAGAATGTGTTAAGGGGAATGAGGAAGGGGAAAGCTTCCGGTATTGATGGTCTCCCGGTAGAATTTTATTTACAACATTGGGCGTTGATAAAGGAATTTATAGTTAGGTTATTTAATAGTATGAAGGAGAAGGGTAAGTTGGGGGAGAAGCAGGAAACAGCAGTAGTAGTGTTGGTCCCGAAGGTCAAGGGGCAGCCCACCCTTCGGGAGTACCGAGCCATATCACTGATGTGTGCAGACTATAAGGTGTTTGCAAAAATTTTAGGTAATAGTTTCAAATGTGTTGTGAAGAGGGTGGTGTCAAAATCTCAGATGGGTTGCCGGGAAGGTCGATGATTGAAGGACATGGGATACTGAGAAGTTTTGTGGAAGCTAAGGGTGGGGGTGGAGGGGCGGCTTTGTTGGCTCTAGACTGGCAGGGAGCATATGATAGAGTGGAAAGGGGAGCTTTGCAGGTTATACTTAGGAGACAGGGTTTTGGGGAGGAAATAGTCGAGTGGGTAAATACGTTGTACAAGGGGGCGAAAATGAGGATACAGATTAATGGGTGTATGGGGAGGGAAATTGCAATGGGAAGAGGCCTTAGACAGGGATGCCCCATGTCCCAAATATTGTTTGCGTGTTTCCAGGACCCCTTTTATAGAATGGTTGACCGTAGCTTATGTACGCCATGTGAGGGAAGTGTGGGGGGTGGGAGGGCCTGGCCGGGGTTAATTGGATATGTTGACGACACCACTGTTCTCATTCGTGCAGGGATGTCAATGAGAGTGTTGGACGAGGTGGTGCAATTATTTGGAAGTGCCACGGGTATGCAGGTAAATAGTGCGAAGTCAAGGTGCATGGGGTTGGGTTCTTGGGTGGGGGGTGTGGGGGGGAGATGTAATGTTGTTAAAGAATGGGCGGTGTCTTTAAAGATTTGTGGTATTATTTATAGGGATGACATGGTTGCGGAGCGGGATCAAAATTCGGATAGGTTATTGGAAAGGATCATGGGGTGTCTAGGTGTTCTGAGACCCCAACACCTAACTCTGATACAGCGAGTGATAGTCGTGAACATTTTATTGTATAGTAAGGTTTGGTATGTTGCAGCTGTGTTCCCAATTACAGGGACAGCGATTGCGGGGATACTAAGACGGGTGTACAAATTTTTATGGGGTTCACGTTGTGATTGGTTACGGAGGGAGGTTGTAATGTTACCTGTAAGTCAGGGTGGGTTGGGGTTGTTGGATTTGAGACGGAGGGCTAAATGTGTGTTTATTAAATGGGAAGTGTTGCGTGAGGGTGTGAACGCGGGGCGTTTGGGAAGGATACACGACAGGCTGGGTATGTGGTATCGAGGAATGGAGTTGAGGGAATGTGAAATAGTTTTGAGGGCTGTGATGTTGGTTAGGGAACTGAGAAAGGTTCGTATAAGGGTTTTGTGTAGGTTACTTGTAGGTAGGTGCGTTGTCCCAGTTGAGGGTTTGTTCCCCATGTATGCGTGGAAGAGTATTTGGTTTAGATTTAGTAAATTGAAGTTAAAACCTCGGGCGCGTGAGGTGATGTTTCGTTTTCTGCATGGGATCCTTCCGTCTGGTGAGATATTACGAAACAGACAGGTTGTAGAGGGTGGGGGGTGTGGTATCTGTGGAGGGGATGAGACAGCGTTCCATGTAGTTTACTTTTGTGAAGGGCTAGAGGAGGTTAGGTGCTGGTTAAGTAGGTTGGTACAGAGGGTGGGGGGCCGTGGGGTGTCGGTTTTGCGTGCTCTAAGTCTAGATATGGGTGGGTTAGACGAGGGTGTCATAAGAGCTTTAGATTATATCATGGTAGATTATATATATATGTCGTGGGTGATGAGGGGGAGAGGGGATAGTGAGGAGAGAAGAAAGGTTCTTGCGGTAACGTTCTATAGTACGAGGTGTCGTAACAGAGATTTGTATGGGAGGAGGTGGGATCAGGCTTTCTCAGAGGGGTATAGAATGCTAACGTTAGGGATTCTCGTAAATCTGTGATTGATAATGAGTGAGTGAAGGGGTTTTCATAGGTTGGAGGGAGTCAGGGGGTCACATCGGGCTCGCCTCCCTGGCGGGGGGGGGGGTCGTGAGAGTGTTGTGAATGTGGGATTGGAATGGTTTCCTGGTTTTCATTGAGACTTTATGGCATCCAAGTGTGGATGTAGAGCTCAAGGTCTCGTTATGGTAGATATAACACTTTTCAGAATGTAGGTATAATATAGTAGAAGGAATAAAACATACATATATATATAAATATATATATATATATATATATATATATATATATATATATATATATATATATATATATATATATATATATATATATATATATGCAGGTTTGTAAACCCAAATATCTGGACCTATAAAACACAATCAAAAACAAAATACTAAGAAAACTTGTGACTCAAGAAAAAACGAGTCTTTACACAAAAGGAATGCTTCAAAAACATAACAAATACTGTAAAGGCACCACTGTCATTCTGTACACAAAAGGCATAGTAAGTAACCCTAACTCCAGAATTCGCTGCCTGACCACGGTAGAGTGCGGTTGTGCTCTGCACCCCTCTGCTGTTTTCAGGCGAGCTACCTTGTATCAACATGGCGCTGAGTGTGAGGAGCTGCTTCGTGGGGCGATTTCACCCTCTTCAGCACAAGTCTTGCTCCCAACAATCATCAGGGAGACCTATGGAATCCAGGACGATGAGGTGCATGGTGTAGCCCTGAATGGGGCTTACAGAATCTTCGTCAAACTGAATTCAACATCCGTGTACGAGTCTTTGGTGACGAGATTCCATGACGTGAGTCTTGACGTTACTCCAGCTGTGAAGGTGTGTTTGATCGACGTATCTCGCCACTTTACATGGGTTAAGATACATAATGTCCCATTTGAGGCAGATGAGGCTGACATCAGGAGTGTTTTTGAGACATATGGAACCGTACATCGGGCACAAAAGGGCAAGTGGACGGCAGGTGCTTACATGGGCCATCCGGAGGGTACCTTTTCCCTGAAGATGACTCTGAGACATCCCATACCATCTTACGTCATGTTGGAGGACTTCAGGACGCAAGTTATGGTATCGTATGCCGGACAGAGACGTACGTGCAGAATATGTGGGGCGTACGACCATATGGCGGCAGAGTGCGTGAAGCTGAGGAGGGCCCCAGCACAAACTGGTGAAGCACCAGTTACCAGCGTGATAGCTGTTGAGAGCCCCATGCGAAAGCAAGGGCTTGGGCGCTTGTGGAGTAAAGAGGTGGAGGATTCCAAAGAGGAGACTGGCATGTGCGAGGTAAGCTGTGATGTAAAAGGATCTGTTACTAGACAAGGGAAAAGTACAGAAGTGCAAGTGCAGGAGGAGGTGCAGGCTCTAGAGGAAGAGCTTCAGGAAGTGTTAAGGACATTGATGCCGCCTGCAGAGGATGTTGTTCCTGAGCTGGTGAGAGGCACAGCGTTGCCTGTAGAGGAATGTAATGATAAAAACCATAGCAGGGTTGACAGGCCAACTAGTAAGAGTGAGTTGTCGCCATGTGCTGTGGAATGAGGCGTGGTGGAGGCTAACGTACATCATGAGGGAACCTCAGAAGATAAAATGGATGTAGAGGGCATCACGAGGAAGAGAGCGGCGGCGTCAGACTCAGATGATGTCCTGACGCCGGCGCAGAGGTCTGGGAGGAAGGAAGAGCAATGTCGAAGTAGTCACGATAAGAGGCATCGCAAAAAAGGGGAGGGTTGATGGTGTGAAGCCTTGTGCTGGCTCTGGGGCAGGAGGCCCTGGGATGAATGAAGAGAGGAGGAAGGGTTGGAAACTATAAAGAGGCCTTAGGTGTATGACTGTGAACGTAAATGGACTATAATAGTGTGAAGAAGGAATGGTTTCGAATGTTTCTGTATAAATATAGGGTGGATGTAGTGTTCCTGCAAGAACACAATTTCAAGGAGGGAAGAGTGCTCGAGGTGGAGGGGTTTCAGGTCATGACTCTGCCATCTGCACGTCTGAAAGGTGGTGTGGGTATATTGATCAGGGAGGCAAGCTCGTTTGTGTTGCTACGCAGTGTGGGGGGGGGGGGGCAAGAGTATTGCGCATGGATGGGTGGTGGATGGGGCAGAGGGTATCTTTTGTAAGTGTGTATGCACCAGCAGAAAATGATGTGAGGGTAAAAAGGGATTTTGTATGTAAAGAACTAGTTTTCTTCTTACGTGGTTTACCTGCAGTGGCCGTCATTGGTGGGGACTGGAACTGCGTTATTAGGAGGGCTGATGTGGAACCAAAAGGGGCGGGGCACGTGTCGGTGGCATTGCGAGATCTTTTGAGGGATATTCAGTTGAGGGATGTGGTTTAAGGATGGGGTTACGCTGCTAGGTTGGATAGGCTGTATATATCTCAAGGGGTTGGGTTGACATTTTTCCGTACAATAGAAGTAGCTTATTCGGATCATCGGGCGGTAGTAGCAGAGGTGGCGTGGGAGTCACTAGCAGGTATATCTAGGGGTTATTGGAAATTAAATACAAGTGTGTTAGGTGATGAGGAGGGGGTAGAGGGATTTGCAACACTGTGGGAGGGGCTACATGCAGAGATAAATGGGGTAGAGGATGTGGTGATGTGGTGGGATGGTGTGGCTAAAGAACGGATTAAGCAATATTACATGAAGGAAGGGAAACGTATCAATTCTTTAAAATATGGGCTTGCTAACTATTTGGAGGATAAATTATGGGGTTGTTATGCGAGGGGGGTGGTGGCGGGCACTTATCCAATGGATGATATTATGGCAATTAAAGGGAGGCTGCGTGAGGTACAGGATGAGAGGTTCCAAGCGGTGTGGGTACAGGTGGGGGTGGAAGAGGTGTTATGGGGCGATAGACCTTCATCGTGCGTATTGCGTAGGCAGAAACAAAGACAGCAGGCAATGACTATTCCATGGTTGGAGGTTCATGAGTCGATAGAAGGGTACAGGGAGGGGCAGGTCATACAAGCTATGGAAGGAATGGGGGCATTTGCTGACAAGTGGTATGAGAAGTACTGGCAACGAGAAGGGGTAGAGGATGGGGTTTTAGAACAGGTGTGTGGGAGTGTGGTATGTCAGTTGCGTAACAGTGATAGGGAAGCACTGGGTGGGGAAATAACTGAGGGGGAAATATGGAGGGCTTTAAGTGGAATGCAAAAGGGCAAAGCACCGGGAATTGATGGACTCCTGGCAGAGTTTTATCAGCAGCATTGGGAATTATTGAGGCATTTTCTGGTTAGGTTATTAAATTGCATGAAGGAGAGAGGTGAGCTGGGTGAGAAGCAGGCAACGGCTGTTGTTGTATTGGTACCAAAGGGTAAGGGGCAGCATATGCTTCGGGATTACCGGGCGATCTCGTTGTTATGCGCAGATTATAAATTGTTTGCGAAGATTTTGGGAAATCGGGTCAAGTGTGTGGTGGGGCGGGTAGTATCAAAAACTCATTTTGGTTTGCCAGGGAGGTCTATGGTGGAGGGGCATGGGTTACTTAGGGATTTCGAGGCAAAAGGGGGGGGAGGGAGGGAGGTTTGGTGGCGCTCGATTGGCAAGGGGCATATGATAGAGTGGATCGGAAAGCATTGAAAGCCATCCTCAGGAGTCAGGGGTTTGGGGAAGAAATAGTGGGTTGGGTTGAGGCGTTGTATGGAGGTGCAATGGCGAGGGTACAGATTAATGGTCGATTGGGTGGGAAGATTGTAATGGGTAGGGGACTTAGGCAGGGGTGTCCTATGTCACAATTATTGTTTGTGTGCATACATGACCCCTTTTATAGATTGATGGAGCAGCGTATGTGTCACGTAGAGGGACCAGGGTGTGAGGTTGCGAGGGTTTGGCCAGTTTTAATTGGGTATGTGGATGATACAACTGTTCTGATCAGGGAGGGGATGTCAATGGACACATTAGACGGGGTAGTACAAATGTTCGCAGGGGCAACTGGTATGAGGGTAAATTCAGATAAATCCATGGTCATGGGGTTAGGAGCTTGGGCGGGTAGGGTTGATTGGGGTAGTGCAGTTGTGAGGAGGCAGGTGAATTCGTTAAAAATTTGCGGTCTTATTTATGCAGACGATCTAACTGTGGCACGCATGGAAAACTCGCTTAGGATGGTAGAAAGGATTCAGGGACGCTTGGGTGCATTGCAACCTTATCATTTGACCCTTGTGCAGCGTGCCATTGTTATTAATATCTTACTGTATAGCAAAGTATGGCACGTGGCAGCCGTGTTCCCATTAACTGGGCCAGCAATAACGAACATACTAAGGAAGGTTTTTAAATTCTTGTGGGGTCCGAGCTGTGATTGGATTAAAAGGGATGTGGTAATGCTACCTGCAAGTAAGGGGGGGCTGGGATTGCTGGACTTAAAGCAGAGGGTCAAATGTGTCTTCATTAAAAGGGAGGTGATGAGGGAAAGTGTGGGTGGGGGTGTTTTGCCAGGATCCATAACAGATTGCAACGGATGTATACAGGAGTTGAGTTGCATGAGTGTGAAACTGTTTTGAGGGCTATGGCGTGGGATCAAGAGCCAGCAAAGGTTAAAATAGGTAGGTTGTGTAGATTGTTAGCCGGGAGGGTTGTAGCGCCTGTAGAGGGAATTTTCTCCATGTATGCATGGGGAAGTATATTGAATATGTTGAGTAGGATGAGGTTGCAACCTGGTGTTCGGGATGTAATGTATCGTTTTCTGCACGGCATTTTACCGTCGGGTGTGGTTCTACGGGATAGACGAGTCGTTGATGGGGGGGAGCGTAGGATATGTGGTGGGGAGGAGTCGGCTTTTCATGTAGTATATTTTTGTGATGGAATGAGGTGTGTCAAGGGGTGGTTAAATAGGGTGATAAATAGGATAGGAGGTAAAGGAATTTCTTATTGAGAGCATTAAGTCTCGACGTGGGGGGTTGGGTAGAAAGTGTAATCAGAGCTGTGGGATACATTATGGCAGATTATATCTATATAGTGTAGGGATAAGACAAGATAAGATAAGATTTCGTTCGGATTTTTAACCCCGGAGGGTTAGCCACCCAGGATAACCCAAGAAAGTCAGTGCGTCATCGAAGACTGTCTAACTTATTTCCATTGGGGTCCTTAATCTTGTCCCCCAGGATGCGACCCACACCAGTCGACTAACACCCAGGTACCTATTTGCTGCTAGGTGAACAGGACAACAGGTGTAAGGAAACGTGTCGAATGTTTCCACCCGCCGGGAATCGAACCCGGGCCCTCCGTGTGTGAAGCGGGAGCTTTAGCCACCAGGCCACCGGGCCGGGGAAACAGGTTGCTGAGGTGAAGAGGAGGGTGTTAGCGGTAACGTTCTATAAAACGGTATGTAGAAATAAGGAAATTTATGGGAGGAGGTGGGTGAAGGATTTTTCAGAGGGATATAGGCAACTTACGTTACAGGTTTTATTAGACTTGTAATATACGAGGGAGGGGAGGGTATGATTGGAAAGTGTTGCTGGGGTAGGGAAGTCATGGGTGAAAACAGGGTCGCCTCCCAGGTAATGGATGACAACAAATGTTTGCGTGAGTGTTGGATGAGTGATGCGTGAGTGAATAATATGTGGACCACAGGTGCTAGCACCTGTGGAGCTGGCCAGTTTTTTGTGTGACTGGACTATACACTTATTATGCATATTGTGTGTGGTAGTATTGATTTACGGTAATGACATTGTAATTTGGAGATTTGCTATAATTGCATGTATTTGTTCCAACTTGTTTTCTAGGTGACTTGCACTGCATAGTGTTGATGCTGTGATCATGCACGGTGTCCAGAGATATGCTGTGATATGTTTGTATTAATGTCTGTGCATTATTGTTCGTCACTGGTGATCTGCAATTTTCAGTTTTGTTTTGAGAGTAAAAGTTTAATGTACGTCAAACAGAGTAAATAAAGTTGGGCAACAGTGGTGTTATAGGTTTTTGTGGTTAGGTGTGTGCTAGGCACAGTCTTTGTGTTACTTATGTCATGGTTATATTTTATGTTGTATTGTACTGTTGTCAATAGCACTATGTTATGTCCATATAAGCTGTATAGAGCTTGAATGTCATAGTTGAAGCTGTGTTATTGTTTTTAACACTGGAATTGCATGTTTAAATGTGTAGAAGCTTACATGTGTTGGATTTTTGAGACTAAGTTTATACCTATGGCTTTGTAGTCATTTTGTATGTCTTTGTGACTTTTCTATATCACCATTGTTGTGTAATACATATTGTTATGTAACTGAACCATTAGGACAATTACATAAATTAATGTTTTGATCATTGCTGTGTGACTTTAGATTAGGCAACATTCATTGTTTATAGTATGTTAGGTTGTAAATAGTGGGGTGGTTGGATAACCACGAGGGGGGGGTAATATGTCTGTATATGTTCAGTGCAATGAATTGCATGGTCTGTAGTCGATTATTAAGTACCATTTCGAGGGATGTGTATATAAAAGTGTTGTTCATATCATGTAATTCTGTTGGGTAGCTCCAACAGATTTGGTTTAAGTGATAGGATGAGGGAGCAGGGAGGGGGGGGGGTGTACCCACACGGAGTTGTAAGTGTGGTGTGTAATGTTAGCTGTAGGTAGGATTGTGTTAATTTATAGCCTTAAATGAGTTTTATATATTATATTTTTGTAATGTCATGTTTTAAATAAAATATAAAAAAAAAAAAAACTCCAGAATTCACATTCGCTGCCTTGTTGTGTGTGTGTGTGTGTTTGAGTGTTTGTGTGTTTGTGTGTTTGTGTGTGTGTGTGTGTGTGTGCACTCACCTAGTTGAGATTGCAGGGGTCGAGTCCAAGCTCCTGTGAGTGTGTGCGCGTGTGTGTCCGTGTGTGTTTGTGTGTGCGTGTGTATGTGTATGAGTGTGTGTGTGTGTGTGTGTGTGTGTGTGTATGAGTGTGTGTATGTGTGTATGAGTTTGTGTATGTGTGTGTGTGTGTGTGTGTGTGTGTGTGTGTGTGTGTGTGTGTTTATGTGTGTGTGTGTGTGTGTGTGTGTGGGTGGGTGTGTGTACTCACCTAATTGTACTCACCTAATTGTGGTTGCAGGGGTCGAGACTCAGCTCCTGGCCCCGCCTCTTCACTGATCGCTACTGGATCCTCTCTCTCTCTGCTTCCTGAGCTTTGTCATACCTCTTCTTAAAACTATGTATGGTTCCTGCCTCCACTACTTCACTTGCTAGGCTATTCCACTTGCTGACAACTCTATGACTGAAGAAATACTTCCTAACGTCCCTGTGACTCGTCTGAGTCTTCAGCTTCCAGTTGTGACCCCTTGTCCCTGTGTCCCCTCTCTGGAACATCCTATCTCTGTCCACCTTGTCTATTCCCCGCAGTATCTTGTATGTCGTTATCATGTCTCCCCTGACCCTTCTGTCCTCCAGTGTCGTCAGTCCGATTTCCCTTAACCTTTCCTCGTACGACATTCCCTCGAGCTCTGGGGCTAGCCTTGTTGCAAACCTTTGTACTTTCTCTAACTTCTTGACGTGCTTGACCAGGTGTGGGTTCCAGACTGGTGCTGCATACTCCAGTATGGGCCTAACATACACAGTGTACAGTGTCTTGAACGATTCCTTATTAAGGTATCGGAACGCTATTCTCAGGTTTGCCAGGCGCCCGTATGCTGCAGCGGTTATTTGGTTGATGTGTGCCTCCGGTGATGTGCTCGGTGTTATGGTCACCCCAAGGTCTTTCTCCCTGAGTGAGGTCTGTAGTCTTTGTCCACCTAGCCTATACTCTGTCTGCGGTCTTCTTTGCCCCTCCCCAATCTTCATGACTTTGCATTTGGCTGGATTGAATTCAAGAAGCCAGTTACTGGACCACATGTCCAGCCTCTCCAGGTCTCTTTGCAGTCCTGCCTCATCCTCGTCCGATTTAATTCTTCTCATCAACTTCATGTCATCTGCGAACAGGGACACTTCAGAGTCTATTCCTTCCATCATGTCATTCACATATATCAAAAATAGCACTGGTCCTAGAACTGACCCCTGTGGGACCCCGCTCGTAACAGGCGCCCACTGTGATACCTCTTCACGTACCATGACTCGTTGCTGCCTCCCTGTCAGGTATTCCCTTATCCATTGCAGTGCCCTTCCTTTTACGTGTGCCTGATCCTCCAGCTTCTGCACTAATCTCTTGTGGGGAACTGTGTCAAAGGCCTTCCTGCAGTCTAGGAAAACGCAATCTACCCAACCCTCTCTCTCATGTCTTACTTCTGTTACCTTGTCATAAAACTCCAGGAGGTTTGTGATACAAGATTTGCCTTCCATGAACCCATGCTGGTTTTCATTTATAATCTTGTTCCTTTCCAGGTGTTCGACCACTCTCCTCCTGATAATCTTCTCCATGACTTTGCACACAATACATGTCAGAGACACAGGTCTGTAGTTTAGTGCCTCGTTTCTGTTTCCTTTCTTAAATATGGGGACTACATTAGCTGTCTTCCATTTCTCAGGTAGTTGCCCAGTTTCAAGGGATGTGTTGAAGATTGTGGTTAGAGGCACACACAGCATCTCTGCTCCTTCTCTAAGGACCCATGGGGAGATGTTGTCCGGTCCCATCGCCTTTGAGGTGTCAAGGTCACTTAAGAGCTTCTTCACCTCCTCCTCAGTTGTTCGTATGTCATCCAACACTTGTTGGTATATTCCCTCTTGATGTTCCCTTCTGTTCTGTCTTCCCACAGCCCTTCCTGTCTCTACTGTAAAAACTTCCTTAAATCTCCTGTTCAGCTCCTCACATACCTCCTGATCATTTCTTGTGAGTTCTCCACCTTCTGTCCTTAATCTGATCACCTGGTCTTTGACTGTTGTCTTCCTCCTGATGTGGCTATACAACAGTTTCGGGTCTGTCTTGATTCTCGATGCTATGTCATTTTCATACTGTCGCTGGGCCTCCCTCCTTACCTGTGCGTACTCATTCCTGGCTCTGCGACTGATCTCCCTATTTTCGTGTGTTCTCTGCCTTCTGTACTTTTTCCATTCTCTATTGCACTTTGTTTTTGCCTCCTTACACCGTCGGGTGAACCAGGGGCTTGTTCTGGTCTTCCCGTTGTTACTGTTGCCCTTGGGAATGAACCTTTCCACTGCCTCCTTGCATTTTGTTGCTACATATTCCATCATTTCATTTACTGGCTTTCCTGCCAGTTCTCTGTCCCACTGGACCTCCCGCAGGAAGTTCTTCAACCCTATGTAGTCCCCTCTTTTATAGTCAGGCTTTTCCCATTCTACTCCTGTTATTCTCTCCACTTGCAGCTCTACTATGTATTCAAAGCACAGAACCACGTGGTCGCTAGCTCCTAGGGGACTCTCATACTTGATGTCCTCAATGTCTGAGCTGCCCAGGGTGAACACAAGGTCCAATCTTGCTGGTTCATCCTCCCCTCTCACTCTGGTAGTGTCCTTAACATGTTGGTGCATGAGGTTTTCCAGCACCACGTCCAACATCCTGGCTCTCCATGTTTCGGGACCCCCATGTGGCTCCAGGTTTTCCCAGTCAATCTCCCTGTGGTTGAAATCCCCCATAACCAGCAACTTTGCTCTGCTGGAGTGAGCTCTTCTTGCCACCTCAGCAAGTGTGTCCACCATTGCTCTGTTGCTCTCTTCATATTCCTCTCTTGGCCTCCTGCAGTTCTGTGGTGGATTATACATCACTGCAATGACCACTTTGTGTTCCCCAGACTGAAGTGTACCTGCTATGTAGTCTCTTTCTCCCGTCTCATCTATTCCTTCCATTTTCTCGAATTTCCATCTGTTTTTTACGAGCAGAGCAACCCCACCTCCCCCCCTGCCCCTTCTATCTTTCCTCATGATCTGGTATCCTGGTGGGAAGATTGCATCTGTTATTGTCTCCATGAGTTTTGTTTCTGTAACTGCTATGATGTCTGGGTGTGTGTGTGTGTGTGTGTGTGTGTGTGTGTGTGTGACTCAACAATCAATATTTGCACCAATAACTCACTACAGTTGTGACCGGGTGTGGAAGTGTGAATTGCTCATTACTCTAAAATTTGTTCATGATTGTAGCCATGTATAAACGCAAGTAACCATTCTTACAGTATTCATTACCTTTGTAACTTGTGAGCTCATTACCTTGTACCTAGTTCAGCCATCAAAACTTTGGGGCCCAGTCCCTGGACCCATTGTGTACCTCTATAATCTGTTAATACCTTTGTAACTTGTCATGATTGTGACTAGACCTACCTGGAGTTCATTACCTTTGTAAATTGTGAGTTCATTACCTTTGTAAATTGTGAATTCATTACCTTTGTAACTTGCTCAGCCATCAAAACTTTGAGGCCCAGTCCCTGGACCCATTATGTACCTCTGTAATCTTTTGACTACCGCCCACAGGATGGGTATGGGGTGCATAATAAACATATTAAACTAAACTAAACTGCCTGACCATGGTAGAGTGCGGTTGTGCTCTGCACCCCTCTGCTGTTTGTAGGCGAGCTCCCTTGTCAGTTACCTGGCTGCAGTGGTGTGAAGTGGTGCTGTCACACCTCGGCTAACAACATAAGTGCACTGTGTTTGTCAAGATGGCGGTTAGTCTGAGACGCCGGATAAATACTGTAGGCATTGAGCTACTTAAAGGAACGATAACGCCCAGTTCTGCGCAAGTCTTATTGCCAAAGATCATCCGGGAGACATATGGCGTACAAGACAGTGACTTGTATGGTGTAGCATTGAACGGAGGACAACGAATTTTCGTCAAACTGCTATCAGCAACGGTTTATGAATCGTTAGTCACCAGGTTTCAGGATGTGAGTCTTAACGTCACACCAGCTGTCAGTGTAAGAATGGTAGATGTTTCACGGCATTATACGTGGATCAAGTTACGCAACGTTCCCTTTGAGGCGGACGAGGCGGATATAAGGAAAGTTTTTGAGACGTATGGGACGGTGCATTATGCTGGTACGTGGGCGGCAAGTGCCTATGCTGGTTTTCCAGAGGGTTCTTTCAACCTCAAAATGACTTTGAGGCACCCAATGCCGTCCTACGTGTATCTCCAAGATTTCAGGACGCAGGTCATGGTAATGTACCCAGGACAACGACGTACATGCCGCCTATGTGGTGAGTATGATCACATAGCAGTGACCTGTGACAAGCGAAGACGTGTGCCTGGACCTGTGGTGGACGTCGCAGCCCCTGCTTCAAAGGTGGCAGGTGAGAAACAAGCATCGGATGGAGGGCGTGGTGTTTTGTGGAGCGAGATAGTGGATCGGGCACACAGGACTGGCGGTGAGTTGGAGTCCCTCCCCCAGCTGCCTTATCAGGTATCGTCTCCTGTGGATAAGGAGGAGCAGCAAGTACAAGAGAAGGTTCTTGAGATTGAGGAGGAATTGGTGGAGGTGTTGAAGACTTCGTCACCGCCAGAGAGGGACGTTACATCTGAGCGTGGTGTCATTGGAGAATCGTCGCTTCCAGAAAGTCTGAGACATGATAATTTGGGACGTGATGGTGGTTTGGAGTCATCCATTGAATCATTAAACCATTCTCAGGTGGAGGTGGAGGTTCATCGAGAGGTAACATCTGACCAAGAAATGTGTAACATGACGGTCACGAGAAAGAGGACAGCTACATCAGATTCTGATGACGTCCTTATGCCTGCACAAAGGCCTGGGAAACAGACTGAGGTGAAGTGTGAAGGTAGTGGTGTAGGTGGTGGTAGCCATGATAGGAGGCACCGGAAGAAGGGGGGAGGGAAAGAGAGCACTCTGAAGGTGTCGAATGTAAATTCAAGCTCTGGAGTTGTAAAGAGTGATGAGAGGAAGCAGGGGTGGAAACTTTAATAGGCCTTAGGTGTATGTCTGTAAATGTTAATGGGTTATGTAGCGGTATGAAGAGAGATTGGTTTCGTAATTTTCTGAATAAATCTAGAGTGGATGTTGTGTTCCTGCAGGAGCACAATTTCAAAGAGGGTAGGGTGTTGGAGGTGGCAGGATTTCGAGTAGTTATCCTGCCATCTCCCCGTCTAAAAGGTGGTGTGGGAATTTTAATAAGGGAGACGAGCCCGTTTGTTTTGCAGAGAAGCGAGGGAGGAGGGGGAGGGAGGGTGTTGCGTGTGGATGGGTGGTGGATGGGTAAGCGTGTGTCTTTTGTGAGTGTGTATGCGCCGGCAGAAAATAACATAAAGGTAAAGAATGATTTTGTGTGTGAGGATCTTGTGTTTTTCTTAAGTGCACTGCCAGAGGTGGCGATAGTTGGTGAGGACTGGAATAGTGTAATCAGGGTGGCTGATGTGGACCCAAGAGGGGCTGGATATATGTCTGTGGCTCTTAGGGATTTATTAAGGGATGTTAGGTTACGTGATGCATTTGGGGGGGCGGTGTGGGAGACTGAATATACGTTTGTTAAGAATGGATATGCTGCGAGACTAGATAGAGTGTACCTTTCTCAGGGAGTGGATGTGAAATCTTTCAGTACTGTTGAGGCTACAATGTCAGATCATAGGGCAGTGGTGGTGGAGGTTGGGTGGGGGACGCTCGCGGACATATATAGAAGTTATTGGAAATTAAATATAAGTGTGTTAGGTGATGAGGAGGGGTTGGAGGGGTTTTCGGTCCTATGGAGGGAGCTTAGTGTGGAAGAACAGGGAGTGGATGACATTGTGACATGGTGGGATAGTGTCGCAAAGGAATGGATTAGAAAGTTTTATGTGAGAGAGGGAAAACGTATTAATAATTTAAAATATGGACTGGCTAACTATTTAGAGGATAGGTTAAGAGGTTGCTATGGGAGGGGGTGCGTGGGAATAATTTTCCTATGGATGAAATAGCTGAAATAAAGGGAAGGTTGAGGGTGTTGCAAAATGAAAGGTTTCAAGCTGTAAGGATGCAGGCAGGGGTGGAGGAAGTGCTTTGGGGCGACAAGCCGTCAGCGTGTGTTTTGCGGCATCAAAAGCAAAGGCAGGCGGTGACAGCTATACCATGTTTAGAGGTAACGGAGATGGTTGGGAATTATAGAGTAGGGCAGGAGATACGAACCACGAAGGGGATTTGTGCGTATGCGGAGGCTTGGTATGAGAAGTACTGGAACAGTGGGGGGGGGGTGACGGGGCGTTGGACAAGGTGTGTACGTATGTGACGTGTAATTTAGGAAATAGTGATTGAAAGGCTTTAGGTGGGACTATTATGGCAGAGGAAATAGAGAATGCGTTAAGGGGAATGAGGAAGGGGAAAGCTCCCGGTATTGACGGTCTCCCGGTAGAATTTTATTTACAACATTGGGCGTTGATAAAGGATTTTATAGTTAGGTTATTTAATAGTATGAAGGAGAAGGGTAAGTTGGGGGAGAAGCAGGAAACAGCAGTTGTAGTGTTGGTCCCGAAGGTCAAGGGGCAGCCCACCCTTCGGGAGTACCGAGCCATATCACTGATGTGTGCAGACTATAAGGTGTTTGCAAAAATTTTAGGTAATAGGTTCAAATGTGTTGTGGAGAGGGTGGTGTCAAAATCTCAGTTTGGGTTGCCGGGAAGGTCGATGATTGAAGGACATGGGATACTGAGAAGTTTTGTGGAAGCTAAGGGTGGGGGTGGAGGGGCGGCTTTGTTGGCTCTAGATTGGCAGGGAGCATATGATAGAGTGGAAAGGGGAGCTTTGCAGGTTATACTTAGGAGACAGGGTTTTGGGGAGGAAATAGTCGAGTGGGTAAATACGTTGTACAAGGGGGCGAAAATGAGGATACAGATTAATGGGTGTATAGGGAGGGAAATTGCAATGGGAAGAGGCCTTAGACAGGGATGCCCCATGTCCCATATATTGTTTGCGTATTTCCAGGACCCCTTTTATAGAATGGTTGACCGTAGCTTATGTACGCCATGTGAGGGAAGTGTGGGGGGTGGGAGGGCCTGGCCGGGGTTAATTGGATATGTTGACGACACCACTGTTCTCATTTGTGAAGGGATGTCAATGGGAGTGTTGGACGAGGTGGTGCAATTATTTGGAAGTGCCACAGGTATGCAGATAAATAGTGCGAAATCAAGGTGCATGGGGGTGGGTTCTTGGGTGGGGGGTTTTGGGGGGGAGATGTAATGTTGTTAAAGAATGGGCGGTGTCTTTAAAGATTTGTGGTATTATTTATAGGGATGACATGGTTGCGGCGCGGGAGGAAAACTCGGATAGGTTATTGGAAAGGATCATGGGGCGTCTAGGTGTTCTGAGACCCCAGCACCTAACTCTGATACAGCGAGTGATAGTCGTGAACATTTTATTGTATAGTAAGGTTTGGCATGTTGCAGCTGTGTTCCCAATTACAGGGACAGCGATTGCGGGGATACTAAGACGGGTGTACAAATTTTTGTGGGGTTCACGTTGTGATTGGTTACAGAGGGAAGTTGTAATGTTACCTGTAAGTCAGGGTGGGTTGGGGTTGTTGGATTTGAGACGGAGGGCTAAATGTGTGTTTATTAAATGGGAAGTGTTGCGTGAGGGTGTGAACGCGGGGCGTTTGGGAAGGATACACGACAGGCTGGGTATGTGGTATCGAGGAATGGAGTTGAGGGAATGTGAAATAGTTTTGAGGGCTGTGATGTTGGTTAGGGAACTGAGAAAGGTTCGTATAAGGGTTTTGTGTAGGTTACTTGTAGGTAGGTGCGTTGTCCCAGTTGAGGGTTTGTTCCCCATGTATGCGTGGAAGAGTATTTGGTTTAGATTTAGTAAAATGAAGTTAAACCCTCGGGCGCGTGAGGTGATGTTTCGTTTTCTGCATGGGATCCTTCCGTCTGGTGAGATATTACGAAACAGACAGGTTGTAGAGGGTGGGGGGTGTGGTATCTGTGGAGGGGATGAGACAGCATTCCATGTAGTTTACTTTTGTGAATGGCTAGAGGAGGTTAGGTGCTGGTTAAGTAGGTTGGTACAGAGGGTGGGGGGCCGTGGGGTGTCGGTTTTGCGTGCTCTAAGTCTAGATATGGGTGGGTTAGACAAGGGTGTCATAAGAGCTTTAGATTATATCACGGTAGATTATATATATATATGTCGTGGGTGATGAGGGGGAGAGGGGATAGTGAAGAGCGAAGGAAGGTTCTTGCGGTAACGTTCTATGGTACGAGGTGTCGTAACAGAGATTTGTATGGGAGGAGGTGGGATCAGGCTTTCTCAGAGGGGTATAGAATGCTAACGTTAGGGATTCTCGTAAATCTGTGATTGAAAATGAGTGAGTGAAGGGGTTTTCATAGGTTGGAGGGAGTCAGGGGGTAACAGCGGGCTCGCCTCCCTGGGGGGGGGTCGTGAGAGTGTTGTGAATGTGGGTTTGGAATGGTTTCCTGGTTTTCATTGAGACTTTTGGCATCCAAGTGTGGATGTAGAGCTCAAGGTCTCGTTAGTAAGTAAGTAAGTAAGTAAGTTTATTCAGGTAAACACAAATACAGTTACATAGAATTATCATACATAGCAGCATATGTGTAGGGAACCTAGGATAACCCAAAAAAGTCAGACAGTGACTTATTTCCATTGGGGTCCTTTTACCTTATTATTATAGTATAAAGGTTATAATATTTTCTTATTATTCTACAATGAAGATAACATCTTATTATCATACTAAAAAGACTATCTGCTACACCAAGGTCATTAAGACTATCTACAATACGAGGGTCATTACAAGGAATAAGGTAAAATTTACACGTATGTTAGCTAAAAAATAGAAAATCATTCCCCTCCCTTTCTGTAGCTACATTCATCAGACACCTTTTGGCACTCTTCTTGAACTGGTTCACGCTATGACTGGCTTTGACATGTGCGGGTAGTCTGTTCCATTCCTTTATTGCTGTACAATAAAAGGTGTTTGAAGCCTGGCCACTGACTGTGGGTACTACAAAGTTGTGCTCTCTCCCCCTAGTACTATGATTGCTTTGGTTCCCAACCTTGACAAAATTGACAGCAAGATATTCTGGACATTGTTTGTGAGCAATTTTATAAACATGATTTAGCTTCAGTTGTTTTACTCTGTCTTCAACATTTAGCATATCCAACTGCTGTAATTCATCCTGGCCTACATGTTCTCTTGGTCCCAGCCCCAGGATGAATCTTACAATTTTGTTCTGGGTGATTTGCAGTCTATCTTTCAGTTTTTTTGTCAAGGCAGAGTACCAAGAAGAGCAAGCGTAATCCATATGGCATTGTATAAGGGCTAGACATAGGGTCCTGCGAGCCTCAGTAGGTAGACACTGTGCTTGTCTATACAGGAACTTCAGTTTGGCATTCGCTTTCTTTACTACACTGTTCCCTATCAATTCTCCTGACATGCATGGGTCAAAGGGGATTCCCAAATATTTTACTGATGAAACCAAAGTGATGGGCTCCCCATTACATTGAACATTAAAATTATTTACCCTTCTCAGTTTATGTTTCGTGCCAAAGAGAATGGCTTCAGTTTGCCCTAGGTGTAATGATGGTTTGTTGTCTACTAACCATTTGCTGCAGGACTCCAGTTCCAGTGTTAAAACATTAGCAATATCTTGTGGGTCTTTACCTGACACTAACAGAGCACTGTCATCTGCATACAGTAGGAGTTTGCACTTGACACTGATAGGCATATCATTGACATAACATAAGAATAATAAGGGACCCAGAATACTACCTTGGGGAACTCCACATGTTATCGGCAGGGGTTCTGATTCTGTTTTGTTGATTTTGACTATTTGTCTCCTGTTGCTAAGGTAGGACTTAAACCAGTCTACAGAACCTATACCAATAGCTTGAAGTTTATTACATAATATATTGTGGTTGACAGTATCGAAGGCCTTTTGCAGGTCTAAGGTTACCATGCCTATGAGGTTCCCCTTTGACATTTCAGTTCTCAGGTAATCCATCAGATTAATAAGGGAGGTGTCGGTTGAGTAGGATCTTCTAAAGCCCGATTGATAGCTATGGAGAATGTTGTTGTCATTAAGGTACTTAACTACTTGAGAATACACCGCCCTCTCTAGAATTTTAGATATTATACTGAGTATACTAACAGGCCTATAGTTGCTTACATCAGACCTACTATTTTTCTTGAAGATAGGAGTGACTCTGGCCTCCTTGAACCCCTCCGGTACTGTATTAGTGGTGATTGATAGATTTATTATGTGAGCAATAGGGATTGACAGTTCAGAAGCACCATCTTTTAGGAACTTAGACGGGATGTTATCAGGGCCTGTGCTCTTAGTTGGGTTTAACCTGCTTAGTTCTTTTTGAATAAAGTCATGAGATACACTTACTAGTTGACAACTGTTTGGGGTTACCCCTTTATTGGTATAGTATGTTTGAAACTTATCAGAGTCTGTGTTAAAGGTATTTGATGCAGCTGGTAGTTTACTTACTAGTGTTGATGCAACAGATGTGTAGTAGGAATTAAAGCAATTTGCCACCTTAGATGTTTCGTGGCATACCTCATTATCGATAGTGAGTACTATGTTAGACCTATCTACTGGCTTATGGCTATACCCCAACTGTTTTAGCTGTTGCCAGAGCTTTCTGGGGTTATGCTTATACTCTTCAATTTTTGAGCAGTAGTGCTTTGCCTTTGCTCCTTTTATAAGTCTCTGTACTCTGTTCCTCACCCTTTGGAATTCATTTAGTGCTGCAATATCCTGTCTGTTTGCTTTAAATCTTTTTAGCAGCTGGTCTCTGAATTTCATATTATCTAATATCTCAGTATTCATCCAGGGTTCAGTTCTTCGTTTAATCCTAACCTCTTTAACTGGTGCAATATTATCAAGGATGGTAGTGAACATTGTTTTGAATTTTTCCCAGGCATCGTTTACGTCCGTGCAACTTGTTATCTCTGTCCAGTCACAATTGTGTAGCCTATTTACCAGTGTTTCTTTACTGTAGTTTCTAGTTTACCTCATTTTTATTGTCCTGTGTAGGCCTATCCTATCCCTAGTTATTTTCCTGGTGCAGTAAATGATGAAATGATCACTAAGACCTGTGGTAATGACGCCTGACTGACTAATGTTCTCAGAGCGGTTACAAAGTATGTGGTCAATTAGGGTGGCTGAGAACTGTGATATCCGGGTTGGAGTATTAATTAGTTGAGTGTAACTATTTAATCCTAGAATTTGCTTATACCTTTTGCATAGCCCGTTATTTTGCTGCTGAAAACAGATATTAAAGTCGCCCAGTATTATTGTCTCGCAATTGTTTTCAACTCCGGACTAGACTCTGGAAAAGTCTTCTAAGAACTGGTCCTGGGTAGGAGGGCGGTAACTAGTTCCTACTAAGATGGGTTTGGTCTTAGGAAGCAGCACTTCAAACCATAGAATCTCCAGTTTATTGTTATTTAAATCAGGTCTTGGGTTGTAAGCTAAGTCATTTCTAATGTAGGCACATACTCCACCACCCTTTCTGTTCCTATCTAAGCGTTTTATATTGTAACCATCTATTTTGACCTCGTCGTCAGTCACCGTATCATCCAACCAAGATTCAGAGATGGTTATAACTGCCGCCCTAATTTTGTTAGCTAGAATCCTAATCTCTGCCAATTTAGGAAGAAGTGATCTTGCATTGACATGAATAAAGTGAAGGCCTGTTTTCATAAAACAATCATAATCATCAATATATGGCAATGGGTCATTTGTATTAAAATTAGGTAAATCAATGTCATCACTGCTAAAGGGTAACTGTGCCAAAGTGCATTTGTTACACACAAAATGAATTCTGGCACCGTTGCTATAATTGTACATACATCCATCATGCACCCACCCCTTACACATTTTACATAAGGTGCCTTTTCTGTTTTTCATGCGTACTTTAGTACAGTGTATGCACCTGTTTGGTAGTGTTTGAGATAATAATGGCTGTACTGTCTCACATTGACCTATGTATGCATTACATATGGAGTTAAGGTTATCATTCCTAGCTACTAGACCGTCATTATTGCCGTCATTTATCTGTCTGTTTTGCCTCTGCACAATAGTTTGAGGTCCTGGATTAATTTGGATATCACCACTTAAGAGCGCTACAATAAGAGCTGTGTGCCACTGTTTTTGTTTAGGTATGCGGTGTTGCCATACCTTGCGGCGATAGTGACATTTACTTTTCTGGTAGGATGGCAACTGTTGGGCTTTTACTGTCCAGGGCGCTGTTACTCCATTCATCTTTTCCAGCCCCCATGACTGATTACTTTCTTCATGGAATTGAAGAAGAAATATAAATATAATTATGGCAGCCTGTACCCCCCTAATGCCTGCCATTTTCACTCTTCGCTCTTTTACTCATATACAATAATATTTATTTCTCTTTTCCTTTCCCTAGTACACTTAGTATCTGCTTTAGCAATCACCACTGAATTACTAGTAAAATTTCCTCTTCAAAACCCTCTTCACTGCTCACTTTTCCCTGGTTTTATCCTTCCAAATCCCCTCAGTTCCATTTATCGGGGGTTGTGTGGTGTTGTTGTCTCCTGACCTGTTTTGCTGACTCAGCCATTTTTAAAACACTGAGGGGAGTAACGCCACCTACAACCTGACTTTCCTTGAGTTTATAGATATATTTGGCGTTTTCTGCTATGATTCTCTCACTGTACACTGGTCAGCTGAATATAGGTCAGCTACTATAACATTAACCTTACTGTTTAACTATTCACTTCTTTCTCACGACTGGCACTGAGGGATATCCGACCTATAACCTTGGAGTTTTGTACTGTTGATTTGACGATGTCTCCTGTGTTTCCCTCTCGTTAGCACTGGTACAGGTGATATGATGGTGGTACAGATATGATGCTACTGTCAACAGATGAACGTTATGTTAGATATAACACTTTTCAGAATGTAGGTATAATATAGTAGATTTTTTTATGTATAATTATGATGTGTATCAGTCTTGTATAACATGATTCTTGAGAAATAAGTTCTTTGCGACATGAAGTGTGTTTTAGTTTGTATTTATGTTACGTGCTGGGTTTTTGCACGATGAGATATACTTATATACTGTTTTGCATTGTGCATACAGTGCATCTGATTAATGTGATTTTGTGAAAATTTTTGTGTGTACGTGTGGGTGTGTGTGGATGTGGGTGTGGGTGTGTGGGTGTGGGTGTGTGTGTGTATATATATAAATATATATCCCTTTCTATTGTATTGAGCCTTTGTCATGGGTCAGACGTTATGTAATACTTTATATATGCATGATTGATTCTTTTTAAAGTTTATAATTATGGTCTGTACCCTGATACCGGTTTGGTGTTAATGCTAAGTTCTTGATGTTAAGTTTTAGTCTGTATGGTATACAGACATATCTAGACTGTTTAGTGACGTAGTCCATTTGTGTCTGAGATTTGTATATGGGTTTATTGTAACAGTATAGTGCTTCAGTTATTGTGTTCTAAGCTGTATTCTTTTTCTGTTTATTTGTATATTGGTATATGTACAGCTGTATTTTTTTATATTTTATTTAAATACAGCACAACATATAAATAATTAAAATAACACATGAATCAGCCATTTGCAAATACAATGGCCTACCATCAACCCCATTACATATCCTGAATGTTTTGTTCATATTCTTACTAAGGATATTCCATCACCTAACGGAATGAAAAGAGCAAGATAGCTCCTGCACAGAAAATAACATTAACAAAACCAAAACCTCACAATTTATGCCTGTGCATACACAAAACCCCCCACAGCTCTGTACAATAAAACCCCTTGCACAAAGTACACAAAAATTATAATACAGCATACAAAAAATATAATTATACATTACATTAGCTTAAACAGTAGGCAAACCAAGCCTACAATAAACAGTGCAATAACACATACCACAAAAAAAAATTGAGCAGGAAACACCTGCAAATAAAAGACATAACATTATACATACAATAACAGCCCAACGTTTCTGTAACTTGAATTTTTTTTTTATTATATTTTATTTAAAATTCTATTACAAGATGCAATATAAACATACCATGAAATGGTACATGTAATGACAGAACATTCAACACTCGTACCACAACGGTCCACTGAGTGAACATACATACAAAATTACCGTAGATAACCTAACACAACCTACAATCTACCTAGAAACACAGTGTTACATAATGACAAAGATCTTCATAATACACTGATGTAAACATTAACATCCAACACTTCCACTATCCCCACCCGCCCCTCTACAAGTTGAAACCCTAGCCATTCTCACGTGGTTAAACACCATAACAATATGTAACATTAAAAAGTTACCATTGCCAATCTCACGTTATTATACACATTGTCAATGTTAAACGTTAAACAAGTTAATATTATAGCTACTCTCATGTTTACCTGGAGTTTACCTGGAGAGAGTTTCGGGGGTCAACGCCCCCGCGGCCCGGTCTGTGACCAGGCCTCCTGGTGGATCAGCGCCTGATCAACCAGGCTGTTGCTGCTGGCTGCACGCAAACCAACGTACGAGCCACAGCCCGGCTGATCCGGAACTGACTTTAGGTGCTTGTCCAGTGCCAGCTTGAAGACTGCCAGGGGTCTGTTGGTAATCCCCCTTATGTGTGCTGGGAGGCAGTTGAACAGTCTCGGGCCCCTGACACTTATTGTATGGTCTCTTAACGTGCTAGTGACACCCCTGCTTTTCATTGGGGGGATGGTGCATCGTCTGCCAAGTCTTTTGCTTTCGTAGTGAGTGATTTTCGTGTGCAAGTTCGGTACTAGTCCCTCTAGGATTTTCCAGGTGTATATAATCATGTATCTCTCCCTCCTGCGTTCCAGGGAATACAGGTTTAGAAACCTCAAGCGCTCCCAGTAATTGAGGTGTTTTATCTCCGTTATGCGCACCGTGAAAGTTCTCTGTACATTTTCTAGGTCGGCAATTTCACCTGCCTTGAAAGGTGCTGTTAGAGTGCAGCAATATTCCAGCCTAGATAGAACAAGTGACCTGAAGAGTGTCATCATGGGCTTGGCCTCCCTAGTTTTGAAGGTTCTCATTATCCATCCTGTCATTTTTCTAGCAGATGCGATTGATACAATGTTATGGTCCTTGAAGGTGAGATCCTCCGACATAATCACTCCCAGGTCTTTGACGTTGGTGTTTCGCTCTATTTCGTGGCCAGAATTTGTTTTGTACTCTGATGAAGATTTAATTTCCTCATGTTTACCATATCTGAGTAATTGAAATTTCTCATCGTTGAACTTCATATTTTCTGCAGCCCACTGAAAGATTTGGTTGATGTCCGCCTGGAGCCTTGCAGTGTCTGCAATGGAAGACACTGTCATGCAGATTCGGGTGTCATCTGCAAAGGAAGACACGGTGCTGTGGCTGACATCCTTGTCTATGTCGGATATGAGGATGAGGAACAAGATGGGAGCTAGTACTGTGCCTTGTGGAACAGAGCTTTTCACCGTAGCTGCCTCGGACTTTACTCTGTTGACGACTACTCTCTGTGTTCTGTTAGTGAGGAAATTATAGATCCATCGACCGACTTTTCCTGTTATTCCTTTAGCGCGCATTTTGTGCGCTATTACGCCATGGTCACACTTGTCGAAGGCTTTTGCAAAGTCTGTATATATTACATCTGCATTCTTTTTGTCTTCTAGTGCATTTAGGACCTTGTCGTAGTGATCCAGTAGCTGAGACAGACAGGAGCGACCTGTTCTAAACCCATGTTGCCCTGGGTTGTGTAACTGATGGGTTTCTAGATGGGTGGTGATCTTGCTTCTTAGGACCCTTTCAAAGATTTTTATGATATGGGATGTTAGTGCTATTGGTCTGTAGTTCTTTGCTGTTGCTTTACTGCCCCCTTTGTGGAGTGGGGCTATGTCTGTTGTTTTTAGTAACTGAGGGACGACCCCCGTGTCCATGCTCCCTCTCCATAGGATGGAAAAGGCTCGTGATAGGGGCTTCTTGCAGTTCTTGATGAACACAGAGTTCCATGAGTCTGGCCCTGGGGCAGAGTGCATGGGCATGTGGGTAAAAACAATATCTATATTAAACATTAAAAAAGTTATCATAGCCACTCTCGTGTGGTTAAACACTATCAAAATTAAACAATAAACAAGTTAACATCATAGCCACTCTCGTGTGGTTAAACACTATCAAAATTAAACAATAAAACAAGTTAACATCATAGCCACTCTCGTGTGGTTAAACACTATCAAAATTAAACAATAAAACAAGTTAACATCATAGCCACTCTCGTGTGGTTAAACACTTTATCAAAATTAAACAATAAAACAAGTTAACATCATAGCCACTCTCGTGTGGTTAAACACATTATCAAAATTAAACAATAAACAGGTTAACATCATAGCCACTCTCGTGTGGTTAAACACTTTATCAAAATTAAACAATAAAACAAGTTAACATCATAGCCACTCTCGTGTGGTTAAACACTTTATCAAAATTAAACAATAAAACAAGTTAACATCATAGCCACTCTCGTGTGGTTAAACACTATCAAAATTAAACAATAAAACAAGTTAACATCATAGCCACTCTCGTGTGGTTAAACACTATCAAAATTAAACAATAAACAAGTTAACATCATAGCCACTCTCGTGTGGTTAAACATTATCAAAATTAAACAATAAAACAAGTTAACATCATAGCCACTCTCGTGTGGTTAAACACTATCAAAATTAAACAATAAACAAGTTAACATCATAGCCACTCTCGTGTGGTTAAACACATTATCAAAATTAAACAATAAACAGGTTAACATCATAGCCACTCTCGTGTGGTTAAACACATTATCAAAATTAAACAATAAACAAGTTAACATCATAGCCACTCTCGTGTGGTTAAACACATTATCAAAATTAAACAATAAACAAGTTAACATCATAGCCACTCTCGTGTGGTTAAACACATTATCAAAATTAAACAATAAACAAGTTAACATCATAGCCACTCTCGTGTGGTTATACACATTATCAAATTTTTTTTTTTTTTTTTTAAATTCCAAGGTTTAGTCATCATGGTTTTAAGGTTATCCTGTATGCAGTGAACATAACCATAGATTCCAAATCCTCATTCATCTCCCTTCCACTCTATTCATAACCCTCCCACCATCCACACAACAAAGAAGCCTAAACCAACCCACCCTCATGCATCCCCCGGTAGGAGACCAACCCTTTGCCCGGCCCCTGGGTTCATGAGGAGGAGGACCCCCACAGTGAGATTCCGGTAACCCTCCGAAAAGCTAACTACCCACCTCCCCCCATAGACGTGCCTATTCCTACACATAGTTCTATAAAATCTCGCTGCTAACGCTTTTATCCTCAACTCTCCCCTAACCTCCCTCATCCCCCAAGATATATGTAAATAATCCGTCATAACATACATTAAGGCTCTACCCACATCACCCGGCACCCCATTTACATCCAACAGTAAGGCCCTTAGGAATGGCCATTGCCCCCCCCCAAAAAAAAATCTGATAACTCTCACCATCCATAACCTCACCCCCTCCAAAGAGGGACAAAAATATACCGCATGAAAAGCCGTTTCGATGTCCCCACAATGCAAGCATGAGTCCTCTCTCACAAGACCCATTCTACACAACACATCCCTAGAGGCCAATATTCCCATCAGAAAACGATATACTAACTCACGTACCCTCGCTGGTATTCTAAGCAAGCCAAACTTCCTCCATATGCTTATCCAGTCATATGTTGGATATACAGCAAGCCCCTGTAAGACACCCTTGCCCACCACAGCACTCACCATTCGTTTGACCTTTAAAGTGGACACCTGTTTTACATGTAATAAAACCCTCAACATGTCCTCACAATACCTCAAATCCCTTCCACACCACCATTTCCGTGCATCCTCCATTACCCTACCTACCCTGACTCCTCTGTTCCCCCCAGTCCGGATATATCTTTGTTTAATATATAAAGCCATTACTCTATGTCCCAATGACATCAGGCCAAGACCCCCACGTCTCCCCTCCGTCATCACCACGTCCTTGCTCAACCATGCCCTCCCAAACCCCCACACATACCTTAGAACCTTCCTCTGGATTTCTGCAATATCCTCTGCTCTTAAAGGGAACACCTCAGCCACTCCCCACACCTTACTGTAAACCAGAGAGTTGACCACTAAAACTCTCTGCTGTAATGTTACGTCCCTAGCCCTTAAGCCTCCTAGCCTACCCAAAACCCTGCTCGTAACTAATTCCGAATTTATCTTCCTACTCTCCTGCACTTCCGCCATGTACCATATTCCACAAACCTTAATTCTGTCCACTACTGACCATCCCAACCCCTCCCCCAATCTCCCTCCCACCCAATCCCCCACCTCTAATAGTCTCGACTTCATTAAATTAACTCTCATCCCCGTAGCGTCCCCAAAAATCTGAATGATTCCACCAACTTTCCTTAGATCTTCCTCGTGCCTTACCAGCACAGTAGTATCATCTACGTACCCCACAATCCCCCCCCCCGCCCACCCCCCCTAATCCCGTGTTCATTCATCACCTCATCCACCAGCCCATAAAATGGATTCTGTACGCAGGCAAACAATAACTGAGAGAGTGGACAGCCCTGCCTCAAACCTCTCTCCATCAGTACTGGGTCCCCCAACTTACCATTAACCTGTACCCTAATAACTGCTCCCTCATACAAGGTTTGCACCCATCTCACCACCTTCTCCCCCAAACCCAACTGTTCCAAACAAACTTTTAAGAAATCCCTATTCACACAATCATACGCATTAGCCCAATCTAAACCAAGTATTCCCCCTCCGGTGCAGTCCTCAATAAAATCCCTTATGTGACTATGCCCGTCCCTCATACTTCTTCCCGGAATGCCAAACTGTCCCCCATGTACCACTGATCCTAGAACCTTCTTCAGTCTATTGCCCAGAATTTTAGCATAAATTTTATAATCTGCACACATTAAGGATATTGCTCTATAATCATTCAATACTTTCCCATCCTTCTTCTTCGGCACCAACACAACGATCCCTGTTTTCTGGGTCTTCCCCATCCTCCCACTGCTCCACATATGATTCAAGACTTCCACTAACCCATACCTAATGCATTCCCAATAAACTCTATAAAAATCATTCGGTATTCCATCAATGCCCGGCGTCTTACCCTGACTCATCCCGTAAACCGCCTCCCCCACCTCCTCCTCACTAATACTACCCTCCAGCATTTCCCGTTCCTCTTGTCCCAATACAATAGTATTCTGCATAACCCCAACTACCTCCTCACTGACAACTTCCTTGTTCCTCCTCCATTTCTCCCTAAACCAATAATCAGCATAACCACTAATATCATCTGTATCTGTAAGACCTTGACCCACCACATAACCCCCCCCCCATCAGCAACCACTAGATGCGCTATGGTAGTCACCATTTGCCTTTCCCTAAATTTTCTCAGGACATAACCTGATGGTCGATCACCCTTTAACACCTCCTCTAATCCTGCCCTAACTCTAATCACATTAAACCTTTCATTATGTAATCCTTCAATCCTACTCCTTAAGCCATCCACCTCACCTCGCACATCTCCCCTTCCCCCCCCCCCGTCGTAAACAGCATTCAGCTGTCCCTCCAGGTAGTTTTGCAAACCATATCTCCACCGTGCCTGTTCCTTTCCACGTTTCCTAAAAAACTCTGCTATACCTGTCTTTGCCCGCATCTCCCACCAGTCAAGCAAATCCATCCCACCATCCCTACCCTCCCAGCAATGTCTCCACCATTCCTCAAAGGATGAGCCCTCATCCCCCTCCTGCAGAAGCCTCACATTCAATTTCCAATACCCAGCATATATGCGTACTATACCATCCACCCGCAGATCAGCTATCACCGCCCTGTGATCCGAAAAACCGACATCAAAAGCCCTCACTCTCTCCACACCTATCCCCTGCATCACATATATCCTATCTAACCTCGCCCCATAATTCCCACGAATGAACGTGTGCTCCACCCCATACTCCCCCCTACCCACCACATCTACAACTCCTACATCCCTTAACACATCCCTTAGCGCACCCAAAACACATCCTGCCCCCCTCGGGGACACATCACCATACCTAATCACACAGTTCCAATCACCTCCAAGTACAGTTATGGAAGGTAAACCCCGCAAATAATACAGCAAAACATCACGAACAAAATCAACTTTGACTCCAACATTGTTACATGCCGGCATATATACACCAATGAAACATACTCTCCTCACCCCCCAGTGCCCATCTATCCTTACAACCCTCCCCCCTCCCCCCTCCTCCCAACCCATGACTCGCAATGGGCTGGTCTCCTTGACAGCTACTGCTACCCCTCCTTTTAATTGCAAAGCATTACTGACAAACATTTTATAACCCCTCAAACTCAATTCACTCCCTAACCTATGGTTATGCTCCTGCAAAAAACATACATCCACATCAAACCTTCGTAAAAACCACTCTAACCAAACCCTTTTTACCTCAGATTTAAGCCCATTGACATTTATTGTGACACACTTGAATTTGCCAGAAGAGGGGGCTTACCCCTATGCCGCTGTATCTTACTCACTTCACCTTTCTCAGTACCTGTACCATTTTTATCCTTTTTTCTAACCTGTCCTCCAGCCCCACCATGCCCCCCCCCACTGATCTTCCCCGGTACACCCCCTCCCCTTCTTGCCTTTTCTCCTACAACTACCCATGACTTCTTCCCGGGTCTCTGCCCAGGTGTTAAAACCTCATCGAGGTCAAAAGCACCCGCAGTCCTTTTGCGTGAGTTCTCACTCACACACAAATCTACCTCCTGCACGTCCTCTTGATGGACTTCCACCACCACTTCCCTTTCCTCTCTATCATTCCTCGAACCCTTCACCTGTCCCTGCTGCTCAACCATCAGCTGTATCTCACTTGACTTCTCAGGACCATCCTCCCCAGCCACCGTCTCGTCGAAGAACTCCTGCAGCACCGCTTTCAGCAACTTCTCCTGGTTAGACTCTTCCACGTCCACCCGTCCCTCAGGCGATGGGGGCCCCTCCCCTGTCACCTCCGGGATGGTTACACAGGTACCGACCGTCGATACTTCCCGTTCTACCTCTTCACTCCATCGACCACTCGTCACTACTTCCTCCTCTCCCAACTCAGGCATCAACTCACATGGTCTCTGCTCCACTGCCAACGTACCAGGAGCCCTGGTAGGCTGCCTTCTAGGACACTGTGCTGCCATATGGTCATATGAGCTACAAAGTCGACAGGTCTTTCTCTGGCCGGCATAGTGTACAAAGACCTGCGTCCTGGACTCCACCAGCATGACGTAGGACGGTATAGGCCTAGCCAACGTCATTTTGAGGGTATAAGAGCCCTCAGGTCGTCCCTTATATGGCCCTTCTGTCCATACTCCCATCGTTGCTGAATGAACTTTACCGTAGTTGTTGAAAACCTCCTGTATACTGTACGCCGTCGCCTCGAAAGGGACATTCCTCACCTTCACCCACGTATAGTACCTGGATACGTCATGCATAACAACGTCCACTGCCGAGTTCACTGTCACCTTCCTCTCCTGGTACTCTTCAACAAGTATGTCGTAGACGCCGGTATGGTTCAGTTTCAGGAATACTCTGGTCATCCCATTTAAGGCAACGCCATATACTTCCTCGTTGGGGACACCATAGGCGTCCCTGATGATAGCAGGTAGCAATGTATGCATCGTTGCTCCAGTAAGCGTGCCACGTACCAGCTGTATACAAACAGTGTTAATCCGCTGTCCCACTCGGTACGCCATTTTGTCTTCTAGTTGCTAAAGGTCACCACCAGAGGGCAGGTGTAGCTACTAGGCGTGCGTCCTCTCTCCCCGGAGGTCGAGAGACGAATGATAGGCTGCGCAGTAGCTCCTGACTCTGTTGATTGCTGCGCAGTTTTCCTCAGTGCACTCACAATGGCGGAAGGTGCACGTAGGCGAGTCAACACCGTCTGCCTTCAATTGGTGACAGGCTCGTTCAACAATCAGAATACACATCTACTGCTTACTGCGATACTCCGAGATACTTATGGTATCAATAATGAAGATCTTTATGGTGTCTCTTTGAACGGAAATTCGAGGCTTTTTGTCAAATTCAGACAAAATAGTACTTACGAAAATATGGTTGCCACTTATCAGGATGTGATCAAAACTGTTAATCCTGGTGTCACTGTTCGCCTTCACGACGTCTCCCGTTTTTACACCTGGATCAAGGTACGAAACGTTCCTTTTGAGGCGGACGAGAGTGATTTGAGGAATGTTTTTGCACGCTATGGCACGGTTCATATGGCAACTATGGGACGGTGGCATGATGGTCCTCTAGTTGGTATGCTGGAGGGGTCTTTCTCCCTGAAAATGTCCCTCAAGCACCCTATTCCGTCGTATGTGGTTATGGAGGACTTTCGTACGCAAGTGTACGTTACGTACTCAGGACAAAGGCGTACGTGCAGGCTTTGTGGGATGTATGACCATATGGCGGCGCAATGCCCTACAAGACGTGATAAAACGACGGAAGTAAGGCGGTTTGATGTTTCAACGGAGCAGCGTTCATATGCTGCTGCTACACAACAACATATATTGCCTCGTAAATCATGGAGTGAGGAGATAGAGGGTGAGGTTGAAGACTCGCCGATATGTCTAACCCTCCCTGGTGCAGTGGAGGACGTGGGCGTGGTATCGGCGACGACAGAGGAAGAATTCGTTCATACTCAGGTTGACGTGGAGCAATCTATTCAGGAAGTTCTGAATGTTTTATTGGATGCTTCCACATCTGAGGGGCTTCACGGTGGTTTAGATGATGTAAGTGTGAAGGAGAAGGACGGGGAATCCTCCGGGCATAATGCTGAACATCAGGTTGTGGTCGTGGAAGTTCATAGGAACAACAGTTCTGAAGATGAGATGGATACTGGCCGCAGTTCTCGTAAGAGAGTGGCGGTGATATCTGACTCTCAAGATGTTTTGACACCAGGACAACGGTCGGGGAACAAAGCATGGTGCGATGTGACTCGTAGAGACAAGGGCAAATCTACATGTGTTCAGCATGTCAAGGAGAACGACACAGGGGGGGTGGGGGAAGAAGTGGAGATACACACAAGGGAACCAAAAATGTCAAGGTATCCAAGGGTAAACCTCCAATGAAACGTTCAAGTGTATTACTTTAAATATAAATGGGTTACGGTCTGTTGATAAACGTAAGTATTTGGAGGTTTTGTTAAAAAATTATGTTCCCGATGTTGTATTCTTACAAGAACACAATTATAAATCTTTAGGTGAATTGCTGATTCCTGAATATATTTTGTACATGGGTTGTTCTAATAGACTGAAAGGTGGTGTAGCAGTGTTAGTTAAAGAGGCTAGCCCGTTTTCTTTGCAAACATATGAGGTGGGAGAGGAGGGGAGGGTTGTTAGGGTTGATGGGTTGTGGGGTGGGGTACGGGTGGCCTTCCTGGGGGTGTACGGACCGGCGGAAGGTGACATGCGTGTAAAAAATGCGTTTTTTAGGGACGTGTTGGTGTACCATTTAAGATCACTGCCAGTCGTCACGATTATTGGGGGTGATTGGAATTGCATTGATCATCACAAGGATGTCGAACCGAGAGGGAGAGGTTTTTTTTTCAGGATATTTAGGGGACCTTTTGCGGAGTGTTAATGTTACGGATGTGGGGGGGGGGATGAGGTGGGTGGGGTCATGCATACGTTCGTTAGAAGGGAGTATGCGGCAAGACTGGATCGCATATACGTTTCTAGAGGTGTCAGCGTCAGGAGTGTACGCGTGCTAAATGTGAGCTTTTCTGATCACAGAGGTGTTATGGTGGATGTTGACTGGGTTTGATTACCGAGGCGTTACAGAGGTTTCTGGAAGTTGAATGTGGGTTTAATGCACAAAAGAGGTGTGAGGGAAGCTTTTGTGAGTGCTTGGAGAGGATGGTGGGCTGAATGGCAGGAGGGAATTGATATAGTCGAATGGTGGGATACTGTCGGTAAGGTGAAGGTGAGGAATTTTTATCAGCAGCAAGGAAAAGAAGACAAGAGAATGCAGTATGGGCTCTTGAACTATCTTGAAAATCAACTGCAAGCATGTTATACAAAGGGTGGGGGAGTGTATCCGGTGGTTGAAATTGAAAATTTAAAACGCTTAATTAGAGACTTTCACAATCGTATTTTTGATGCGGCGCGGATAGCAAGTGGAATTGATGAGGTTTTATGGGGTGACCGTCCTTCGGCGTTTGTCTTGCGAGAGCAGGGCAGACGCCGTAAGGCGACAGAATTAATGGGATTAGAGGTTCAGGAGTCATTGGGAAACTTTAGTAGGGGGCAGGTCCTTCGGTCAACGGAGGCTATGAATACCTTTGTAGACGCATGGTATGAATTGCAATACAAAAATGCTGGGATTTCTAAGGGGGCGCTGGGAGAAATGGGTGAATATGTACGTTGTAATCTAGAGTACATGGACAGGTTGGCTTTGAATGGACCTATAAGTGAAGAAGAGATTAGGTTAGCTGTGGAGGGTATGAGTGTAGGGAAGTCGCCGGGGATTGACGGAATCCCTTGTGATTTTTACAAGGACAATTGGGATTGTATTCGCGATTTTTTGGTGATATTATTTAATGCCATGAAAAGTAGTGGCATTATGGGACAGCAACAAAGAACAGGGGTGGTTGTTCTAGTCCCGAAAAAAAATCTGGGAATTATATACATAATTATAGGGCAATTTCATTAATGTGTGGCGACTATAAAATTTTTGCGAAATTATTAGGAAATAGGATAAAACGGGTTTTGGAGAGAGTTCTGGACGAGGGACAATATGGTGTGCCAGGACGATCTATGTGTGTGGGACAAGGAATTATTCGCAGGTTCATTGAGGAAAGCGGGAGTACCTGGAGTTTACCTGGAGAGAGTTTCGGGGGTCAACGCCCCCGCGGCCCGGTCTGTGACCAGGCCTCCTGGTGGATCAGCGCCTGATCAACCAGGCTGTTGCTGCTGGCTGCACGCAAACCAACGTACGAGCCACAGCCCGGCTGATCAGGAACTGACTTTAGGTGCTTGTCCAGTGCCAGCTTGAAGACTGCCAGGGGTCTGTTGGTAATCCCCCTTATGTGTGCTGGGAGGCAGTTGAACAGTCTCGGGCCCCTGACACTTATTGTATGGTCTCTTAACGTGCTAGTGACACCCCTGCTTTTCATTGGGGGGATGGTGCATCGTCTGCCAAGTCTTTTGCTTTTGTAGTGAGTGATTTTCGTGTGCAAGTTCGGTACTAGTCCCTCTAGGATTTTCCAGGTGTATATAATCATGTATCTCTCCCTCCTGCGTTCCAGGGAATACAGGTTTAGAAACCTCAAGCGCTCCCAGTAATTGAGGTGTTTTATCTCCGTTATGCGCACCGTGAAAGTTCTCTGTACATTTTCTAGGTCGGCAATTTCACCTGCCTTGAAAGGTGCTGTTAGAGTGCAGCAATATTCCAGCCTAGATAGAACAAGTGACCTGAAGAGTGTCATCATGGGCTTGGCCTCCCTAGTTTTGAAGGTTCTCATTATCCATCCTGTCATTTTTCTAGCAGATGCGATTGATACAATGTTATGGTCCTTGAAGGTGAGATCCTCTGACATAATCACTCCCAGGTCTTTGACGTTGGTGTTTCGCTCTATTTTGTGGCCAGAATTTGTTTTGTACTCTGATGAAGATTTAATTTCCTCATGTTTACCATATCTGAGTAATTGAAATTTCTCATCGTTGAACTTCATATTGTTTTCTGCAGCCCACTGAAAGATTTGGTTGATGTCCGCCTGGAGCCTTGCAGTGTCTGCAATGGAAGACACTGTCATGCAGATTCGGGTGTCATCCGCAAAGGAAGACACGGTGCTGTGGCTGACATCCTTGTCTATGTCGGATATGAGGATGAGGAACAAGATGGGAGCTAGTACTGTGCCTTGTGGAACAGAGCTTTTCACCGTAGCTGCCTCGGACTTTACTCTGTTGACGACTACTCTCTGTGTTCTGTTAGTGAGGAAATTATAGATCCATCGACCGACTTTTCCTGTTATTCCTTTAGCGCGCATTTTGTGCGCTATTACGCCATGGTCACACTTGTCGAAGGCTTTTGCAAAGTCTGTATATATTACATCTGCATTCTTTTTGTCTTCTAGTGCATTTAGGACCTTGTCGTAGTGATCCAGTAGTTGAGACAGACAGGAGCGACCTGTTCTAAACCCATGTTGCCCTGGGTTGTGTAACTGATGGGTTTCTAGATGGGTGGTGATCTTGCTTCTTAGGACACTTTCAAAGATTTTTATGATATGGGATGTTAGTGCTATTGGTCTGTAGTTCTTTGCTGTTGCTTTACTGCCCCCTTTGTGGAGTGGGGCTATGTCTGTTGTTTTTAGTAGCTGAGGGACGACCCCCGTGTCCATGCTCCCTCTCCATAGGATGGAAAAGGCTCGTGATAGGGGCTTCTTGCAGTTCTTGATGAACACAGAGTTCCATGAGTCTGGCCCTGGGGCAGAGTGCATGGGCATGTCATTTATCGCCTGTTCGAAGTCATTTGGCGTCAGGATAACATCGGATAGGCTTGTGTTAATCAAATTTTGTGGCTCTCTCATAAAAAATTCATTTTGATCTTCGACTCTCAGTCTGGTTAGCGGCTTACTAAAAACTGAGTCATATTGGAACTTGAGTAGCTCACTCATTTCCTTGCTGTCATCTGTGTAGGACCCATCTTGTTTAAGTAGGGGCCCAATACTGGACGTTGTTCTCGATTTTGATTTGGCATAGGAGAAGAAATACTTTGGGTTTCTTTCGATTTCATTTATAGCTTTTAGTTCTTCCCGCGATTCCTGACTCCTAAAGGATTCTTTTAGCTTAAGTTCGATGCTTGCTATTTCTCTGACCAGTGTCTCCCTGCGCATTTCAGATATATTGACCTCTTTTAGCCGCTCTGTTATTCTTTTCCGTCGCCTGTAAAGGGAGCGCCTGTCTCTTTCTATTTTACATATACTCCTCCTTTTTCTTAGAGGAATAAGCCTTGTGCATACATCGAGTGCCACCGAGTTAATCTGTTCTAGGCATAAGTTTGGGTCTGTGTTGCTTAGTATATCTTCCCAGCTTATATCGGTTAGGACTTGGTTTACTTGGTCCCACTTTATGTTTCTGTTATTGAAGTTGAATTTGGTGAATGCTCCCTCGTGACTAGTCTCATTTTGTCGGTCTGGGGCTCCACGCATACATGTCTGAACCTCAATTATGTTGTGATCTGAGTATATTGTTTTTGATATGGTGACATTTCTTATCAGATCATCATTGTTAGTGAAGATGAGGTCTAGTGTATTCTCCAGTCTAGTAGGCTCTATTATTTGCTGGTTTAAATTGAATTTTGTGCAGAGATTTAAAAGCTCGTGTGAGTGTGAGTTTTCATCAGAGCTGCCTCCTGGTGTTATTACTGCAACAATATTATTTGTTATATTCCTCCATTTTAGGTGCCTTAAGTTGAAATCCCCCAGGAGCAAGATGTTGGGTGCAGGAGCTGGAAGATTTTCCAGACAGTGGTCAATTTTTAACAGCTGTTCCTGGAATTGCTGGGATGTTGCATCCGGAGGCTTGTAGACTACCACAATGACTAGGTTTTGGTTCTCGACCTTTACTGCTTTAGATTGGCACGCTGCATACGATTGCGTGGAGAGAGATGCTTTATGGAAGTTTATGCAGCGGCAAGGTTTCGGAAAGGAAATTGTTAGTTGGGCACAGGTTTTGTACGAGCAGGCTACGTTTAGGGTGCAGGTAAAAGGTAGGTTGGGAAAAGTTGTTAGGATGCATAGGGGATTACGGCAGGAGTGTCCTATATCACAAATTCTTTTTGCGTTGATTCAGGACCCGTTTTTTAGAGCCGTGAGGGGGATTGTACGACAGGATGACAAGCAAGGTTGGGTGGGGGTACAATCAGGAATTATAGGTTACGTGGACGACACTATGGTTTTACTTCGTGGAGCCAAGGTTTTAGGAAAAGTGAGCGAATTGGTGGAATGTTTCGGGAAAGCAACCGGAATGACGGTTAATAAGGAAAAATCAATGCTTATGGAGGTGGGGGATTGTGCGGGTGTGGTATTAGGCCAGAGGGAAGGCTGGCCTTTAGTAAATCAAATTAAGGTGTGTGGGATTGTGCATAGGGATAACATACAGGATGCGAGGAAGGTGAATTCAAGTGAGGCTGTAGAGAGGGTTTTAGGTCGTTTAACAGGTTTGAGGGAAGGAGGCTTGTCTATACATCAGCGCGCAATTGTGGTGAATGTGATTTTGTTCAGTAAGTTGTGGCATGTGGCATGTATTTATCCATTACATCCATATGATGAAAAGCGTATGTTAAAGCGTGTATATAGATATATTTGGGGTTCAGGTTGTGATTGGTTAACGAGGGATGTGGTGTCGCTCCCGGTTGGCCGGGGTGGCCTGGGGCTAATGAATCTGCATAATAGGATGTTAGGCATGTATGTCAAGCATAGCTACTTGAGAGAGGGTAGAATGGCCGGCACGGGTTTGACCTGGATAAGACGGGACTTGGTACGTTGGTTGACCGGAACGGATGTAAAGAGATGTGAGGACATGTTGAGGATGTTAATTTATGTAAAAGATCCACGCAAGATCAAGATCGGCAAATTGGCACTGGTAGAGGGCAGGGAGGTAGTGGCTAAGGTGGAGGGAATATATCCAATGTATGCATGGAAGGACATATGGGGTCGTTTAAAAGCATTAAGGTTACGAGCCAAGGTCAGGGAGATAATGTTTAAATTTTTACATAATATACTGCCGTCCGGGGAAGTTTTAGCGAATAGGCGCGTGCAGGAGGGGGGGCTGTGTTGTGTGTGTGGAGATCCTGATACGGTCTTTCATGCAGTTTATTTCTGTAAGAGATTGGAACACGTAAGGTTGTGGTTTGGTAAGGTGTTAAGAATGGTGGGTGGGGGTGGGTTTAGTGTCTTAAGAGCTTTAAGTTTAGATGTGGGGGGGGGGGTCGAAACACCGGTACAGAATGCAATCGGATATTTAGTGACGGATTTTGTATATACGTCATGGGTATATAGGCATTTATCTGTGAGGGAGAGAATCAGAGCACTGGTAGCGATATTTTATGGTACACAACAGAGAAATAAAGACATTACGGGAAATAGATGGTTTTTCTTATTTTCAAAGGGATATTGCAGATTCAAGGTCAGGGATTTATGGGAGTTAATACCTTAAAGGGTACACGAGGCTGGCTTCTTGAATATGTGTGAGTGAAGGTGGCATACGATTGGTATGGGTGTGGTTTAATGTATAAATGATAGGTATGATCGTTAGTTTGGATGATGTTTTATTCAAACAAATATATATACTATTGCTTGGAAACTAATTTTTGTTCTTAAATTGACGTGATTAAGAGAGTGGGTCTCTTGTGAAGCAAACTCATGAACTGCATGACAGGTGTTATGTAAAAGCACCTTGAGCAACTTATATATATAGTTTTTCATTTTATATTTTCCTTGTATCAGCCATGTGAATGATACCTGGTAACGTTCTGCTTGGGGTCTCCTGGGATATATGTTTTGGAATATGACCAGATATGAGGGTAACAATTTTGTATTATGTGTACATAATCTCTCATGTGTGTGTGTGTATATGTGATAAGAATGTGGTGTGTGTATGTTGCATAATGTTACTTGTTTGGCAATTCAGAATTATCTCATGCTATTAAGTGGAACCCTTTGTGTAATGTACTGAATATTTTTGTATCTTTGCAGTTGTCAAGTAAATTGACTACCAGTTTCACTACATATCGTTCGTTTTTGGATATTTTGTTATATATGCACTTGTTTATGTATTATGTCTTTACAAAGGTTTTATTGACATAAAATCAAACACTAAGGCATATTATTGATGAATAGTTTCTCTTTGTTTATAATGTATATAAGAGGGTTTTAATTAAGGTAACGAAGAATTTGTATATTCTTGTGTTACCTTAGGATAGGTACATAATGAATAGGGGATGGACGAATATTTATAACCGTTCTAGTGATCGACACCATGCCTAACCCTTCTAGGGTAGGGTAGGTGCCTGAGTCCGAGCCTTTAGCTCATAAGACTGTCATTCCCATTTGCCCCCTTGGGGCGGGGATGGCAGACCAGAGGCGCCTAGCTTGTGGCTAGGCCTGGGGACAGTTGGTCCCAAAGATGAGGAGGTACTTGTGCCTCCTCCCATGGGAGACTTAGGTCTCAGACACTCCATAAAGAGGGAGCCAAGGCCGGGCCACCACTTGGAAAAGGCCCGGGCCGGGAGAATACCGGCTAATCTTTAACTAACTAACTAACTAACCGTTCTAGTGATCGACACCATGCCTAACCCTTCTAGGGTAGGGTAGGTGCCTGAGCCCGAGCCTTTAGCTCATAAGACTGTCATTCCCATTAGCCCCCTTGGGGCGGGGATGGCAGACCAGAGGCGCCTAGCTTGTGGCTAGGCCTGGGGACAGTTGGTCCCAAAGATGAGGAGGTACTTGTGCCTCCTCCCATGGGAGACTTAGGTCTCAGACAATCCCTAGAGAGGGAGCCAAGGCCGGGCCACCACTTGGAAAAGGCCCGGGCCGGGAGAATACCGGCTAATCTTTAATAATAATAATAATAACCGTTCTAGTGTATATATTGACAATTGTAATTATACTTACTATGAATGTAATGATAGGTAATCCTATGATTATTTAATGTATTATATATTTTTTAAATTATAAAAAAAAAAAAAAAAAAAAAAAAATGTTTAAGGCTTTAATTTTTGTTATAATGTTATACGTATTGTTGTATGCTTTTATATGATATTTCATCATGTATGGTTTAGGGAAATACTAGTTAGTTAAAGATTAGCCGGTATTCTCCCGGCCCGGGCCTTGTCCAAGTGGTGGCCCGGCCTTGGCTCCCTCTCTAGGGATTGTCTGAGACCTAAGTCTCCCATGGGAGGAGGCACAAGTATCTCCTCATCTTTGGGACCAACTGTCCCCAGGCCTAGCCACAAGCTAGGCCTCTCTGGTCTGCCATCCCCGCCCCAAGGGGGCTGATGGGAATGACAGTCTTATGAGCTAAAGGCTCGGACTCAGGCACCTACCCTACCCTAGAAGGGTTAGGCATGGTGTCGATGGGAAATACTAGTTGGCTTAGGTGTAAATATCGGATATGTGCTGCAGCATACTTTATAAGGTGTATTATGCTCATGTATTATGTTTTGTATACCTGTTTAATGAAGGAGGATTTTTATATATTTAATATGTTGTTATATGACGTTTTAAATAAAATAAAAAAAAAATACTGAAACTATGTACTGTGCCAAAACAAAAGCATTCACATTGCTAAACTCACAAACTAGTATTTAGTCACTTAGCCATAATACCAACTTACCTCATAATTTGTAATATTTTACAATTAAGAATAAAACTAAGTATGCCCGAAATGCCTAGCCATGCTAAGTGTTCTAGTGGTACACTCTGTAATCACAATTTTACTACATGTAAACCACACAATAACCAAATTTATGTAAACTGAGCATTGTAATCCTTATAGAGAATAAACTTTGAATTTGAATTTGAATTTAGATATTGAAGTAACATTAATAAATATAATAGTTCTCCATTTGGATCTTCTTTTAAATACATTTCCTTTATAAATACCTATTACATTAGTTTTATTATACTGATTTTACTTGAAATAAAATATAAAAAGGACTTAGTAAAAAAACTGTTATTTTATTTTTATTTGTTTACAAATTTACATAAAACTCTGTAAGTCTTAAAGTTAAATAAACCAAATATTTTATATAGCTTTTGAGTGCCAACATGAGTATTCTAAATAGTTCTGTTCTTTATTTTTACAAAAGCCAACCGGCTTTCATAAAACTAAAACTATACTATAATCAAGGGTGAGTACTAAACCCGTGGGGTTATACAGCGCCTGGGGTAAGGATGTGGAAGGCATTCAGGCTTAATTCGGGGAATAGGAGCATAGACCCAATTCCTTAAATCAAGAGCCCCTCACCAACATCAAGGAACTTTCCCTGAGGGGATAAAGCTTTGAGTTTTTTATATATATATTTATTTTATTTAAAACATTTCAGTACATGGAATAATAAACAGCACAGAAAACAAGCCATCAACGGATATATATATATGATATATAGATAGGCAGGACAAACTTATCTAACCTTGACAGCATTATTAATTTATATATATATATATATATATATATATATATATATATATATATATATATATATATATATATATATATATATATATATATATATATATATATATATATATACATGTGTGTGTATATATGATGGTAGGATTGCTGGTTTCTTTTTCTGTCTCATAAACACGCTAGATAACAGGGATATCTTGCTACTCCAACTTACACTTCGGTCACACTTCACAGACACGCACATGCATATATATATACATACATCTAGGTTTTTCTCATTTTTCTAAATAGCTCTTGTTCCTCTTTATTTCTTCTATTGTCCATGGGGAAGTGGAAAAGAATCTTTCCTCCGTAAGCCATGCGTGTCGTATGAGGCGACTAAAATGCCGGGAGCAATGGGCTAGTAACCCCTTCTCCTGTAGACATTCACTAAAAAAGAGAAGAAGTAAAACTTTATAAAACTGGGATGCTTAAATGTGCGTGGATGTAGTGCGGATGACAAGAAAGAGATGATTGCTGATGTTATGAATGAAAAGAAGTTGGATGTCCTGGCCCTAAGCGAAACAAAGCTGAAGGGGGTAGGGGAGTTTCGGTGGGGGAAATAAATGGGATTAAATCTGGAGTATCTGAGAGAGTTAGAGCAAAGGAAGGGGTAGCAGTAATGTTGAATGATCAGTTATGGAAGGAGAAACGAGAATATGAATGTGTAAATTCAAGAATTATGTGGATTAAAGTAAAGGTTGGATGCGAGAAGTGGGTCATAATAAGCGTGTATGCACCTGGAGAAGAGAGGAATGCAGAGGAGAGAGATTTTGGGAAATGTTAAGTGAATGTATAGGAGCCTTTGAACCAAGTGAGAGAGTAATTGTGGTAGGGGACCTGAATGCTAAAGTAGGAGAAACTTTTAGAGAGGGTGTGGTAGGTAAGTTTGGGGTGCCAGGTGTAAATGATAATGGGAGCCCTTTGATTGAACTTTGTATAGAAAGGGGTTTAGTTATAGGTAATACATATTTTAAGAAAAAGAGGATAAATAAGTATACAAGATATGATGTAGGGCGAAATGACAGTAGTTTGTTGGATTATGTATTGGTAGATAAAAGACTGTTAAGTAGACTTCAGGATGTACATGTTTATAGAGGGGCCACAGATATATCAGATCACTTTCTAGTTGTAGCTACACTGAGAGTAAAAGGTAGATGGGATACAAGGAGAATAGAAGCATCAGGGAAGAGAGAGGTGAAGGTTTATAAACTAAAAGAGGAGGCAGTTAGGGTAAGATATAAACAGCTATTGGAGGATAGATGGGCTAATGAGAGCATGGGCAATGGGGTCGAAGAGGTATGGGGTAGGTTTAAAAATGTAGTGTTAGAGTGTTCAGCAGAAGTTTGTGGTTACAGGAAAGTGGGTGCGGGAGGGAAGAGGAGCGATTGGTGGAATGAGGATGTGAAGAGAGTAGTAAGAGAGAAAAAGTTAGCATATGAGAAGTTTTTACAAAGTAGAAGTGATGCAAGGAGGGAAGAGTATATGGAGAAAAAGAGAGAGGTTAAGAGAGTGGTGAAGCAATGTAAAAAGAGAGCAAATGAGAGAGTGGGTGAGATGTTATCAACAAATTTTGTTGAAAATAAGAAAAAGTTTTGGAGTGAGATTAACAAGTTAAGAAAGCCTAGAGAACAAATGGATTTGTCAGTTAAAAATAGGAGAGAAGAGTTATTAAATGGAGAGTTAAAGGTATTGAAAAGATGGAGGGAATATTTTGAGGAATTGTTAAATGTTGATGAAGATAGGGAAGCTGTGATTTCATGTTTACCTGGAGTTTACCTGGAGAGAGTTCCGGGGGTCAACGGCCCCGCGGCCCGGTCTGTGACCAGGCCTCCTGGTGGATCAGAGCCTGATCAACCAGGCTGTTGCTGCTGGCTGCACGCAAACCAACGTACGAGCCACAGCCCGGCTGATCAGGAACTGACTTTAGGTGCTTGTCCAGTCCCAGCCTGAAGACTGCCAGGGGTCTGTTGGTAATATAGGGCAAGGAGGAACAACATCTTGTAGGAGTGAGGAAGAGCCAGTTGTGAGTGTGGGGGAAGTTCGTGAGGGAGTAGGTAAAATGAAAGGGGGTAAGGCAGCCGGGATTGATGGGATAAAGATAGAAATGTTAAAAGCAGGTGGGGATATAGTTTTGGAGTGGTTGGTGCAATTATTTAATAAATGTATAGAATAGGGTAAGGTACCTAGGGATTGGCAGAGAGCATGCATAGTTCCTTTGTATAAAGGCAAAGGGGATAAAAGAGAGTGCAAAAATTATAGGGGGATAAGTCTGTTGAGTATACCTGGCAAAGTGTATGGTAGAGTTATTATTGAAAGAATTAAGAGTAAGACGGAGAATAGGATAGCAGATGAACAAGGAGGCTTTAGGAAAGGTAGTGGGTGTGTGGACCAGGTGTTTACAGTGAAACATATAAGTGAACAGTATTTAGATAAGGCTAAAGAGGTCTTTGTGGCATTTATGGATTTGGAAAAGGCGTATGACAGGGTGGATAGGGGGGCAATGTGGCAGATGTTGCAGGTGTATAGTGTAGGAAGTAGGTTACTGAAAGCAGTGAAGAGTTTTTACAAGGATAGTGAGGCTCAAGTTAGAGTATGTAGGAAAGAGGGAAATTATTTCCCAGTAAAATTAGGCCTTAGACAAGGATGTGTGATGTCACCTGGAGTTTACCTGGAGTTTACCTGGAGAGAGTTCCGGGGGTCAACGCCCCCGCGGCCCGGTCTGTGACCAGGCCTCCTGGTGGATCAGAGCCTGATCAACCAGGCTGTTGCTGCTGGCTGCACGCAAACCAACGTACGAGCCACAGCCCGGCTGATCAGGAACTGACTTTAGGTGTTTGTCCAGTGCCAGCTTGAAGACTGCCAGGGGTCTGTTGGTAATCCCCCTTATGAGTGCTGGGAGGCAGTTGAACAGTCTCGGGCCCCTGACACTTATTGTATGGTCTCTTAACGTGCTAGTCACACCCCTGCTTTTCATTGGGGGGATGGTGCATCGTCTGCCAAGTCTTTTGCTTTCGTAGTGAGTGATTTTCGTGTGTAAGTTCGGTACTAGTCCCTCTAGGATTTTCCAGGTGTATATAATCATGTATCTCTCCCTCCTGCGTTCCAGGGAATACAGGTTTAGGAACCTCAAGCGCTCCCAATAATTGAGGTGGTTTATCTCTGTTATGCGCGCCGTGAAAGTTCTCTGTACATTTTCTAGGTCGGCAATTTCACCTGCCTTGAAAGGTGCTGTTAGTGTGCAGCAATATTCCAGCCTAGATAGAACAAGTGACCTGAAGAGTGTCATCATGGGCTTGGCCTCCCTAGTTTTGAAGGTTCTCATTATCCATCCTGTCATTTTTCTAGCAGATGCGATTGATACAATGTTATGGTCCTTGAAGGTGAGATCCTCCGACATGATCACTCCCAGGTCTTTGACGTTGGTGTTTCGCTCTATTTTGTGGCCAGAATTTGTTTTGTACTCTGATGAAGATTTAATTTCCTCATGTTTACCATATCTGAGTAATTGAAATTTCTCATCGTTGAACCTCATATTGTTTTCTGCAGCCCACTGAAAGATTTGGTTGATGTCCGCCTGGAGCTTTGCAGTGTCTGCAATGGAAGACACTGTCATGCAGATTCGGGTGTCATCTGCAAAGGAAGACACGGTGCTGTGGCTGACATCCTTGTCTATGTCGGATATGAGGATGAGGAACAAGATGGGAGCGAGTACTGTGCCTTGTGGAACAGAGCTTTTCACCGTAGCTGCCTCGGACTTTACTCTGTTGACTACTACTCTCTGTGTTCTGTTAGTGAGGAAATTATAGATCCATCGACCGACTTTTCCTGTTATTCCTTTAGCACGCATTTTGTGCGCTATTACACTATGGTCACACTTGTCAAAGGCTTTTGCAAAGTCTGTATATATTAAATCTGCATTCTTTTTGTCTTCTAGTGCATCTAGGACCTTGTCGTAGTGATCCAGTAGCTGAGACAGACAGGAACGACCTACTTTAAACCCATGTTGCCATGGGTTACATCTGTAGTTGATGGGTGGCGATCTTGCTTCTTAGGACCCTTTCAAAGATTTTTATGATATGGGATGTTAGTGCTATCGGTCTGTAGTTCTTTGCTATTGCTTTACTGCCCCCTTTGTGGAGTGGGGCTATGCCTATTGTTTTTTAGTAACTGTGGGACGACCCCCGTGTCCATGCTCTATCTCCATATGATGGTAAAAGCTCGTGATAGGGGCTTCTTGCAGTTCTTGATGAACACGGAGTTCCATGAGTCTGGCCTGGGGCAGAGTGCATGGGCATGTCATTTATCGCGTGTTCGAAGTCATTTGGTGTCAGGATAATATCAGATAGGCTTGTGTTAACTAAATTCTGTGGCTCTCTCATAAAAAATTCATTTTGATCTTCGACTCTCAGTCTGGTTAGCGGCTTGCTAAAAACTGAGTCATATTGGGACTTGAGTAGTTTACTCATTTCCTTGCTGTCATCTGTGTAGGACCCATCTTGTTTAAGTAGGGGCCCAATACTGGATGTTGTTCTCGACTTTGATTTGGTATTAGAAAAGAAATACTTTGGGTTTCTTTCGATTTCATTTATGGCTTTTATTCTTCCCGCGATTCCTGACTCCTATAAGATTCCTTTAGCTTAAGTTCGATGTTTGCTATTTCTCTGACCAGTGACTCCCTACGCATTTCAGATATATTGGCCTCTTTTAACCGCTCTGTTATTATTTTCCGCCGCCTGTAAAGGGAGCGCCTGTCTCTTTCTATTTTACATTTACTCCTCCTTTTTCTTAAAGGAATAAACCTTGAGCATACATTGAGTGCCACCGAGTTAATCTGTTCTGTGCGCCGAAGGTAAGCTGGTGTGGTTGAAGGTGACGTATGCCGCTGGTGTGTGTATGAATTTTGGACTATTAAGTTTATTCTCTATAAGGATTACAATGCTGAGTTTACAGAAATTTGGTTATTGTTTGGTTTACATGTAGTAAAATTGTGATTACAGAGTGTACCACTAGAACGCTTAGCATGGCTAGGCATTTCGGGCATACTTAGTTTTATTCTTAATTGTAAAATATTACAAATTATGAGGTAAGTTGGTATTATGGCTAAGTGACTAAATACTAGTTTGTGAGTTTAGCAATGTGAATGCTTTTGTTTTGGCACAGGACATAGTTTCAGTATTGGAGTATCACAGGATTCATTATTTTAAGACTGAGATTAATATTTCTGTTTATGGTCAAATGAGTGAGTGAGTGTAAGTGTGAACCACCAGGTGGTATTTGTGTAGTTAGTTGACAGGGTGTATCTGGAGTTTACCTGGAGAGAGTTTCGGGGGTCAACGCCCCCGCGGCCCGGTCTGTGACCAGGCCTCCTGGTGGATCAGCGCCTGATCAACCAGGCTGTTGCTGCTGGCTGCACGCAAACCAACGTACGAGCCACAGCCCGGCTGATCAGGAACTGCCTTTAGGTGCTTGTCCAGTGCCAGCTTGAAGACTGCCAGGGGTCTGTTGGTAATCCCCCTTATGTGTGCTGGGAGGCAGTTGAACAGTCTCGGTCCCCTGACACTTATTGTATGGTCTCTTAACGTGCTAGTGACACCCCTGCTTTTCATTGGGGGGATGGTGCATCGTCTGCCAAGTCTTTTGCTTTCGTAGTGAGTGATTTTCGTGTGCAAGTTCGGTACTAGTCCCTCTAGGATTTTCCAGGTGTATATAATCATGTATCTCTCCCTCCTGCGTTCCAGGGAATACAGGTTTAGAAACCTCAAGCGCTCCCAGTAATTGAGGTGTTTTATCTCCGTTATGCGCGCCGTGAAAGTTCTCTGTACATTTTCTAGGTCGGCAATTTCACCTGCCTTGAAAGGTGCTGTTAGAGTGCAGCAATATTCCAGCCTAGATAGAACAAGTGACCTGAAGAGTGTCATCATGGGCTTGGCCTCCCTAGTTTTGAAGGTTCTCATTATCCATCCTGTCATTTTTCTAGCAGATGCGATTGATACAATGTTATGGTCCTTGAAGGTGAGATCCTCCGACATAATCACTCCCAGGTCTTTGACGTTGGTGTTTCGCTCTATTTTGTGGCCAGAATTTGTTTTGTACTCTGATGAAGATTTAATTTCCTCATGTTTACCATATCTGAGTAATTGAAATTTCTCATCGTTGAACTTCATATTGTTTTCTGCAGCCCACTGAAAGATTTGGTTGATGTCCGCCTGGAGCCTTGCAGTGTCTGCAATGGAAGACACTGTCATGCAGATTCGGGTGTCATCTGCAAAGGAAGACACGGTGCTGTGGCTGACATCCTTGTCTATGTCGGATATGAGGATGAGGATCAGGGAGATAAGATGTTTTCTAATGGTAGTTTTGAAGGTGATGAATGTGTCTGCAGTTCTAGAGTTCTCAGGTAGGGTATTCCAGATTTTAGAGCCTTTGACATACATTGAATTTTTGTAAAGGTTTAGTCGGACACGGGGAATGTCGTAGAGATGTTTGTGTCTGGTGTTATGCCTGTGGGTTCTGTCACAAATATCAAGAAAGTGTTTTAGGTCAAGGTTGATATTGGAGTTTAAGGTCCTGTAGATGTAGATTGCACAGTAGTAAGTGTGGATGTACTGAACTGGGAGCAAGTTTAGATCTATGAAGAGTGGGGGGGTGTGTTGCCAGGGATGGGATTTAGTGATTATTCTTACTGCAGCTTTTTGTTGGGTTATTATTGGCTTTAGGTGTGTTGCTGCAGTTGATCCCCAAGCACAAATAGCATAGGTGAGGTATGGATAAATAATTGAGTGGTATAGTGTGAGAAGGGCATTTTGCGGCACGTAGTATCGTATCTTGGAGAGGATCCCAACCATTTTGGATACTTTTTTGGCTATATGCTGGATATGGGTGCTGAAATTCAGGTTGTTGTCAAGGTATAAGCCTAGGAATTTTCCCCCATTATTTCTGGTAATTAGAGTGTTGTCAATCTTAATGTTAATTTGTGCATCTCCTGCTCTGCTACCAAACATAATATAGTAGGTTTTGTCAGTGTTAAGCATAAGTTTATTGGCTGTCATCCAAGTCGATATTTTAATCAGCTCCTCATTCACAATGGTGTTGAGGGTGGCAAGATTAGGGTGAGAGATGACATAAGTCGTGTCATCAGCAAAGAGAATGGGTTTCAGGTGTTGGGATACGTTTGGAAGGTCATTGATGTATATGAGGAAGAGCAGGGGACCAAGGACACTTCCCTGCGGAACTCCAGTATCAAGTGGCCGTGTTGCTGATGCTGTGTCTTTAATGGTGACGTACTGATACCTATTAGTAATGTAAGATTTGAAATAAGCAAGCGCATGGCCTCTTATACCGTAGTGATCAAGTTTGTGGAGTAGGATGTCGTGGTCTACTGTGTCAAAAGCTTTTCTTAGGTCAATAAAAATTCATAGTGGATATTCCTTATTTTCCAATGCTGTGTAAAGCAGATCTAGCATTTTTATGATTGCATCGTTTGTGCTTTTATTTTTCCTGAATCCAAACTGGCAGGGGTTGAGTATGTTTTGAGCCGTTATAAATGAATACAGTCTCCTGTGCACGAGTTTCTCAAAGATTTTGGATAGCAATGGTAAGTTAGATATTGGCCTATAGTTGTTTAAGTCTGTAGGGTCACCACCTTTATGTATTGGTGTAACCCTTGCCATCTTGAGTAGTTTTGGGAAGGTGCTAGTCTCTAGTGACTTGTTAAAAAGTAATGAAATAGCATGCGAAAGGACATGGGCCGCTCGCTTGTACAGTAATGGTGGGACATGAGACAGATTCCCCGAGTTATTTTTAAGTGACTTTATGATCTCAATGACTTCCGTGGGCTCAGTTGGTGCAAGATAGAAGGAATTAGGGAAATTTCCATCTAGGTAGTCCCCGGCATGGGCATTGGTATGTGGGATTTTACTGGCGATATTAGATCCTATGTTTGAGAAGTCGTTTATCTTGTTAGCTGTGTCAGTGGGATGTAGTGGTGTTTCATTAGGTTTAGTTAGGACAATATTCTTGGTTTTTCTCAGTTTGTGGGTCCCTAGAATCTGAGAGAGTGTTTTCCAGGTCTTTTTTATATCTCCTCTAGTGTCTGTGAATCTACTGGAGTAGTATAGTTGTTTGGCTTTTTTTTATCACTTTGGTGAGAGCTGATGAATAGTGTTTAAGAGTATCTTTGTGTATTAAGCCCTGTCTATATTGCTTTTCATATTGGTGTTTCTTGTCAATGGATTTCAAAATGGTGCTGGTTAGCCATGGGCAACCAAGCCGTTTGTTTGTGATCTGTTTTGTTTTTATAGGACAATGTTTGTTGTATAGTCTAAGTAATTTGTTAAGAAAAATGTCTGTCCAGTCATCAATACCATTGGCCTTGCAGAATTCTGTAGGCCAATCAACAGTCTCTAGGTCAGCTGTGAACTTCCTTACTGAGGCCTCGTCATGGAGTCTAAATGAGACTTTGTTGTATTCAAGTGGTGGTTTACTAATGTTTGTCAGGAGGAAGGAAGGGTAGTGGTCTGCAGTGCTATCTGTGATTATCCCTGATTTAAGGGGGGCTAATATATTGGTCCATATGTGGTCTATTATGGTTGCACTTGTCTCAGTGAGCCTGGTTGGTTTAGTTATTGTTGGTATGAGAAGTGTGTTGTTCATATTGTTGATGAAATCAGTTACAGGCTGATCATCTAGTAAGCCAAGGTTGATGTTGAAGTCTCCAGCTAAGAGAAGGTGGTGCTTATTCATTTGTCTGTTTGTTATTAGTGACTTTAATTTCTCACTGAAATTTGGGATGTTTGTGTGAGGTATCCGGTAAATGGCACCGATTGTTATAGGCGTCTTAAGGTTTTTTACAGTAAAATTAGCAAAAATGTATTCCCCATATTCATCACTAAAGCAAGTGGTGCTAAGACAAGATAATTGGTTAGAGTAATAGATTGCAATACCACCCCCAACTTGGTTTGTTCTGCAGTTGTGAATTGCTGTGTATCCTGGTAGAGGTTAGTTAGTTTAATATGTTTATTATGCACCCCATACCCATCCTGTGGGCGGTAGTCAAAAGATTACAGAGGTACATAATTGGTCCAGGGACTGGACTCCAAAGTTTTGATAGCTGAGCAAGTTACAGAGGTAATGAACTCACAATTTACAAAGGTAATGAACTCACAATTTACAAAGGTAATGAACTCACAATTTACAAAGGTAATGAACTCCAGGTAAGTCTGGTCACAATCATGACAAGTTACAAAGGTATTTACAGATTACAGAGGTACGTAATGGGTCCAGGGACTGGGCCCCCAAAGTTTTGATAGCTGAACTAGGTACAAAGGTAATGAGCTCACAAGTTACAAAGGTAATGAATTCTGTAGAATGGTTACTTACGTTTATACTTTGGCTACAATCATGGTAGAGGGTAGATATCTATTGTGTCCTGCTTAAGCCAGGTCTCAGTAAGAATAATGCAGGAGAAGGGTGTCTTTAGTGATTCAAGGAGTGCTAGGAGGTCATCATAGTGTTTGCTTAAGGACCTGATGTTGTAGTTAAGTACTGATAGACTTTTAGCATTGTTTAGGATAGTGCTGGCTTGTGACGCTGTGTAATAAAGGCAGTTACTTTCCAATAGGTTTTGATTGGGTGTCAGATTATGGAGGTTTAGATCAGAGTCAACGTGATCAATCATCTTCTAGGTTTAAATTATGGTTATTTATATCCTGAGTTGTGTGTTGAGTTCTACTACTGATATCTGTAGTGGTAGGAAGTTTGGACAAGTATATAGCTAGAGTATTTTGGTCATGTAGGGTATAGTCACTACTACACATAATGAAGTTGATGTTGTCTATGTGTTGTGCTGGAATGAACTAAAGTACAACTAGGTATAAACTAGTAATATAAAAATACAAATTAAAATTATGTTAAGTTGTGTAATATTATGGGGTGGGGTCTTGAGGATACTGCGAAATTGGCTGTGTATATACATGTACTGTATCAATGTGATAAGATGCTGTATTCATTTTCTTTACTGTATAATTTGTATGTTTGGTTGAGAGTAGGTTTGGGTGAGAAAGACAAGGGGGGGGGTGAGACTTCCCACACGTTTGTCGTGGGGAGAATTTTAGGAATAGGTGGCATTATCTGCAGTGAATGACTTATGTGTGCTAAATGTATTCATGTTGTGGTAATGTGTTGATTGTTCTGATATATACCTAAACTATGACTGTTGTTAGTACATTGTTCAAGCAGTCGTGTGGTCGTGTAATACCCTTTGTGGACTAGAATGACAACTGTAATATTAATGTATATATGTCAACATGTCTGCAAGATTAATGCAGGTTGCTGTGGTAAACCTGTTTGATTTAAATTAGGATGGGGATAAAGGGGAGGGGGGATGGAAACCCACACGGGGTTGTGTGTGTTGTGAATTTTTAGGCAATGGAAAGTTATTATATCTGTTGCCAGATAGGTCTTTTATTATTTTATTTATTTACTGTTCTGTACTGTTTTAAATAAAATATAAACAAAAAAAAAATAAATTGGATTTTCACCATTCTGTGTCAGTTTAACATACCAAAATTATAGTTTATTGCAATAAATAATATTAGCGTTAGTAAAAGATAATAAATTGGTATAAGCCATTGTTAAGAGTTTTAGAAGAATGTTGTTATAAAGAGTGATCTCTAGACTTCAAATTTTGGAGGGAGATCAGACAACAACAAACACAGGCTCACACTCGTGCTTTCTGATATTTTGGGCAACATTTTACAGTCAGATTACATTCCTACTGTTAACAAGTGAGTATACAACTCTTGGTAATGTGTTGGTGTCAGGGTGATCCATTTATTGAAGTTTCCATAATAACCAGAAGTGTAAATAACTGCTTGAGGAAAGCAGCCCAAACTTGGCACATTAATGTTAGTCTGTGAAATATGTTTAGTATAGATGCCTTGTGATGTTTACTATTATAATATAGTTAGCCATTATATGTTCACAATAAATGGTGCTAAATGCAGGATAAGAAATAATTAAGAATGTAAGGAGACATTTACGTGGTAAATTGTGTGTGTGTGTGTGTGTGTGTGTGTGTGTGTGTGTGTGTGTGTGAGTATGAGTGTGTGTGTGTATGAGTGTGAGTGTGTGTATGAGTGTGTGTGAGTATGAGTGTGTGTGCGTGTGTGTATGAGTTTGTGTGTGTGTGTGTGTGTGTGTGTTTATGTGTGTGTGTGTATGAATTTGTATGTGTGTGTGTGTGTGTGTGTGTGTGTGTGAGAGAGAGAGAGACTCAGCAATCAACATTTGCACCAATAACTCACTACAGTTGTGACCGGGTGTGGAAGTGTGAATTGCTCATTACTCTAAAATTTGTTCATGATTGCAGCCATGTATAAACGTAAGTAACCATTCTTACAGTATTCATTACCTTTGTAACTTGTGAGTTCATTACCTTTGTAACTTGTGAGTTCATTACCTTGTACCTAGTTCAGCCATCAAAACTTTGGAGCCCGGTCCCTGGACCCATTGTGTACCTCTGTAATCTGTAAATACCTTTGTAACTTGTAATGATTGTGACTAGACCTACCTGGAGTTCATTACCTTTGTAAATTGTGAGTTCATTACCTTTGTAAATTGTGAGTTCATTGCCTCTGTAGCTTGCTCAGCTATCAAAACTTTGAGGCCCAGTCCCTGGACCCATTATGTACCTCTGTAATCTTTTGACTACCGCCCACAGGATGGGTATGGGGTGCATAATAAACATATTAAACTTAAACTAACGTGGTAACTATATGGAGTATGTCTAGGCTAGGTTGTCTTTAAACTTCCCCTCAAGGGAGGTTCCTTGACGCTGGTGAGGGGCTCTTGATCTAGGGAATTGGATCTGTGCTCCAGTTCCCTGAATTGAGCTTGAATAACTTTCATTCGCCCCATGTGTGCTGTATAATCCTACGGGTTTAGCGCTCCCCATTATTATAATAATATCTTTAAAGTTATTTTCGTTTGGTGCTTTAATAGCTTTCTAGTGTAACGTGTGAGTACGTGTAGTAAAATTGTTTCTTGTATAGTTAACATTCTTGTACCTTTTACTGTGATCTGATCGTTTATTGAATATTAATGTAAATAACTCTGTTTACTTTATTCCTGGTATATCTTTCTGTTGTAACTGATCTTCACACACTTCGAGCTATTTAGCTATTTTAACTTTCAGTGTTTAAATAGTAAGTTATTACAAGGACTCCAATGGAAATGAGTCACTGACTTTTTCTTGGATTATTCTGGATAATCTACACATATGCTGCTGTATGATAATTTATGTAACTATTTTTGTGCTGTACCTGAATAAACTTATTTAATCTGTAACCTAACTGGTCAACTGCCTTCCAGCATACATAAGGGGGATTACCAACAGACCCCTGGCAGTCTTCAAGCTGGCACTGGACAAGCACCTAAAGTCGGTTCCTGACCAGCCGGGCTGTGGCTCGTACGTTGGTTTGCGTACAGCCAGCAGCAACAGCCTGGTTGATCAGGCTTTGATCCACCAGGAGGCCTGGTCACAGACCGGGCCGCGGGGGCGTTGACCCCCGAAACTCTCTCCAGGTAAACTCCAGGTAACTGATGACCCCAGTGGAAATTTTCACTCTGAATTTTTGGGGTTACCTTAGGGAATTTATATATTTGTATGATACTTATACTTGTGTGTACTTGTATTTAAATAAACTTATTAACCTGTCTCTCTGTTTCTACTATATACCGTATCTAATATATCTTTCAGGTAAACACTATTTACCTCAGCCCGTTTAACTTTCTTTGCTGTATTTTGTTGCATTTTTCTTTAATTATCCTAATTTGTGTCTGATGACCTAGCTTAGCTTTGTACTAGCTTTTCTGTATTTAGTAATAGAACTTGTCTTTCTTCAAGAAGGTGCTGGACACCTGAAGTCGGTACCTGACTATCCGGGCTATAGTTCGCACATCAATTTGTGTGGCCAGCAGTAGCAGCCTGGTTAATCAGGCTCTGATCCACTACGAGGCCTGGTCACAGACCTGGCTGCCAGGGCATTGGCCCCCCAAAACCATCGCCAGGTATACTGCAGGTATAGATATGTGTTCCTTTTTATATCTTGTCCTATCCATGCTAGCCTATATTTTTTTTTTTAATTTATTTCTCTGATTTTTTCACATTACTTATGTCTGTTGTTTATTTTTTATAGTACAGTAGAACCCCGAGTTTCGGCCATAATCCATTCCAGGAGCTAGGCCTAAACTCAAAATGGCCAAGAGGCGTAACAATATTCCCCATAAGAAATAATGTAAATACAATTAATCCATTCCAGACCCACAAAAATATTCACAAAAAAAATACTTTTTTTAAAGAATAACTATAGTTTAACATACATATAGTACTCAAAACATACATATAGTATTAATTGAGTAATACACTATATAAATAAACATTTAAAATCACATTTATGTACCTTTATTGAAGACACTTGAGGAGGGAGGGAGGATTTATTACTGCCTCAGCCACTGTCTCAACCTCTGCCTCTACCGCTGTCTTATCCACTGCCTCACTGCCACTATGACGTTTCTTTGGGCCCGTGCTGGCTTATTTCAGTCACAATCAATAAACAAGCACTAAACACAATGAATTTATTGTGAAATGTTCAGATGAGCACACAGGGTAATGTTCACTCAACGATAAACAAAGCTAGACTGGCTCACAACGCCTGCGAAGGGAGGTACGCAGGCAGGCGGATAGATCTGGTACGCCGGCCGAAACATGAGGCAATGGCTGAAACTTGGGACAATTTGGCTGAAAAAAGCAGTCGAAACTCAAAGCGGCTGAAACTCGGGGTTCCACTGTATCTGATAATTGTTACCAGTCTTTTGCTGAATTTTGTTTCCTTGATAAGATTTTATTTTGTAGTCTACAAGCCTCCGGATGCAACATCCCAGCAATTCCAGGAACAGCTGTTAAAAACTGACCATTGTCTGGAAAATCTTCCAGCTCCTGCACCCAACATCTTGCTCCTGTGGGATTTCAACTTAAGGCACCTAAAATGGAGGAATATAGCAAATAATATTGTTGCAGTAATAACACCAGGAGGCAGCTCTGATGGAAACTCACACTCACACGAGCTTTTAAATCTCTGCACAAAATTCAATTTAAACCAGCAAATAATAGAGCCTACTAGACTGGAGAATACACTACACCTCATCTTCACTAACAATGATGATCTGACAAGAAATGTCACCATATCAAAAACAATACACTCAGATCACAACATAATTGAGGTTCAGACATGTATGCGCAGAGCCCCAGACCGACATAATGAGATTAGTCACGAGGGTGCATTCACCAAATTCAACTTCAATAACAAAAGCATAAAGTGGGACCAAGTAAACCAAGTCCTAACCGATATAAGCTGGGAAGATATACTAAGCAACACAGACCCCAACTTATGCCTAGAACAGATTAACTTGGTGGCACTCGATGTATGCACAAGGCTTATTCCTCTAAGAAAAAGGAGGAGTAGATGTAAAATAGAAAGAGACAGGCGCTCCCTTTACAGGCGACGGAAAAGAATAACAGAGCGGCTAAAAGAGGTCAATATATCTGAAATGCGTAGGGAGACACTGGTCAGAGAAATAGCAAGCATCGAACTTAAGCTAAAGGAATCTTATAGGAGTCAGGAATCGTGGGAAGAACTAAAAACCATAAATGAAATCGAAAGAAACCCAAAGTATTTCTTCTCCTATGCCAAATCGAAGTCGAGAACAACGTCCAGTATTGGGCCCCTACTTAAACAAGATGGGTCCTACACAGATGACAGCAAGGAAATGTGTGAGCTTCTCAAGTCCCAATATGACTCAGTTTTTAGCAAGCCGCTAAACAGACTGAGAGTCGAAGATCAAAATGAATTTTTTATGGGAGAGCCACAGAATTTGGTTAACACAAGCCTATCCGATGTTATCCTGACGCCAAATGACTTCGAACAGGCGATAAATGACATGCCCATGCACTCTGCCCCAGGGCCAGACTCATGGAACTCCATGTTCATCAAGAACTGCAAGAAGCCCCTATCACAAGCCTTTACCATCCTATGGAGAGGGAGCATGGACATGGGGGTCGTCCCACAGTTACTAAAAACAACAGACATAGCCCCACTCCACAAAGGGGACAGTAAAGCAACAGCAAAGAACTACAGACCGATAGCACTAACATCCCATATCATAAAAATCTTTGAAAGGGTCCTAAGAAGCAAGATCACCACCCATCTAGAAACCCATCAGTTACACAACCCAGGGCAACATGGGTTTAGAACAGGTCGCTCCTGTCTGTCTCAACTATTGGATCACTACGACAAGGTCCTAAATGCACTAGAAGACAAAAAGAATGCAGATGTAATATATACAGACTTTGCAAAAGCCTTCGGCAAGTGTGACCATGGCGTAATAGCGCACAAAATGCGTGCTAAAGGAATAACAGGAAAAGTCGGTCGATGGATCTATAATTTCCTCAACAGAGTAAAGTCCGAGGCAGCTACGGTGAAAAGCTCTGTTCCACAAGGCACAGTACTCGCTCCCATCTTGTTCCTCATCCTCATATCAGACATAGACAAGGATGTCAGCCACAGCACCGTGTCTTCCTTTGCAGATGACACCCGAATCTGCATGACAGTGTCTTCCATTGCAGACACTGCAAGGCTCCAGGCGGACATCAACCAAATCTTTCAGTGGGCTGCAGAAAACAATATGAAGTTCAACGATGAGAAATTTCAATTACTCAGATATGGTAAACACGAGGAAATTAAATCTTCATCAGAGTACAAAACAAATTCTGGCCACAAAATAGAGCGAAACACCAACGTCAAAGACCTGGGAGTGATCATGTCGGAGGATCTCACCTTCAAGGACCATAACATTGTATCAATTGCATCTGCTAGAAAAAATGACAGGATGGATAATGAGAACCTTCAAAACTAGGGAGGCCAAGCCCATGATGACACTCTTCAGGTCACTTGTTCTATCTAGGCTGGAATATTGCTGCACACTAACAGCACCTTTCAAGGCAGGTGAAATTGCTGACCTAGAAAATGTACAGAGAACCTTCACGGCACGCATAGCGGAGATAAAACACCTCAATTACTGGGAGCGCTTGAAGTTCCTAAACCTGTATTCCCTGGAACGCAGGCGGGAGAGATACATGATTATATACACCTGGAAAATCCTAGAGGGACTAGTACCGAACTTGCACACGAAAATCACTCATACGAAAGCAAAAGACTTGGTAGACGATGCAACATCCCCCCAATGAAAAGCAGGGGTGTCACTAGCATATTAAGAGACCATACAATAAGTGTCAGGGGCCCGAGACTGTTCAACTGCCTCCCAGCATACATAAGGGGGATTACCAACAGACCCCTGGCAGTCTTCAAGCTGGCACTGGACAAGCACCTAAAGTCGGTTCCTGACCAGCCGGGCTGTGGCTCGTACGTTGGTTTGCGTGCAGCCAGCAGTAACAGCCTGGTTGATCAGGCTCTGATCCACCAGGAGTCCTGGTCACAGACCGGGCCGCGGGGGCGTTGACTCCCGGAACTCTCTCCAGGTAAACTGCAGGTAATCAAAACTAAGCACTAAACCCACCAGGATTATACAGCACTGGATTTTTTTTTCGTTATAGTATTACTTGTGTTGAGTTATTGTATGTATGGTGTAATTAAACCAGACCTTCTTTATAGGTTTAGAGGCGGCAAGATTATTGACAGATGAGCTGAGTATGAGGGTGTGAAGTTGCATTTACTCACTGAGTGCTCTACCACATGAATGACCATCTTCAGTGACATGGGTGCCAGCAGGGAAGTACACCCAGAATGTTTGGCAGTGATAAAAAGTCCAATGAAAGACCATGAGATAAGCTTTGTTTGGATTTTTAACCTGGAGAACCCAGTAAAGTCAGTGGCATCATCTGGGACTGTCTTATTTCCATTGTGGTCTTCTAATATTGTCCCCCAGGATGCTACCCACATCAGTCAGGTAACACCCAGGTACCTACCTATTGCTAGGTAAAGAGGGACAGGTATATAAGGAAACATACCCAACATTTCCAGCTGTGTCAGATTTTGAACCACATACATATATTGAGGCGAGTACTTTGCCAGTCAAGCCACGTGACACCTAAAATGGTGTATGGTAACCTTCCGTGACGACCTACTGGAAGATTTATCTATGCTAGCTAATGCTGGAGTGTTAATAATCTCTTTCCAATGTTTCTAGTTGTTATTTTGTGTAGTGTTCTAGTTAGATGACCAATATAAGTGCCAGTGTTTGACCCCATGTCCGATGATTTGCCAGCACCAAATTATTGTTTTAGTAATGAATTAGAGTATAATGCATGTGTTCATTATATGACTTAGCAAGGTTGAATATATTCATATGTGATTGATCCTTTTATGGGTATATTCCAAGGATTAATTTAAGCATAGGTTATCTCGTATATTTTCTGTGCCAAATTTTGATCCTTTTTATTGTGCTTGCTTTGTTTGATTTGCAGAATGAGTATTGTCGTTCATCCTTGAGCCATACATATGGGATCCATGGAGGTGCAGTCACTTTCTATATTAATTTTCTTCTGAAAGAGTTAAAAAACTGATGGGATGTCTACAGCTCTACCTAACTCCTGTGCTACCCTAAATGACTGCTGTTGGGCTTTTTGGTCTAGACCACATTCTTGCATCTTTCTTGTACTTGAACTTTTTCTTTTGACTCTGCTGTTAATATGAGCAGGTGATGGCAGCTCGTATTATTGAGGTAATTGCCCCAATTCTTCTCTAATTTTCTTTTTGTTTACCCCCTTTCACCCCAACTTCAGCCTGTGGAAGTGTAGTCACTATGGCTTTATATGATGACCTAACCCCAGGCTGGGAGTTGGGTATCCACTTCATTTCACTGGTGGCAGCACTGGGCTCATTAATTCTGTTTGACTCTCTCAGGAAGGTTTTTGTGTACTTGTGAGGAGAGTAGTAATAATATGAAGACCATGAACCGATGTTTGTCTCAAGTGATGGAGGAAACAGCTCATAATGCTGGTATTGACTATCCTATAATCGAGAGGGAAAATAAAGTAGATAGCATGAGTAGGACTTCTGTTGGAAGTGAGGTGGACAACGGAGTAGATAGATTAGCCCTGCAGAGCATAATTAATCAATGGGATCAATTATGGGATTCATGCAAATTAAACATTTGCATGAATCCCATCAGATTGGAAGTGACTGCCAGGTACAATTACTTGTGGACTGGTGTAAAATGCTAGAACAACAGACCAGAGATTTGGCACTAGAAAATGGCAGGATCACAGATTCAGTTGCCCACAATTCTACCCTTGCACCTAGAAAGGAAAGAAGTACTGTCCTGCATTCAAAAGATATAGAAATATTGACTGTATGATTTGAACCAGCTTGAGGGTAGTTTAAGAAAAAATTTTTTTATCAAATACGAGCCATTACAGATGACCCTAAGGCTAGTGTGTGTATTGCCCTTTCCAGGATGGATAAAGAACTGAAGTTTTTGTATATTGACTAGAACAGAACCGTAAGATGAGAATACTAGAGGATATAGAGGTTCTTTTAAATAGTTTACTGGTTCAGAAAGTTTAGCAGATGCCATGAGGAAATTGTTCCAGATGCAGTATGACCTAGAGGATAATTCTAGCAGCTTTGCTTATGAATTTAAAGTTAAATATGAAGTTATTTGTTATTCTTTCCCTAGTAAAGAAAAACCCAATCTTGCCACTCTGTTGAAAAGTGTTATGTTGAGGAACCTGAGCCCAGAAGAAAAAGAACAGCTAAGCATGTTTACTATGGAAGGTATTGGTGAGGAGTTGTTTGTCTCTGAGATAGAGTTTAAGAACAAACCGTTCAATAATAATAAAATTCAGACTAGAGCAGAAAAGATATCTGCATTAATGGTGCTGAAATCATCCAATATGAATCACCCCTGAAGATATTGTCAAAATGGGGCCATTCATGTAGTGCAAAATTGCCCTATGAAACCAGCACCAAATAGTCGCTATGACCGCCTGCAACTTGGACATAGACAGGGAGATGGGAGGTGTTTAAGGAATACAACAGGGCAGACCCAATACAACGAGACACCCGTGTATTGAGTTATGAACCACCACCAGTTCATATACTTCAACCAGTTGGTATATCACCACCCGTAAATACATCTCTACCAGCTAGCAGACAAAGTCAGAACCAGTGACTAAATGAGGGTTATATGTTTGGGTATCTCAGATTGCCACCAAAAGTAACCACTTCTGGCTAAACTTCTAGTGAAGCTGAAAGTGAAGAAGGTATGTTATCTGAACAGAATAATAAAGAGAGAAAACGTAGGTAAGGGTAAATAGGATAGCAGGAAACCCACCCATTATTTCTGTAAGGATAAATTACTCTGTGAAGACACTGGAAGTGCAGTCCTAATGTAAAAAGAACTTAGAAGTGAAACAGGAAGAGGTTAGACGATGTACTAAGACAGTGAAATCTTATTAAGGTTACCACCTTGAAGTAAAAGGTTCAATAAGTTTGAAGGTGCATGTTTGTCCACATAAAATTTGGTCTTTTTCTTTTTATTATGGCAGATAATTAGTTGTCTTTTGATATCCAGGGGGAATTGGTTCCAGGAACACCCCCTCCTCCCCCGCCCCACTGCGCAGATACCAAAACCTGCCAATGCTTAAGCCCCTTGTATAAAATGGCATAGTATTTGCATATAACCTATGCACATCCTCCCATATACTTCAAATCATCTCTAGATTAATTATAATGCTTTAGTTAGAAACATCATTATGGGAGGCTGTTTCTTCTTTTTCTTTGCATCATGAAACTCATCTTGCATTGGTTGTATGTTCGATGTACATACTAGTATGCCTTACTAACAAACGTAAACAGAGGAACCAGGATCTGTTGCTCCACTACCAGCTTTCCTACCAATAAACAGGGTGTGCAAGTTGCTCAGAGATGGCTTATTTTGTCCAAATTTATTACAGTTTCATGATACTATACCTGGAAAGGGTTTTGGTGGTCAACGCCCCCGCGGCCCAGTCTGTGACCAGGCCTCATGGTGGATCAGGGCCTGATCAACGAGGCTGTTCTGTTGGCCCCATGCAACCCGATATACGAACCACAGCCCAGCTGGTCAGGTACTGACTTTAGGTGCCTGTCCAGTGGCTTCTTGAAGACAGCCAGGGGTCTATTGGTAATCCACCTTATGTATGCTGTGAGGCAGTTGAACAGTCTTGGGCCCTCCAGACACTTAGTGTGTTCTCTCTTATTGTGCTAGTGGCACCCCTGATTTTTATTGGGGGAATGTTGCATCATCTGCCGAGTCTTTTGCTTTCATAGGGAGTGATTTTCGTGTGCAAGTTTGGTACTAATCCCTCTAGGATATTCCAAGTGTGTATAATCCTGCATCTCTCCAACCTGCATTCTAGGGAGTACATGTTGAGGAACTTCAAGCGTTCCCAGTAATTGAGGTGTTTTTCACAGTTGTGTGTGCCCTGAAGGTTCTCTGTACACTTTCTAGATAAGCAATTTTACCTGCCTTGAAAGGTGCTGTTAGTGTGCAGCAATATTCCAGCCTAAATAGAACAAATGACCTGAAGAGTGTCATCATGGGCTTTGCATCCCTAGTTTTGAAGGTTCTCATTATCCATCCTATCATTTTTCTAGCAATGTGATCTCTTAAAGGGGGACTCCTTAGCATGGTGAAGAGGCTCTTGGTCTGAGGAATTAGACCTGTTGGTCTCCTTCCTCAGACCGAACCTAATTACCCCCAATCCCCCCTTCCCTATCCTATCCTCCCCATCCTTCCTTTTTCCTTTCCTCCCCCCCCCCCCGGTCCCTCCCTTATTCCCTTCATCTTTTCGGCCTTTGGGATTCTCCCCACAGGCCTACTGGTTCCTAGGTAGGGGGAAGGGTACCGGGGTCAATCCCATTCTGTTGAGGTTCTTGGCAGTTGTGTAGTTTGCTGTGGAATCTGGATCGCCTGGGGATATACCGTTCTCTCTCCGGTCTTCCAGGGGGTGGCTTTGGGTGTCTTTCAGGCAACTGGTGTATCTCTGGAGGCCACCTTTCGGATTCTGGGGGTGGTGGCCAAAGGAGGTATGCTTTGTGACGGATATCCGGCCACCCTCTCTTTTGTTCACCGAGGTAGCTCGGCAGATGTGAGGTTGCTATCCTGAATTGCGGGTTTACTGGCATGAAGGGTAGGGCATGGCACGGGTTCCATGCCGCATCTGCACTACTTGCAGTGTTGAGGTCCTCTTGGGCGCAGAGGGTGATTTCCGGCCCTTTCATTCCTCCTAGGAACTATTCCTCCCCGTTCCCCCTTTTTCTTTTATTTTTTGTTTTTATTTTATTTTCTTCTTTCTTTTTTTTTCTTTAAAAACAAAAAGAAAAAAGTAACCTAACCATGGAAGCCCTAATCCATGAACCCATTACCCCCGGGCCCCTTACTGATACCGCACCCCATTCTGACCCTGCCTCGTTTTTTGACCACTCTTTGGAGACTCCTGATGCCCCTGTACCTCTTGCTGGTGCTGTTTCATCACCAGCTTCAGGTACCAGGGTCTCGACTGACTCCTCCGATTTGTCTGACCTCCGCCCTCCTTTGACTATGCTTCCAGCCTCTCCCTCTACGGTGCAGCAATTTTCGAATCGCCAGCCCGTCCCACGTCGGACCAACTCTGGTCCCACTTCTAAACGCCAGCGACAATCTCCTGATGATGTTACTTTGTTACCTTCCCATTCTACTCGGAAAAGACCGACACGTCATGCACTCTCTCTCCACACTCGGTTTCGGACCACACAATGGACTAAATTCTTTACTTTAAGACCGACTTCTTCTACCGCCTACCTTTCCGACCATAGTATTGGCAAAGCGCTCCTATGCCATGTTGGTAGATATTTCATTTCATGCTCTCAAGAGCGGTACGTGCATCGTCACTGTCCAGAATGCTACCCAAGCTCATGATCTTTCTCTCCTTTCGCATATCAATACTACTCCTATCATTATTGAAATACATCTTTCTCTCAATTCTTGTAGTAGTACTGTCATTCTGCCCCATACCATAGCCCAACAGAATTTCCAGACATGTGGCAATGACATTCTTGAACAGCTGGAACTCCAGGATCTCCCAATCCTCAAAGTAGACACTTATGTCCTTCCTGCCCGCGAGCAGAGACAATACCCTTGCAATGTGGCTCGATTAACTTTCGACAGCGGTGAACTCCTGTCCTCTGTTTATGTTGCGGGAGATCGGTTACAAGTTTGAAAGGTGATCCCTACACTGCAACAGTGTAGAAATTGCTGGTGTTTTGGTCACCCAGCGAAATATTGCAAATCTATAGTGAATGCCCAGTCTGTGGTGCCGATGACCATTCTAATATGTCTTGCAGTCGACCTCCCTCTTGCCTTAATTGTCATGAGGCTCACCCTTCATACTCTCGCCATTGCCAGGTCTACTTAAATGAGCGTGAAATCCGTTGCCTCAAAGAGGCAGAAGGTCCCCCTTATGCTATGGCAGTTTCTCATCTCCGCCTCCAAGGGAGACTACCCCGTGTTTCTTATTCTCGTGTTTCAAAACGTCCCCCCACTTCTGGGGTCCCATCTTCTGCAGCCTCCTCTGTGGTTACCCCTCCCATAGCCACTCCGGTATCTAATTCTTTTGCTGTCCTGGGCTCTGACTGCCCTACTACAACACCTCAGTCTGTTCTCACATCATCGTGTCCTTCCTCACAACCCCCGGTATCGACAAGACCTCGTACAACACCTTATACCAATTGCCCCTCTACTTCTCAGAAGTCAAAAAAATCCCCATTGCTCAAATCTTCTTTGACCCCTCCTTCCCTTCTTCCACCTCTGCATTTTACCTTTCCAGTCTCTGTGCCTAGTTCTTCCCCTCTCTCTGGCTCTATTACAAGTGTGGAGGTTCACCCTCCTCCTCGTATTATGCCTTCCACCCCCGTCCCCTCCCAAGTTTCTCCCTCTTCTGCCACCTCCCAGGTTTCTGCCTCTTCTGTCCCCTCCCACACTTCATCTCCAGTCCCCTACACTCTTTCGTCAACCCCTACTTTGGTACAGTCCATTACTGTCCCAATCTTTACTCACCCTCCTCCTTCTACCTCCAATATTGTCTCCCATACATCTGTGAATTCAGAAACACTTGAAGCCATTTCAGAATATATTGCAGAAACTAAACCTTCAATGGACACTGATCCACCTCCTGTTCCTTCTCTTCCCTCTCCTCCATCTCCACAACCCCATTCTTTGCAACACTCTGTTCCTTCCCTGCTTGAACGTCTTCCGATGCCACTGCACGTTGACTTTTCTAACCCCTCTAGTCCGTAGGTGCCCTTCCCTATGGATTCCTGGTATTTTCCTCATTGCCAATCATGGCCTATTTACAATGGAATATCCGCGGCCTCAGGGGTAATCGGGGTGAGCTTCAGATGTTGCTTTCCAGGTTTTCCCCTGTTGGTGTTTGCTTACAAGAACCAAAATCACACTCGGCTGTTTTCCAACCTATCTCAGACTGTAATTTATTGTCTTCTTCGGATCCTTTCTCAGATGGGACCTTCAATGAAAGTGCCCTTCTTCTATGCAATGATATTTCGTACTGTCATCTATTTGTCCATACCTCGCTGCATTACACTGCAGCCCGTATCCGCTTGAATAAGTGGTTTACAATATGTTCTTTATATCTCTCTCCTTCTCGGGCATTTTCTATCCCAGATTTTGCCTTTCTTGTTTCATCCTTACCACCACCACTTCTGTTACTTGGCAATTTTAATGCCCACCATTTCCTCTAGGGGGGTCTCATTGTGACTCGTGTGGCATCCAGTTGGAGGGTTTTCTCGCCTCTCACCCCCTCCATGTTTTAAATATGGATACTCCCACCCATTTTGATCCTCGTACTCATCGCTCATCTTGCATCGCTCTATCGGTCTGCTCTTCCTCCGCAGCACTAGACTTCGCCTGGTCTGTTCTACCGGACTTACATGACAGCGATCATTTTCCAATCATTCTTACTTCTCCTTCATATTCACCACTTTTCCGTAGCCCTCACTGGCAATTTGATGAGGCAAATTGGGACCTTTACTCGCAAATCGCTGCTTTTAGTGAGGTTCCTTGTTCATCCTCCATTGATGAGCTCCTACACCTCTTCTCAAAGTCAATTTTAACTGCAGCTTCTCATTCTGTACCCCAAACCTCAGGCAGGCATTCTCAGAAGTGTGTGCCTTGGTAGTCTCCTGCTTGTGCTCGTGCAATACGTTTGAAATGCGCTGCATGGGGCAGGTACCAGTACAGTAGAACTGATGAGATGAAAGACTTCTTGATTTTAAGCAGAAGCGTGTGCTCACTCGCCGTGTCATCCGTGACGCTAAACGCACTTGCTGGCAAGATTGTTTCCACCATCACCTCTGCTTCCTCTATGAGTGCAGTCTGGAAAAAAGTGAGGAAATTGAGTGGTAAATACTCTCCTGACCAGGCTCCTGTTCTACGGGTCACCGGTGTTGATATAGCAAACCCTCTTGACGTTGCCATTGAAATTGGCACTCATCTGGTCCGTATTTCCCGGGGGCTCCATCTATGCCCCTCGTTTCTTTCCTCAAAGTCTGCCAGAGAGTTAGTACCCTTGGACTTTTCTTCTCTTAGAGAAGAACAGTATAATGTGCCTTTTACACTTCGGGAACTGGAGGCAACACTCTCAGCTTGCCGATCATTGGCAGCTGGGCCTGACGACATTCATATTCGGATGTTACAACATTTACATCAGTCAGCCCTTGTAGTCCTCTTACACCTCTTCAATCTTATTTGGTCACAAGGAGTTCTTCCCCAGCTGTGGAAATCTGCCATTGCTCTCCCTTTCCGCAAGCCGGGTACTATGGGACATGATGCCTCCCACTATCGTCCCATTGTTCTTACTAGTGCAGTTTGCAAAGTGATGGAATGTCTGGTAAATCGACGTTTAATGTGGTATTTAGAGACACACAACAGTCTTTCCACTAGTCAATATGGCTTTCGTAAGGGCCGCTCTACCATAGACCCCTTACTACGCTTGGATACGTATGTTCATAATGCCTTTGTGAATAACCACTCAGTTATTGCCATATTTTTTGACCTTGAGAAGGCATATTTTGGCCCAAGCCCACTCCTTAGGCCTCTGAGGGAATCTACCATCCTTCCTTAAGAACTTCTTAACTGATAACATTTCTGTGTTCGGGTTAATAATGTGCTCTCCTCAGACTTTGTCCAAGCTGAAAGTGTCCCCCAGGGATGTGTTCTGAGCACACTTTTTTTCCTTGCTGTAAATGATTTGGCCTCTCTTCCATCCAATATTTGGTCATCACTGTGTTGATCACTTCGCTATAGCTTGTGCAGGCGCTGACTGTCACCTCATTTCAATTTCTCTCCAGCATGTGGTCAACCATGTTTCCAATTGGGCCACCATGCATGGGTTTAAATTTTCCAGTACTAAAACTCACCAAATTACTTTCACTAGACATCTGTCATCTCTGATCATCCATTCTACCTCCATGGCTCACGTATGCCAGAATGTGATACGATCAGGATTCTGGGCCTTCTGTTTGACCACAGGTTATCCTGGAAACCTCACATTACCTCTCTGAAGGCAGCTTGTCACAGTCGGCTGAACCTTCTTAAAACCCTCGCTCATCTTTCATGGGGAGCTGATCGTAGAATTCTCCTTTGCCTACATTCAGCCCTAATATTATCGAAACTCGATTATGGTGACTAGCTCTATTCGGCAGCCTCTCCTCCTATTCTCTCCAGCCTTAATCCCATCCATCACCAGGGATTACGTTTATGCCTTGATGCTTTTCGCTCTTCACCTGTTGAGTCTCTCTATGCAGAAGCAAATACAGTGGACCCTCTAACAGTTAAAGGCATTAATCTGTTCCAGAGCGCTTGTCTTTAACTTATTTGGATGTTACCCGAATTAATTTTCCCCATAAGAAATAATGGAAATCCAGTTAATCTGTTCCAGACACCCAAAAGTATTAAACAAAAATTTTTTCATGAAATATACATTTCCCTACACAGAAAACAATGAGACATGAAAAATAAACAATACTGAAATGACACTTACCTTTATTGAAGATATATTGATGAGTGATGAGATGGGAGGGCAGAGGATGGAGGCATTTATAGTTGTTTGGAAGGGGAATCCCCTTCCATAAAGACTTCAGGTAACAAGTCCTTTTCTGGGGTTACCTCCCTTCTTTGTTTTTTAATTCCACTAGGACCAGCTTGAGAGTCACTGGACTCCTGTCACACCAAAAATCTGTCCAGAGAGCTGTTCTGGCGTTTCTTTATGATTTTTCTAAAATGGGACACGATAGTGTCATTGTACATGTTGCCAATACAGCTTGCAACAGCTGTGTCAGGGTAATGTTCATCCATAAAAGCTTGCACCTTTGTCCACGTTGTACAGATGTCCTCAATCTTTGACGAAGGCAACTTACTCCATCTCTCTTGCTCCTCCTCCTCTGAAGGAAATTCCTGAGCTGTGATCTGTTGCTGTTGCTCCTCAAGCTCTTGCAGCTCATCAGTGGTAAGCTCTTCATTGTCATCCTCTACCAACTCTTCCACATCCTCGCCACTAACCTCCAACCCCATGGACTTCCCCAGTGACACAGTACTTTTCACAACTAGCACAGGCTCCTTAGGGTCAGCCCCAAACCCTTCAAAATCCCTCTCTTGTACACATTGTGGCCACAATTTTCTCCAAGCAGAGTTCAAAGTCCTGGAAGTCACTCCCTCCCAAGCCTTACCTATAAGGTTTGTGCAACTGAGGATACTGAAGTGATCTTTCCAGAACTCTCTAAGGGTCAGTTCACTGTCTGAGGTCACTTGAAAGCACTTTTGAAACTGCTTTGGTGTACAGTTTTTTGAAATTAGAAATGACCTGCTGGTCCATGGGCTGGAGGAGAGGAGTGGTGTTAGGCGGCAAAAACTTGACTTTGACAAAACTAAACGGCCCCACAATTAGCTGTTCGAAGTCTGGAGGATGAGCAGGAGCATTGTCTAATACCAGGAGGTGCTTGAGTTCCAATTTATTTTCCAGGAGGTATTTTTTCACACTGGGGCCAAACATGTCATAGAACCACTCGAGGAAAATGCCCCTAGTGACCCATGCCTTACTGTTGTTCTGCACATCACACAATTTAGGCTTGACGACACTGTTTTTCTTGAACACTGGGAATTTCAGAGTGATACACGAGTAAAGGCCTCACTTTGCAATCCCCACTAGCATTACTACAAAACATTAGAGTTAGCCTGTCTTTCATAGGCTTGTGTCATGGGAGTGCCTCTTCCTCCTGAGTAATGTAGGTCCTGTTTGGCATTTTCTTCCAACACAGGCCTGTTTTGTCACAATTGAACACTTGCTGGAGTTTTCATTGTTCAGCCTCTATGTACCCCTTAACCCTTTGAGGGTTTTGGTCGTACTAGTACGTCTTACGCGTAGGGGTTTTTGACGTACTAGTACGCATAAATTCTAGCGGCCTCAAATCTCGCAGGAAAAGGCTGATAAGCCTAGATGTGAGAGAATGGGTCTGTGTGGTGGGTGTGCGCAGTAGGAAAAAAATCTGGGACCCAGTGGTGCATTGTGGGAATGCCATCATAGTACACAATTTCCACGTGCCCTGCGGTAAGAAGTTCCTCACTCCTCGGCGAATTGGGACACTTTTGTTCCCCAGTGACATTTCTAATACAGATGGAAGTGACAGTGAAGATGAGTTTCAAGGTTCTGGTGAGGTTTTGACCGAAACTAATGACCATAATATGGGTAATAGTGAGGAAAACCCAGACAACCCACAGCCTTCCACCTCTGGTGCTGGGCCGTTGTTCAGTTGTACCAGAATCAAAGAGGAAACTCCTATTTTCCAAAATCCCAGACTCAGATGTGAGCATTGGTGATGATAATGATAGTGATTATGAACTACAAGCTCTTCAAACTTGTTCCAAGAATGGAGGAGGAGGAGGAGGCAGAGGAGGAGGAGGAGGCAGAGGAGGAGGAGGCAAGAGGAGGAGGAGGCAAGAGGAGGAGGAGGCAGAGGAGGAGGAGGAGGAGGAGGAAGAAGAAGAGGAGGAGGAGGAGGAGGAAGAAGAAGAGGAGGAGGAGGAGGAGGAAGAAGAAGAGGAGGAGGAGGAGGAGGAAGAAGAGGAGGAGGAGGAGGAGGAGGAGGAGGAGGACGAAGAAGAATACGTAATGATAACAATAATACATAATAATAATACATAATAATACATAATAATAATAATACATAATAATAATAATACATAATAATAATAATACATAATAATAATAATAGGTAATAATAATAATATGTAATAATAAATGTTCACCCATGACAGTAACAAGATAAGGGGAGATAACATCTGATAAGTGCTGACGTTTGATGAGGGTAAATGAGGGTAGAGCTGATGCCAAAAGATGAGATGAACATCGCCCTCCCTTTGTTTTTGCTGGTATACTAACATTTCTGTCTGTCTATTTGCCTGTCTGTCAAGCTCCCTGTCTATCCATCTAGCTCTCTGTCTCAGAGAGCCACAAGACTGCGTCATCACTTTTACTCACATCTTCAAGCAGAGTACAGTACTTTGTCTGGGTTTCTTGGGTTATCCTAGGTAATTTATACTATGTATACTTGTATTTATGTGTACCTGTGAGACAGAGATAGACAGACAGATAGAATGAGGGAGAAAGATAATTAGATAGAATGGAGGAGGGGAAGCAGCATCCGACCCCATTGTTTTGACAGGCCGGAGGGGGAAAGAGTAATGAGCCAATATGTCACTTTGACAGCTGCCGACTTCTTGTAATTTACACTATGGACGAGGAGGAGGAGGAAGAGTAGGGGGAAGAGGAAGAAGAGGAGGAGGAGGAAGAGGAATAAGAGGAAGAGGAATAGTAGGAAGAAGATTAGGGGGAAGAGGAGGAAGAGGAAGAAGAGGAGGAGGAGGAAGAGTAGGAGGAAGAGGAAGAAGAGGAGGAGGAGGAAGAGGAAGAGTAGGAGGAAGAGGAAGAGGAAGAGTATGAGGAAGAGTAGGGGGAAGAGGAGGAAGAGGAAGAAGAGAAGGAGGAGGGTGGAACACTAGTACACTGGTACTGGTACACTAACATTTCTGTCTGTCTATTTGTCTGTCTGTCAAGCTCCCTGTCTATCTGTCTATCCATCTAGCTCTCTGTCTCAGAGAGCCACAAGACTGTGTCATCACTTTTACTCACATCTTCAAGCAGAGTATAGCACTTTGTCTGGATTTCTTGGGTTATCCTAGGTAATTTATACTATGTATACTTGTATTTATGTGTACCTGTGAGACAGAGATAGACAGACAGATAGAAAGAGAGAGACAGATTGAAAGAGATAGAATGAGGGAGAAAGATAAAACACCATTGTGTATGACACCATGTTTCAGAGTTCCACAAGCTGCAGAACTAATAGGAATATGTTCAGTGACTGTATATTGGTATATATATTATAGAACAATAATAATAAACAATGTTTTGTATTGTTTGTTTTTGTAAACAAGTTTTGTAAACAATATATTGATAATTATGTTTGTGTGCTTATTGTGTTGTATACAACGAGTGTATATATGTACATTGCACCTTACTTTGGTCTCATAGGCCACATAAGTTATGTGAAAAAATAAAATAGTGAAAAAAACAACAAACCTTCAAATACAAGTAAATCAAAGTTTACCGGGTGAGCGGCAGTCGCCGCTGTTGCCATACGCGGCTCATTTTCTGCAAACTTCATGCATCCATATCTCCGTAAGTATTGATGGTAAAATTTTTTTGTTTATCCTATAATGTTTAGAAAAAAAAACTCTATTTTTTCATAAGAAAAAATAATTTTTTTTTTTTTGAAATTTGGCCGACCCTGAGAACGAGTTTCGGAGAGGGCCTGTCGACCCTCAAAGGGTTAAAGTCCTGCTCATATTTTTCAGCTGATTTTTTGTCAGAACTGGCAGCCTCACCATGCCTTATCACACTGTGTATGCCACTATGATTCTTAAATCTCTCATACCAGCCTTTGCTGGCCTTAAATTCATCAATATCAGCACTATTTGGAGGCATTTTCTTAATGAGATCCGCATGCAGTTGCCTTGCCTTTTCACATATTATTGACTGAGAAACACTATATCCTGATAATTGTTTCTCGTTGATCCACACCAACAACAGTCTCTCCACATATTCGAGTACTTGCGATTTCTGTTTTGTAAGCACACTTGCACCTTTCGCAACAACTGCTTCCTTGATTGTCTTTTTGTTGGCTAAGATAGTAGTGATGGTTGAATGGGGTTTGTTATATAACCTGGCCAACTCAGAGACACGCACTCCACTTATGCATTTTGTGATGTCTTTCTACAGTTCAATAGTGTTTCTCACCCTCTTTACCACAGGGCTGGAACTAGAAGCTTTCTTTGGGCCCATGGTGGCATATTTAGCAGTTACAAGCACTAAAAATAATGGAATAATACAAAATGTATCTCATGTACGAGTGGAATCACCCTCACTGTCTTGTAAACAATGACACACTGTACATGGAGTGGACGGGCGGCCGCACAGACACGTTCAGAACAAATGCTCTTAACCGAGTTCTTGGGCGTTAGCCGAGCCAATATTTTGACACAAAAACATGCCACTAACCGATTTTGCCATTAGCCTACGCCGCTGTTAACTGAGGGTCCACTGTATTCCAGCCTTGTCTGATCGCTGTGATGCTCATTGCCTCTGCTATTATGTTTGCTCTCATGGTCTCCGCAATCCTTCCATATATAAAATAGTCACTGATGTTAGTAGACATTCTTTATTTGTTCGTCACCTGTTTACTCTGTCCCTTTTCTCTTTGCATACATTCACTCTTGTCTTCCCTTCAGTTACCACCTTTCCATGTTCATGTAGCATCTCATTTTTCCCTACCCTATTGGGAAGTTTCAGCTGTTCGTGTCTTGTTCTTTCTCACTGCCATGTGCGAAAGCCCAACTGCCTACGGTAGCTTCCCGCTCTCTTTTTCTTGACCACTTCTGCTCTCATTCTCATGCCATCACAGTGTACACAGATGGTTGCAAGTCTTCTGACAGCGTCGGATTCGCAGCAGTGTTTCCAGACAGTGTCATGCGAGGGAATTTACTATACTCGGTTAGCATTTTTACTGCTGAATTGTATGACATTCTTGCAGCACTTATCCGTATTGCATCTGTGCCTGTGTCACCATTTGTGGTTGTTTCAGACTTCCTTAGTGCTTTGCAGGCTATACAAAAATTTGATACATCTCACCCCCTAGTTCTCCGTATCCAACTTTGGTTACGCTGTATCTCTACCAAGCACAAGGATATTGTTTTTTGTTGAGTCCCTGGTCATGTTGACGTACAGGGCAATGAACAGGCAAACACTGCTGTGCAGTCAGCAGTACATGACCTCCCAATTTCATATAGAGGTGTTCCATTCATGGACTATTTTGCCATAATTGCTACCCACCTTCACACCTGTTGGCAAGAACGTTGGTCTGATCTGCCCTGTAACAAACTTCATTCTGTTAAACTGAGTCAAGGTTACTGGATGTCTTCTTGCCACCAGTGTTGAGGTTGGGAGACCACTCTCTCCCGTCTTCGCATTGGTCACACTCGTCTTATTCATGGGTATCTCATGGAGAAGCGCCCTGTTCCTCTCTCTGAGAATTGTCAGGTACCAGTACAGTGGACCCTCAGTTAAGGACATTAATCCATTCGAGAGAGCTTGTCTTTAACCGATTCTGTCGTTATCCGAATTAATTTTCCCATAAGAAATAATGGAAATCCAATTAATCCATTCCAGACACCCAAAAGTATTAAAAAAAATAATTTTTGTACATGAAATATACATTTCCCTACACAGAAAACAATGAGACATGCAGAATAAATACATAAATAATAAAATGACACTTAGCTTTATTGAAGATGTATTGATGAGTGATGAGACGGGAGGAGGGGAAAGGATGGAGGAGTTTACAATTGTTTGGAAGGGGAATCCCCTTCCATCAAGACTAAAGGTAACAATTCCTTTTCTGGTGTTACCTCCCTTCTTTGTATTTTAATGCCACTAGGACCAGCTTGAGAGTCACTGGACCCCTGTCACACCAAAAATCTGTCCAGAGAGCTCTGTTTCTGGTGTCTCTAAGATTTCCCTAAAATGGGACACAACATTGTCATTGTAGATGTTGCCAGCACGGCCTGCAACAGCTGTGTCAGGGTGATGTTCAGCCATAAATGTTTGCACATAAGAAAGCAGGAACACTGCAGCAGGCCTGTTGGCCCATAGTAGGCAGGTCCTTCACAAACCATCCCACTAACAGAATTGTATTTGCCCAACCCAATTTTCAATGCTTCCCAAGCAATAAGGTTTGATAATTCTATTCAGTCATGCTCAAGTCCCAATCAAATCAAATCGTGTGTGTGGGAAAGTACCCTGTCTGGTATGGGGGAAGTACTCTGGCTGGTATGTGGGGAAGTACCCTGGCTGATGTGTGGGGAAGTACCCTGGCTGGTGTACATAAAAAATCAGGAACACTGTTGGTCCATACTACCACCATCATTACCACCACCACTTTCTTATCTTTCTACAAACTTTTTCTTGAATTCTATAGTGTTTCTCACCCTCTTTATTAAAGGGCTGGCACTAGAAGCTTTCTTTGGGCCCATGGTGGCTTATTTAGCAGTTACTAGCACTAAAAACAATGGAATAACACAAAATGTATCGCATGTATGCGTGGAATTGTCCTCACTGGCTTGTAAACAGTGGCGCATGGGCATGTTCGGGACAATTGTCTTTAACCGAGTTTTTTGTCATTAACTGACCCAGTATTTTGACGCAAGAATGTGTCATCCAATTTTTATGTTATCTGGTGACATCGTTAACTGAGGGTCCACTGTATCTGTTAGCCACACACTGTTGGACTGCCCACTCTATCAACGAGCACGCAGAATTTACCTCCAATATCGTCTCCGCTCTGCTGCTCTTTCTTTACCTTCCCTTCTTGCTGATGGACCCTCCTTTAATCCTGACTCTCTCACTGACTTTTTGACAGCAACTGATTTACTCCACAAACTCTGTTGATGATACCATTATCACTCCCCTCAGAATTTTCTACTTAAATCTCTTGCTACCCTCTGCCCCTACACTATCCACTGCCCCGCTGCGAGGCAGCTGGGTGTGTCCTGTTTCATCAATATAATAGGTTATACTATGGACAAAGATACACACAATTTAAATAAGTAGTTTATAAAGTTGTATTTCTTTTGTAAAAGTAAAATAAGTGTGGTAGAGTTGTGGTAACTAGAGAATTTTGCTTGGCAACAGTCTTTCATTGTTTTGGTGGGTGTGGGAGGAGCTTAGCTAGGCTCCACCCTCTCTCACTCTCCTTGTTGGCTTCAAGTTGGTAGGACCTCTGGGTCCTTCTTTTTATTTTTTGGGCATTATGTGTGCCCCAGGGGTGAGTTTTATACCTTAAGTTGTAGCCACCATACCCAGGGTGAATAAAGTGTGTCAAAACACTGGTTAGTCCAGAGATTAGTCAAGAAAGAAGGGCAAATTGTTGAGATGCATCATGTGGGCTGTTCCTAGGGGAGCACAGCTAGGGACTGTGTAGACTTATGTTTTGAATATGTGAGTGCTGTAATTGTATATTCTGTACACCTCTGGTGTAAATTGTGGGACCCATAGCCTCAGAGAAGTGGATAAAAAGGCTTCAAGGAAGAATATTTGGATTTCTTCCTGAAGCCGTTTGAATGTTCTACTTCCCCTACCACCCCATCTTTTCATTCCTTTTTACCAATAGGTATATTTTATTACATAATATGGTACAAAAAGGTTTAAGAGATACATTGTTGATGTAAAGATGTCTAGTACATATTGTTACATGTTTGTCACTCATTATAATGCAAAAATCTCGTCCAGCTCTTCAGAACTGGGGCTTGTGCCCAAAATACAGCAGGCATTACCCCTCTGAACAGCAGCACTGAGTTGCTGGAACAGAAAACTAGCTGCCCTGGAATCCCTAGTTACCCTGATGAGTCTTTTGCCTAGCTCCTTAAGGAACTTAGATGCACTCTTTCCCCATGAGCCAAGGGTCTCTGAGCCTATGGGAACAAACATATAATGATGGGCAAGTTCTCCATTCTTTCTAGACTTTTGGGACTCCTGAAGCTGGCAGCTGCCCCTCCTCCTTTCCTGGTGTATTGGAGATAGGTATCAGCCAAGGTAGACGCACATGTGTAGTCCCACACCACCTGCTTACCGTTTGTCCAGGCTTGAAGTATGATACCATCTGGACGCTTCTGACTGCCATCAGATCTGCATAGTTGGGGTGGCTCCTTTACTGTTGGGCATCCGGCTGTTGTGAGGCTCCTCTTGATAAATGTTATTAACCTCCTCATGTCTTGCAAGCTTTCCCTCGGATTTACGGCACACAAGACCATGGTACCCGAATCAGTCTGCTGCTTCATTGCTCTATCTTTCCCTGACACACTGAAGCATTGTTGAGGTTATTTTCTCCACTATCGGGGCATCCCAGTGCGACTGTTTGTAGTTGGGGGGAGCAGGTCTGGTTTCAGAGCCCGTTAGATCATCCCAGACCATGGCTCCGTCAATGAACTTTTGGTCCTGGACTCCAATCTTGTCCCTAAGATGTTCAGGAAGAATTGCTGCTACAAGCCATCTAGATGCAGTGCATGAGGACAAAAAAGCAGGTAGTGCAATCTGTGATGACTTGCGGACACCAGTGCCTCCTAGTCTGACTGGAAGTGTAGCTTGGTTCCACTGCCCATCTTCTAGAGTAAGGTTAAGTACTTTTGTAAAAATCTGCCTCAGGATACTGTCATATTTGTGCAGTATAGGGTTATCATATGAAGGTGCACATCTTAGGAAATATGTCAACCTGGGCAGACTCAAGCACTTTGTGAAAAGGTACAAGGCATTGTGGGTGTCAAGATTGCCTATTCGTTGTTCCATTCTCCTCAGTTCTTCTAATTTCTTCCTGAGGATTGTGTCAATGGCATCGCTTCCCAGAGGTGCTCCAAGCAAGACACTATTTGTAGGGGCAATGACTGATGCTCCTGGTAGTTTGGATCTCACTGCATTTATCACTTGTTGACTGACTGAAATGATTTCACATTTGGATGGATTCAGGATGAGACCCATTTCCTGTCCCCGTGTCATCACTTGTGTAAGATCACCTAAGAGGGACTCCTTTGTGCCTGCTATTGTGCCATCATCCAGGAACCAGATGTTTAGCTTACTGTTCAGTCTGTGATTTCCCTAACTGCTATACAGAAGAGAAATGGTGCAAGAGGATCCCCTTGCTGGACACCTTCTGATGATGTGATTTCATGCTCTCCAAACAAGAGCATTGATTCCTCGCTGTATCCAGCTGAAACAAAGGGGAAGAGACCAGGGAAATGTTCTTGTACCGCTGCTGATACCACATCTCTTTTCAAGAGATTAAATGCATTCTTGAAGTCTGATTTTACCACTGCATTATCCTCAGGCAGGTTGTTGATATATGCCCTTGTTGCATGAACCGCTGCTTCACTTCCTTGAGAGACCCCAAAACCAAGCTGGTTTGGTTGGAGCATCATGGCTGCCTCTGGACAGCAGCTTTGGAAACGAGGCGGCGAAAAGTGTTGCCTACTGCAATAGGCCTAATTCCTCCATCCTTCTTTTTAAGTGCACAAAGTGTTGCACCAAAAACGAAAGGTTTAATTTCATCAGGAATAAGACCAGCCAAGGAATTGTTGACAAACCTTGTGATCTCTGAAAGCAGTGTCTCTGCAATCTCCCCAATAACTGGATTAACCATTTCTGTACATATCTGTTTAGAATACAGTTCTATTTTTTATAGAAGTAGTTTAAATAACCTGTGAAGAGGGCTGTTGAAAGGATTTCAGAGACAATGAGGATGATCAATCATAAATGCAAGTATTACCCTAGACTGATAAGGCCTTTATGTAAAAGGCTACCCCAACAGCCTGGTTGATCAGGCGCTGATCCACCAGGAGGCCTGGTCACAGACCGGGCCGCGGGGGCGTTGACCCCCGAAACTCTCTCCAGGTAAACTCCAGGTAAACACTAGAACACGTAGTGAGAACCTTACTATCAAAGTAATAAAGGACAACAACATAACATGGGAGCTTGACCAGGAGAGTTATTTGACTGCTAAAATAACTCAAAACATTCTTTGAACTATATGTACTGGTATGGGGTAATAACAGTTGCATGTTTCTGGTAGAAGATTTACCAAGGTGGTGTCATTGGAAGTGTTGTTTTCATATATTTGTTTACAGGTTGTTTTTCTCCTAAGGTGGGAGAAAGGTTGAGTAACACATTTTTGTTGTGGTTATGGTAAGTGCTATGTGCATAGTTTACATTCAGTTTGTGTTATTTTATGTGCTTGTGGGAAAACTTTGTCCACTAATACTATAGAAGGGAAGCAAGCGTTTAAGGATAAAGCTATGTCAGAAGTTGAGTCTTTAAACTTTTCAGGCTTCAGGGAGGAAGGTAATAATTCATCAGTAAACATGCCTGGTAACAGTGAAGATGAGGGATCACCTACTCCAGGTGATATGGAAATGGAGAGAATGAGACTTAAACTAGCTGTGCTAGAGGCTGAAATGAAATTAATGAAAGCTAGGGAGGAAGAACATCTAAAGGTTAGGAGGTTCAGAACAAGAGCCTGAGCAGTACTTTAGCATAACTAAAGCTGCAAATTTTGTCTAATTTTACAGAGAGTGACCAGATACATTTTTTTTTTTTTTTTTTTTTTTTTTTCAAGACTGCTTTGGAGCAAGGATGACCCAAACAGAAGTGGGTTACCCTAGTTTGCACACAGCTTGTGGGTAAAGGATTCCAGAGAGTAGAGACTCTGGAGGGGATGAATTTTTCTGACTATGATAAAATTAAAGAGGAAGTATTGGTTGCTTACCAAATGATACCTGAGAAATATAGACAAAAGTTCAGAAGTCAAAAATTTCAAGATGGGCAGACCTTAACTGAGATTGGGAATGAGAAACTGTTTCTTTTTAAGAAATGGGTTTGTTCTAAAGGAGTGAACAAAGACTATGACAAATTAGATCTGATGGTTCATGAGGAATTGTACAACACAATCCCTGTTGACCTCAGAGAATATCTGGAGGACAAAAACCCGGCCGGATAATCTTTCAGAAGTGCTGGATCTGGGCGACAGATTCTTGGCTTGCAGGGAGCTGGTAAGTAAAAACAGTCATGCCCCTTCTGAAAATTTCCTCACTCGTTCTAAGCCTTATTCCAAGTCCTATGGTCATAAAGGTAAGTGGGACAAGAATTTTCAGGGACAAATGAAAACTGAGGCATCCTCTAAAATAGAAGGAAAAGGTAAGTCAGCTGGAGCTCAAAGTTTACCTAGACCATCAGATAATGTTTCAGGTCCTCAAATAAACAGTACCAGTTCTACACCAAATGGTAAAAATACCTTTTAAGAGTTTTGCCTGTTACTACTGTAACAAAACTGGACACACACAAAAGTTTTGCTGGTCAAGACGGCGAGATCAGGAAAGGGAGGAACCATCCCAGGGGACCCTAACTGCAGAGATACATCCAGTTGCCTGCATTGGGTCTTCAAAGCAAGGTGAGGAGGAGCCTTTGGATCTAGACCCCAGGATGTGTGTATTTTCTAGTAGGTCCACAGTTGGTTTGCAAAAGGATGTAGGCAGAGTTGAGAACATACTGTCCCTGAGAGATGGATGTAGCACCTACTCCTTGCTACGTGCTGGAGTGCTGCCAGTGTCTAAGGATACCTATACTGGGGTAGATATATTATTGAAGGGTATTACGGGTTCAACCATAAGGACACCTGTACACAAATTATGGATAGAATCTGCATACCAAGTTGGCTATCTCCCTGTAGATGTTTCAGATGAAATTCCCTTCGAAGGGGTCAACCTCTTATTAGGGAATAATGTTATGGGCCTGTTAGATAGTGGGGAACAACTAGTTTGGTTGAAACCAAGTCCCAAAGGTTGGGAGGAGAAGGCTAGGGAAACCCTGCCAGACCTTCTCCCTGATGGTTCCACCATGAGAAGTATGGCTCATGATCATGCTACCAATAGTCTTCATGATATTTCTCATGAGGATGGTGAAGGCTTAAGTCTGGAAACTCTGTTTTCTGATGTTGAACTGCACTCAACTGAAGAAAAGGATGTTCCAGTCAGAGCTGAGCATGATTGGAGCATGGATCGGTTAAGTAGTGTGAGAGAGGCTGCACCTCCTAGGGTGCTATTAATTTCTTCACAGGAAAATGTCACTCTTAAAACTGATCAGAGCCTCAGCTGTTGCTGAGGAAGAGATTTTACAATTAAATAAGTGTTTTCATTTCAGGGAGGGAACTCTTACAAAGAGTTGCCTCTGTTTGCAGTACCGATGGAAGGAGAACAAGGGTTTTGTCACCAGATGGTGATGTCCAAGATCTCCTGGCATTTTTTCTGGTCTCAGCTGTGGGGGACTGTCAGAGAGTATATTAAGACCTATCATGTCTTTCAATTTATAGGGAAATCTAGTCAAAGTATTAAACCTATTTCCCTTCAGTCTATTTCAGCACCAGGTGAACCCTTCAGCAAGCTGGTAGTAGATGTACTTGGTCCATTCCCAAGGACCAAACTGGGAAATGATTATTTATTCACAATTATTTGCTCCACTATCAGGTACCTGGAAGCAGTCCCTCTGCATAAGATAACAGCTCATGTAGTCTTAGGGCTTTGATGAAGTTCTTTTTTTCATGTTGGTTTTCCTCAAGAGGCACAAACAGACCAAGGACCTAACTTTACCTCAAAGTTATTTAGAAATGTTTTAAAGGGATTAAAAGTAGAGCCTCAGTTTTCAACTGCCTATCACCCTCCATCTCAACGGGAAATAGAGAAATTACATCAAATGATGCAATCCTATGGTATAGACCATACTAACAACTGGGATGAGAGGATCCCTTTCTTTGTATTTGCTGAGTGGGAAAGCACTCTAGAATCTCTGAGCTATTGGCTTGGGGAGGATGGTGATGCTCCCCCCTCGGAGCTTTTTCTCAGTTTCAGACACTGTTTGGCTCGTATGAGGTGGATGGTACCTGTGAACGTGCCCATCAACCAGACCAGGATGATGATGTGGGACCATTATGTGGACCATAATGCTCTGGAGGCTGGAAAGGAAGTGCTGATGCTGGAGCCAATTCATGTGAAAATCTGAGCTAAACAAGTTGTGGGGGAAGTTCCCAGGGGTTAGCGATAAAACCCACACACCCAAGCAGGAAAAGAATGAGTATAATGTACAAAGTACAGTAACCGGTTAAAGGGTTTGAAGTTATGTCAAAAATCCAGAGAGAATAATGTTTTAATGGAATGTAAAGGGGTGCAAAAAAGTAATCTGTATGAAATAGCAAAAGTGTATTTAAGAAATAACATGTGTAAAAGATTTTGGGAAATGCATGCTTGGTTTTAATGAGAAAAATGTTGGCGAGTTGGCTCAGCCACCTTGGAACTTTATAAAAGTTTGGGATGTCAGTAATGGGGAAAAGTTGAAACTCCATGAAGTAATTGTTAAGGAAGCTGAGCCAATTCAACAACTCTTGGGTGGGAAAAATCTGTATGAAAAATGGGATATAGAGGAAGAAGTGAAATTCTTCCAACACCAATTTGTAGTGCTTAGTGAGAATCAGTGGGCATTCCCATGCTTCATGGTTCCCAAATTAGATGGCACCCTGGGCATTTGCACTGACTACCACAAAGTATATTTGACAACTAAGGTTTACAAGTTTAGGAAGAGTGATACTGATGCACTAAGAGATACAAACATTTTAAATAAATTAAAACATGGGGCAGGAAGATGTAATTTCCATGGCTTGTGTGCCGGTACCATTTCCATGTGTATAATGCAAATTGTGTTCATTGTGTACTGAAAATTTATGTGCGAGATGGAACATGACGGTATTTGTGTAAACTTGATGTACACAACCTGGGTGCAAAGAGATGTCTTTGGTGTTTGTTTTTGTACTGCGAGAGGTTGCAGAATTGTTACTATCTATGAACAACCTTCTAAGTTTAAATGTCAACATTTTACCACAGGAAAGAAAATTTTCATTTTGGGGCTGGCTATTCAGCATTTGTATATGTCTCAGGATCTCTTCATCCTGTTCCTGTGTATTGTGACTAAAATCAGACTCTTAAGATGGGCTTTGTTCCTACAGCCTTTTAATTTGGAAGTTAAATATATAAAAGGCTCAGAGAATGTGGTTGCTGATGCTCTCTCTAGACGTTTCATGTAGATGCATGGTGTGTACTTTGTACATAGTGTTTGTCATGTGCTGACCTTGTTTTTGCAGTGGTGAACTCTCGGTGAGCCTGAGTACTCCCTACCAGCCATCCGGCTGTGAAGGAGATGAGTCGGAGCCAAAAGTGTGACGAGGGTCAGTGTATACGTACATATTTGTGACTTGAGGCAGAGGTTGACAACCTTCGATAACATGAGATGTTCAGGAAGGTATGTGGTATATTGTGCCTTGGTGTGCTTTATGTATGAAATGGCCCGACACTTTGCCTTTGTGGTGCCTTGGACCCTCCATGTTCTGTGTCAGCCTCCTCTTCATAAGGCTGGAGGATCTGTGTGGAGTGGGACCTCGGAAGATGGGCTTGAGTGCGTTGACTGTAAGTCTCACTGTTTGGTTTGGCCACCAAGTTAGAGACACCTTGATATGTTTTGTGAAGTTTCCTGCTTGGTGTATACATGACTGCTCTGGGTTTGGCTCTACTCTCGTCTCCTGATCAGGAAGATGCCATCCTGGAGTACTAGTTGCTTGCTGGATTACTGCAGCAGAGGCACAGGCCTGTCGGTGCAGTCTTTCACAGTGGGCATTGTGTGCAATTCTTCCATTGTAATGTGTATTATGTTTTAAAAGCCACTAAAATTGTAAATAGTTACACCCTTGAGTATGTGGGTATGGTTAAAATGCTTTTCTAAAAAACTCTGCAATCTGTTCCAGTATTGTTCCTTTCAGGGTTTTTATATGGTATGGGGTGGAAGTGCATGTGTAATCTAGGAAGGTTCAGTGGAGCCACAAATATTTGTAGATTGCCATGTCGTATGTCTCCTTGTTGTAAATAACAGTAAAGTGAAGAGTAGTTATGGTGCTGGGAAATATGTAACATTTCTAATAGTCTTGCTAACCACCCTCAGGCTAAAGCAAAAAATATATTTTTTTTTTACTAGCTGTATCCGGAGGGACACGGCTAGCTTTTGTGAGATTTCGTCTGGAGGTGGGGGTCTTATGGGACCCAATACATACTGATGTATGTAAGTAACAGTTACTCTGGAATACCTAATTATATTGAATTTATGGGGACTCAGCACTAAATAGCCCTAAGGGAAGATCACTCTTAGGGACTGAGAGGCAGCTGGGTCAAGCCTGTTTTCTCAGTATAATAGGTTATACTATAGACACACAAACAAACAATTTAAATAAGTAGTTTATAAAGTTGTATTCTTTTGTAAAAGTAAAATAAGTGTGGTAACTAGAGAATTGTGCTTAGCAACAGTCTTTTGTTGTTTTGGTGGGTGTGGGAGGAGCTTAGCTAGGCTCTTCCGTCTCTCTCACTCCTTGTTGGCTTCAAGCTGGTAGGACCTCTGGGTCTTTCTTTTTATTTTTTGGGCATTGTGTGTGCCCCCAGGGTTGAGTTTTATACCTTAAGTTGTAGCCACCATACCCAGGGTGACTAAACTGTCAAAACACTGGTTAGTCCAGAGATTGGTCAAGAAAAAAGAAGGGCAAATTGAGATGCACCATATGGGCTGTTCCTAGGGGAGCGCAGCTAGGGAGTGTGTAGACTTATGTTTTGAATATGTGAGTGCTGTAATTGTATATTCTGTACATATCTATTTAGAATACAGTTCTATTTTTTATATAAGTAGTTTAAATAACTACAGAGACACTGAGGATGATCAATCATTAATGTAAGTATTACCCTAGACTGATAAGGCCATTATGTAAAAGGCTACCCCACACTAGAACATGTAGTGAGAGCCTTACTATCAAAGTAATAAGGGGCAACAACATAACACTTACTAATCATCCCTCTCCCTCTCGCTACCTGATACCCTCGCGTCCTTCCCTGCCCTGCAGCACTGTATAACCCTTGTGGTTTAGCGTTTCTTTTTGATTATTATAATGTTCATTCAACCCCCTCCCCCTCCCATGTGGCCATACCCTTGCTGTACACCCAGCAATAAACCCCTCCCATACCACTTGCCCCTATAAATCCCCTACAGCCACATGCCTTCACCCATACTATGTCTCTAACTCAGTCTTGCCTCTCCCACCCATATACTTCCCACATAGCCACACACCTTCACACACACCATTCCAACCACCATTCCCTCAAGGCCACATATCCCCCATGACCTCACCCATACATTTTACCTGACCTTTCACCCTAACATGCCATCCACATACCTAATCACATAGTTACCCACCACACTTATTACCACCAGCTGCATAATTGCTCACTAAGTCACCCATCATCCACTCACCTTTTGCTTACACCACAGCTTCAAGCCCACACAGCCCCACACCCCCAACTTACCCATGTTTTCACAGCCCCCACACACAAACATACTGTCTACACTCCCAGTCATGTAGACACCAGCTACCCTAATTGCAGCCCACACCAGCTGCACATGCACACATGCAACCCTCCCCCCCCCCACAAATACACCTACCTACCTACACCTACCTGTTCAGTCACCCATCATCCACACTACCACTTACACTGGGCCACCAACACTCCCACCCACATGGTCGCCATCACGTTACCTTGTTGCATCCAGCCTCCATCCCTACACCCCTCCCAAACTCAACATCATAGGTATGTATGTAAATGAAAAACAACTTGTATATAGAGTTCGCTACTATCTGCGGTTTTTGGTATCCACAGTAGGGCTTGGAATGTCCCCCTTTCCCCCAGCAGATGTGGCAGTTCTACTGTATTCCATAGCTAAGCTGGACCATCTTATGGGTTTACAGATGGCAAGGTTGCTTAAGAAAAAACACCAGCCATTAACCAAAATAAAATGGGTATGAGGATCTAAGCTAGCCTTTACTCAGAGTTCTCTACCATATGAATGACCATCTGGAGTGACCTGGGTGCCAGCAGGATATCAGGGAAGTGCACCCAGAATGTTTGGCAGTGATGAAAAGTCTGATGAAAGATCAGACAGCTTCTAATGATGTATGGTAACTTTCCCTAAGGACCTACTGGAAGATGGTATACTCTAGTTATTTGCAAGTTAATAAATTTTTTTCAATTGTTTTTAGGCATGATTTTGTGCAGTGCTCTAATTGGTTCACCAAGATATATGTACCACTGCTTGACCCGACCCCATATCCTCTTATTTGTCAGCACTGAATTATTGTTTTCCGTAATGAATTAGAGTACTACAATGCAGGCGTTTATTATACAAATTGGTGTGCTATTGATCCTTTTACGAGTATATTACCAAGGTATCAAGCATAGGTGATCTTGTGTTTTTTGTGCCAGGTTGTAATCCTTAGTTTTCTTTATTAAATTGTAAGATTTGTAGTATATTTTCATTCATCCTTAATTACTATTATTATAATTATAACTAAGTGCTAAACCCATAAGGTTCATTCATCTTTGAGCCATATGTATGCTGCCCATGGAGGTGTGGACACTTTTTATATTAGTTTTCTCCTGGAGTAAAAAAATCTGATAGGGTAGTGCAGTAGGCATCCTAAAGGACAATACCTGCCAGAATTAGTACTTTATATCCTAAATGCCCTATGATTATTATTGGCTTTCCCACTTTAGTCCTATACACTAGTAGATTCACCAGTCTTGTCCTGGCCTGGGTCTTTTCCGGATGGTGACTCAGTGGCTTTAGTCCACATTCTTATCTCTTCCTTCTGTTGAAACTAATTTCTTTTAAATATACTACTACTAAGAGCAGGTGGTGGCAACTTATATTGAGGTAATTATCCTATTTTTCTCAATTTCCCCTTTCCTCAACTTCAACCTGTGGGAGTGTAATCACTATGGCTTTACACAATGATCATTTAACCCCAGGCTTGGTGTGGGTTGTCCACTTTATTTCACCATGTCTTCCAATCATTTTTTTTTTTTTTTTTTTTTTGTGGTTGAAACCACTCATGAACTTCACTTTAGCCCTATGAGCTCTCCTTGCTACTTCTGCTAACGTGTTAACCATTACCAGGTCATTCTCTCTATATTCCTGTCTGTCTTGGTCTCCTATTGCTTGGTGGTGGGATACAAATCACTACCACCACTATTTTGAGTCCCCCAGCCTTGATTGTTCCCGACTCATCAAAACTCCACTAATTTCTAACTAGCAGAGTTACCACTCCTTGCAAGTAGTTTCATTTCTGTTTTAGCTATGATGTCTGGGTTTATTTCTGCTACGCTTTCTATAAACTCATCACTTGTTCAATAATCCATCTGCGTTTGTGTACTCTGTGTAGCTTTTTTTTTTTTTTTTTTTTTTTTTTTTTTTTTTTTTTTTTTTTTTTTTTTGTTTATCATGTTGTAGTTGTCTTTCTGTATGTTAAGCAACAGCCCAAAGTGGGGTAGGTAGGGCTGGGATTGGTATGTGCATCAATATTGAAGGAGTCAGGTGTGACCAGAAAGTTAGGTTACTGGACACACTTTTTGGTCCAAATCAGACTGCCTGACAGCCTTAAGATCAAGAATATCCAAAGCTCACTATGCATGGTGCAGAAATAATGACACTTCAAAATTTGAAGTCAAATTCGCCTCAACACAGTAAATTACTGTAGTTTTAAAGCATTATATTAATAAGATCTGGAAAAAAAAAAAAAAAAAAAACAGGCTACCACTTCAGTTAGGATCATGATGCTGCAACTGAGAACCCTGTTCTAGAGGGTAGTGCACTAACACTGGGAAACTGCACTCTGAAGGCAATACTATTGCACTCACACTATACAATGGAACCTCGGTACTCTAACAGCTCCATACTCGACCAAAGAAACATGACCTGCCAGAACTTTTCTGTAAACTATTTTGCTGTATAGCCCTTGTGGCTTAGCGCTTCTTTTTGATTATAATAATAATGTAAACTATTTCATGTTTCTTTGCATTTTTTGGCATTTTATATTTGTATAAATAAGTCACCATGGGGTCCAGGAAGATTAGTGATAACAACCAACCAAAAAGAAATTTGATTGGGATTTATAATCATGGGGGGAAGGGCTAAGCCCATAGGATTATACAGCACCTGGGAGGGGGGGATGGAAGATATTCAGGCTTAATTCAGGTAACTGGAGCACAGATCCAGTTCCCTAGATCAAGAGCCCCTTACCAACATCAAGGAATCTTCTTTGAGGGGAATTTGGTTAGGAAAAAATTTGTTTGACACTTGAATAGATCGGCACTGGAACAGCCTTCTGGAATTAAGTTTGAGTACCGAAGTTCCACTGTACTAACAAGTCATTCAATGACACCATATAAAATCTTCCTCTAAAATAATGCAAATTAAATGTAGGATATTTACAACATAAATGACTTAGCAACATCAGGTACAAATTCATTTATTGAAAATATTTTGCATGTAGCAATTCTAATGATTTCAAAATACATCATTAGATAACTTGTCAAAGATAAACCTACCCATTAACTTGGTATTCAGGAAATAAATTTTCATGCTTTGTGAATCTATTAGGCATACTCGATTTGAAAGAAAATATAACATCCTCTCTTATCCCTGAACATATTTGAACATATTTAAAATTATTTGAACATGCTCTACTTGAAATTATTTGAACATACTAGGGAAAGTAATATAGTTATACAAACACAAAATAAATATCAAGGCTTAGAAGAAACTATACGTATATATATATATATATATACACATATATATTATTTACCTCTTCTAGTCTAAACTTAAAATGCTGCTACAAGCCCAATTCAGATAGATCAAGCCTAACATTACTAAAGCCAAATTGTATAGCTAGCTGCCATTCTTGCAGCAAAGGCAGAAACATATGCATCTCATACCTCTCACCTGGGGTACAGAGGAAAAAAAAATAGATAGCATATTTTAATTTCCAAGCTTCATATAAAACTTTTATAATTACTGTATGTCTCAATTTATTAATGATGAATTTGGCTGTGTAATAACTGCTGATACTATGTTTATACACTACTTTTTGTATAAAATCAACTTATCCCCGAGATGTGCAAGGAACATCCATTTCCTACAATTTTAAAAAATTGTGAAAAAACCTTGCCAACTAGCAGTCAGAAAATACTATACAGAAATTATACAATGACAGAAATTCTCCTAAAATACACATCAATTATTATTTAATAGATATTAAAAGTCCCAAGTTATATCATCACTTAAACACATTTGTTCTAAACTTTTTTCTAGCAGGTCTGGAATAGTGTCTCCTGAAAAGAAAACAAAAACAGTTTGAAGATTTTATATGTATATACAGCGCTGTATAGCCCTTGTGGCTTAGCGCTTCTTTTTGATAATAATAATATATGTATATATATAATATGTATGTATATATATAATATATATACTACGACCACTCGACTTACGACTGTGTTTTTTATGCCAAATTTCTGGGAAATAAACTATTTGTGTTGTACACAGTGTTTATCCTAAACCTTACAGTATAAAATACAGTACTAGCAACATAAAAAGTAAAGTAAAACATGAAATACCAAAATAAAACAATAAAATAAAATGTTTTGTTGATATTCAGTAGTAAAGTTCGACTTACGACCAGTTTCTCGGAACCGAACTCGGTCGTAAGTCGGATGGTAGGTGTGTGTGTGTGTGTATATATATATATATATATATATATATATATATATATATATATATATATATATATATATAATGTGTGTGTGTGTGTCGTGCCGAATATGTAAAACTGGTCAATTTGCAAAAACTCATTTAAAATTAAGTCCTTTCTAAAATTTTCTCTTATACATTTAAAGATATATTTTTTTCATTAATGTTGATGTAAAAATTTATAATTTTGCACCGAAAGGAACTTAGAAAACTTACCTAACCTTATTATAACAAGTGCAATTTATTTTAGCCTAACCCAACTAAATATATTATAGATTTGTTTACAATAATTTAATTCTAAACAAACACAGTGAAATATATTTTTTTCGTTAGGTTCAGAGTGATTTTGGCGAAATTATTGCATACACAAATTTTCACTTGTCCTATATGGCAAGATGAGCGTTGCTATTTAAGCCAAGATCACAAGTTCTGCCTATTCGGCACGACATTATATATATATATATATATATATATATATATATATATATATATATTACAGCAGGGCCCTGCTTTACGGCGTTTCACTTTACGGCGTTCCGCTAATACGGTCATTTCAAATTATGACCAAAACTCGCTATACGGCTCCCCCCACCTGACTTTCTAATACGGTCACCGCGCCCCACCCTGTTTGTTTACATTCTTCGTGAGCTCAGTAAGCACTAAGTCTCTCCATTTTGTCTGGAAACTCCAAAATTTCAAATGTTTTTAAAAGTTATTTCATATTTTATATATACTCTGATAATTATACTTATATATACCTGTACTTAAATAAACTTACATACTGTGCTGGCATGCAGGTACACATTAAAATCAGTAAGAGTGTCTTATGTCTCCAAACGTCATATTAGTAATGATAACAATAATCATCGAGTCTCATTTAAATGTCGTATATTACGTTAAATACACATTTTCATTAATCCATCTATGATATTTTTTCAAAATTATATAATAAACATGATACATAACATAAAAAGATGATAAATACACCCCACAGTAGAATAAATAAACATAAATATGAGATGTGGTAGCAGACGACTTGCACAAGTGACGCCATATTAGAAATGATAATAATAATAATCACCGAGTCTCATTAAATGTTAATATACACATTTTCATTTATCCATCCATGATATTTTTTTCAAAATTATATAATAAACACGATACATAACATAAAAAGATGATAAATACACCCTACAATAGAATAAATAAACATAAATATGAGATGTGGTAGCCAGATAACTTGTACAAGTGACGCCAAGAATAACATTTTTCTAATCTAACATAAGAGAAAATGTGTTACTGGGGATAACTGTAGAAAATTATTCCTTTCGTATGTATGTAAGTTTATTCAGGTATACACAAATACAGTTACATAGATTATCATACATAACATATGTGTAGAGAACCTAGGATAACCCAAAAAAGTCAGAGTGACTTATTTCCACTGCCTTCACTCAGAGCATCATTTCTTCTCAAAATGATGTTACATGACAATGGGAGTGTTCTTCTTTATTTATTCTACCGTATCAATGTAGAGACAACCTGTACACAATGTAACTTGTACACAAACCAGACGTGTACACGTTGTTTACAAAACTTACCTTCGCCTGGTTTGTTTATATAACTCTGCGCCTGTCCTCTCTCATGCACTCATTCTTTCTATCTCTCATTTATTCGTTTTATCTCATTTACTTACTCCTGACCCTACATTAAGACTACAAATATTTTAAGGTAAGTAATGAGTGAACTGTATATACATTTTATCGCTCTGGGATGCTTAAATGTAATAGAATATTATGTGTAGGTGGGTTGGCCTGGTATGGTAGCCCGGCTGACTACCATACATACCACACTTGATTTTTTACAATAAATACTACTCATCTCACCCTATATTTTAAGGTAAGTAATGAGTGAACTGTATACACATTTTATCGCTCTGGGATGCTTAAATATCATAGAATTGTATGTGTGGGTGGGGTGGCCTTGTATGGTAGCCTGGCTGTCTACCATACATACCACACTTGATTTCTTAAAATAAATACTACTTGTCTCACCCTAGATTAAGACTATAAATATTTTAAGGTAAGTAATGAGTGCACTATGTGTGTATTGTACTTTTTTATTGTTTTTTGATGCCTGGTTCTATTGCTAACTTAATATATGTTAGTGTAAACTTGTTATCTAGTGTTTGTATGCATTTGTAAGTGGAAAAAAAGGGTGTTCCACTTTACGGCGGTTTCCGCTTTACGGCGGTAGCCTGGAACCTAACCAGCCGTATAAGTGTAGAGGAGAGAGAGAGATTTTGGGAAATGTTGAGTGAATGCGTGGGGAGTTTTGAATCAAGTGTGAGAGTAATGGTGGTTGGGGATTTCAATGCTAAAGTGGGTAAAAATGTTATGGAGGGAGTAGTAGGTAAATTTGGGGTGCCAGGGGTAAATGTAAATGGTGAGCCTTTAATTGAGCTATGTGTAGAAAGAAATTTGGTAATAAGTAATACATACTTTATGAAAAAGAGGATAAATAAATATACAAGGTATGATGTAGCACGTAATGAAAGTAGTTTATTAGATTATGTATTGGTGGATAAAAGGTTGATGGGTAGGCTCCAGGATGTACATGTTTATAGAGGGGCAACTGATATATCGGATCATTATTTAGTTGTAGCTACAGTTAGAGTAAGAGGTAGATGGGAAAAGAGGAAGGTGGCAACAACAAGTAAGAGGGAGGTGAAAGTGTATAAACTAAGGGAGGAGGAAGTTCAGGTGAGATATAAGCGACTATTGGCAGAAAGGTGGGCTAGTGCAAAGATGAGTAGTGGGGGGGTTGAAGAGGGTTGGAATAGTTTTAAAAATGCAGTATTAGAATGTGGGGGCAGAAGTTTGTGGTTATAGGAGGGTGGGGGCAGGTGGAAAGAGGAGTGATTGGTGGAATGATGAAGTAAAGGGTGTGATAAAAGAGAAAAAGGTAGCTTATGAGAGGTTTTTACAAAGCAGAAGTGTTATAAGAAGAGCAGAGTATATGGAGAGTAAAAGAAAGGTAAAGAGAGTGGTGAGAGAGTGCAAAAGGAGAGCAGATGATAGAGTGGGAGAGGCACTGTCAAGAAATTTTAATGAAAATAAGAAAAAAATTTGGAGTTAAAGAAGTTAAGAAAGCCTAGGGAAAATATGGATTTGTCAGTTAAAAACAGAGTAGGGGAGTTAGTAGATGGGGAGATGGAGGTATTGGGTAGATGGCGAGAATATTTTGAGGAACTTTTAAATGTTAAGGAAGAAACAGAGGCAGTAATTTCATGCACTGGTCAGGGAGGTATACCATCTTTTAGGAGTGAAGAAGAGCAGAACGTAAGTGTGGGGGAGGTACGTGAGGCATTACGTAAAATGAAAGGGGGTAAAGCAGCTGGAACTGATGGGATCATGACAGAAATGTTAAAAGCAGGGGGGATATAGTGTTGGAGTGGTTGGTACTTTTGTTTAATAAATGTATGAAAGAGAGGAAGGTACCTAGGGATTGGCAGAGAGCATGTATAGTCCCTTTATATAAAGGGAAAGGGGACAAAAGAGACTGTAAAAATTATAGAGGAATAAGCTTACTGAGTATACCAGGAAAAGTGTACGGTAGGGTTATAATTGAAAGAATTAGAGGTAAGACAGAATGTAGGATTGCGGATGAGCAAGGAGGTTTCAGAGTGGGTAGGGGATGTGTATATCAGGTGTTTACATTGAAGCATATATGTGAACAGTATTTAGATAAAGATAGGGAAGTTTTTATTGCATTTATGGATTTAGAAAAGGCATATGATAGAGTGGATAGAGGAGCAATGTGGCAGATGTTGCAAGTATATGGAATAGGTGGTAAGTTATTAAATGCTGTAAAGAGTTTTTATGAGGATAGTGAGGCTCAGGTTAGGGTGTGTAGAAGAGAGGGAGACTACTTCCAGGTAAAAGTAGGTCTTAGACAGGGATGTGTAATGTCACCATGGTTGTTTAATATATTTATAGATGGGGTTGTAAAGGAAGTAAATGCTAGGGTGTTCGGGAGAGGGGTGGGATTAAATTTTGGGGAATCAAATTCAAAATGGGAATTGACACAGTTACTTTTTGCTGATGATACTGTG